>NC_084814.1:7168730-7506230 GCF_963583255.1 Pyrus communis | reverse complement strand
CTGGATGTAGAATTGCCTTGCAACATAGAAATTGTCCACCTTGAATGTAGAAATTGTCAATCTTGAATGTAGAAATTGTCGACCTTTATGCTTGTCTAAGGACCCTGTATTTATAGACTTCTCAAAGCCTTCCTTTGGATGGATTTGGCTTTGATTTGTGTATTGATTCATCCATGGGAGAATTTAGGCATGTTTTGTGTCTTAATTTCAGCCATTTTCCCTTGCTTGGCCTAATTATAGGGTTTTCTTGCCCATTTTGTGAGCAATCTTCAATTCTTGCTTGTTTTGTGAAGATGCTTTAGCTTTCTTTCTGGTTTTGGGAGCAATTTAGACCCCTTGTCGATTTTAAGAGGGATTTTCTCCCTTTTGCCAACTTTTGGGAAGGTTTTGTACTTCCTTTGCTTGATTTGTGCCACATATCATTGATGACTTGTCTATTTTTGATGAGTCATATGCCACGTGGAGCTTTGTGATGCATCATTTGCATGCAACGAAATTTACGTGTCTACAAATGCCCCCACTTCAAGGCGCATTGTAGGCATGTGCTTGTCACATGTAGGAAATGTGTTTTGAAGTCCTGCAATGTGAATGTGCTAATTCAAGGGTCGTCGAGACTTGGTCTTGAATTAGTTTGCTTCTTCAAAGGCTGTAGAGGTCTAATCTTGAATTAAATGAAATTTTCTTCAAGGGTCGTTGAGGCGTATTTCTTAAATTGAAATGACAGATTTCGTCAAGGGCCATTGAGGTGTATTTCTTGGACGAAACATTTCTTCAAGGGCCGTAGTGGCTTGACCTTGAATGAAATGAAAGTTTTATTCAAGAGCCATAGAGGCTTGATCTTGAATGAAAAATGAACGAATTTCGTCAAGGGCCATTGAGGCGTATTTCTTGGATGAAACATTTCTTCAAGGGCCATTGAGGCGTGGTCTTTGAATGAAATGAAATTTTTTTTCAAGGGCCCTAGAGGTTTGATCTTGAATGAAAATGAAATTCTCCTTCAAGGGTCGTACAGGCTTGATCTTGAAAGAAATTTTGGAAATGGATAAATTGGCACATACTTATTGTGCGTACTGATTTTCCATAATTTTAACAAAATACATTTGGTGTATTTTGAATTTTTTTTCCTTGTGGTTGTAGGAAAAAAATGTTTTTCCTTCCTTAGGTAGGAATCCTCCTTCAATTTTGGAAATGAGGGTGATTTCCTTCAACGTGTTGGAAAGCTTTGGTGATTTCCTTCAAGGTTTTGGAAATATTTAATGCTTGTCCTTGGGTAAGTAAGATTTGCATTTTTTTTCTTTCCTCTTTTCTTTTTTTCGGCCAAGGGGGTATTTTCCCTCTTCGTTTGGGAAACTTGAAGACTTGTCCTTACCTTGGAAGGATTCCCTTTTGTATTTTGGCAAGGAAAGGTACTTTCCTTTGATGTTTTGGAAATTTTAAAGCCCTTTCCTTATTTTTTTTTGTTTCCTTTTCTTCTCTTTGCTGATTTTTGGTGCAAAAACAGCATGGATTTCTCCTTAGTGCTGAGATTACATTGCCTTTTTTTGCTTGGAATTTGCTTCCTTCTTTTGGTTGGAATGTCCTTCCTTCTTTTGATTTTCCTTTAGCTATTTGGTATGTATTCTCCCTATAGCAATTAAGAAGCAATTGACCCTTATTTATAGGACAATTGGGGTGTGTGTTTTTGTCATAAACCACCCTTGCCATGCACTGCCATTGTGCTTGCCATGTGTGTTGCTTGCTTTAAGCTTGTTGCATTGCGTTGCTTTTTACCATGTGGTGTTGCGCAAAAGATTACAGCGGGGTTTCGTTATGTAGTGGCTTTTGGTCACAGTTTTCCCTTGGTGGTGACGTTGCCATGCAATGCAAGAAACTACTTGCGTAATCGCTGCGGGGTTGCATAGTGCAATTACGTAGCATTTTGGTTTTCTTTGCTACTGTAGCGTGCTTTAAAAGACCATCTTGTAGCTGCCCTCTTTTTTGTGTTTCTTAAGCTTTGTGGCTGATTTCTTTTTGTCATTGTGACTTTGTCATCGTCATCCTTCAACGCTCACGAGGTTTGTCTTGCATGTCTTTTGCTTTAGTGAGGCAAAGAAAAAACATATTTCTTATTGCCACCCCACTCATGCTTATGTTGTCTTTTCTTTTCTTTTCTTTTTTTTTGTTTTTTGGTTGTAGCCATGGTATTTTTCAAGTGCTTTAAGAGCAATACCATCACCATTCTTACGAACGAAGGCTATTCGCAAGATAAAGGAATGATGTTAAAGCATTGTGCACCGTTGACTGGCCCTAAGGTGCTTATTCTTCCTGCAAAAGACAATTTGTGGTCTTCTGAAGTATCTTGGGAGGTGATAGATTTTGGTCGACCAAATACAAAGAAGAAAGGGTGTACTTCAAGGATTCTTATCTTGAATCCTTCGTACCATGTTCATGATAATTCACCAACTTCGTTTGAGCTTCTTGGTGATCGCGTCCATAGCGGAGTTATGCCTTGAAATGGCATCTTGTCCACTACTGGAGAGGCCGTCTTTGTTGAGTTTTACTAGGAGTGGCTTGAAGATATCTTGAGTCAATCCAAAGATGTGCTTACTAACGTGAGCCTTTATAACGCCATATACGCATCTTTGTTTAGTTATGATCGCCATCTTTCTGTCCTTCATGCGGTCTTTGGGCATTGGTGTTCAGCGACCAACACACCTCACACGTCACAAAGGGAGATGTCAATTTCACTTTGTTCCTATCGTGGAGGAATTTTCTCATTGCAATAGCCGATGATTGCCAACGAGGTGCTGTTATTTGTTTTGGGCATATCACAAGCTTTCCTAAGAGGCTCAGGGTAAGTTAGGCATGAAGATTTCTTCCTAGATCCAATTTATGTATTGGGATGCCATAAAGTATAAGAAGCCTTTGAAGAAAAATGATTGCAACAAGACCACTAAGCCAAAAGGAGACTCAGATCCGTTAGGTGTCATTGGTTCAACTAAGCGCCATGCCCTTGCTGAGTTAAAAGCATTTGAGGATCTTAGCGTAGTGTTAGAGCACATGGAAGAATCTTACCTAGCCATATTCTTAATTTGTTGGCTTTGTAAGTTTGTTTTCCCCAAAGATGATGTCAACTTTATCCGCCCTGGAGTCTTTAAAGTGGCTAGCAAGATGGCTGCAAGTGAATCTTTCAACCTTGGTATTTCGGTTTTAGCCAATATTTATGATGGCTTGACTATTGTTTCGAACTCAGCGAACATTGAAGATCGTGTTGCAGTACGTCCCTACCATTATGTGTATGATTGGTTGGGTGAGTATTTTGGCACTCATTTTTCTTTGTCAACTTTAGACAAGTCGAGGTCTTCTTCAACAACTTCAGTCAAGTTGGGGCCTTTGATGGCAAAGTACTCTAGCGTGCTTTCTGCGAAGTGCCTTGATGATTCGTAGGCACAAGCGTTGTTTAGAAGCTGTGATGGTTTGAGGATGAACCATCTGGCGAGAGTGGGCTCAGCGCGGCAAGGTCTCATAAATGATTCACACCTTCGTTTCTCAGACTTGTCTTATCTCACAATTATTCGCTCGGGGTATGTTTCTTTACGGCAAAGAAACCAATGTATTGTTTAGCCATATAGTCCTCATCGTTTCAACATGCAATTTGGTTTTGTCTAACATGTGCCAGGCAAGTTGAAGAAAAATGCACAGTCAGAATCCTTGCAGGCCGTGTATATGCATTGGGAGTTCTGCACCCGCACATGTATAAATGCTTTTATCACCATATCGTCCAAGAATGAGATCAAGAGTAATCCAATGACCCATGCCTATGTAGGTTGGTGGTTAAAGGTACATCGTGAAGATTTGAGGACGACAAGTGACACTAATTCTTTTCATTCATATAATGATGTGCAAAAGAGGGTTGTTCTACGGTTCCTACGCATCTAGCACCTTTTGATTGTGCGAGTGCAACTCCTTTGCAAGATGGACCTGTGGCTTTAGCTCTTCAATGCCCATGCTTGTCTTCCCAACATTTGGATGCTTCTGAAGAGGTGGGTGACAAAGTTGATTCGCACGAAGATGAACTTGTTTTGCGGCAGCATCCACAAGTTTTGAACAAGTGATCGTATAAAGGTGCTCTAGATGATAACGACGTTAATTTCTATCGTAAGAAGAAGAAAGTGTGTAGACCTCCTCAGTTTGATGGCCGTGTGTCACTTGAGAAAGATGTATGTATTTCCTTCTTTCTTGTGATTTCTTCTGCTTTCATTGGTTTAGCTTTTGTTTCTAACATCTTTCTTTGTCTTATTTAGGCTGGGCCTTTTGTTCTTTTGATTTGGCAAACATAGGCGTTCATTACTTTACGGAAATGCTATTTAGAGGTAATCTACCTACAGACTAGGAGATTGGGAATCCACCTGGTGCAAAGTTTGCTATAAATCCACCAAGTTGCCCAAGTTTGTCGGGTGTAGGTGTAGGTATCAAAAAGCCTGTCATGCGTCCAACACCTTTACCAGCTAACTTTGAGATCTCTCTTAGAGGGCTGAACCTTAGTGGCGCTGAGCAACTCATCCATCGCATCAACCTTTGTGCGGCTATGTATATCAAGAGCCACATTGAGAAAAAGATTTCAAAGTACGCACTGAAGGACCTTGCGTTGCTTAAGGAAGACTTATCGAAGCTTGTTTCTGCGATTGGTAACCTTAATGTTGATTCCTCACTCATGAAAGTCAAGATTATCGCACTTATGGCTACCTCAATTGAGTATTCTTCTTTGCATACTGTTTCTTTGAAAAAGTTGAATCCAGAGGTTAGAGTTGAGCAACTTGCTGCAATAGGCTTATCAATTGCCCAAGTTCAGTCTTCTCAGCAAACTACTTTGGAAGGTTATCAAGCCATAAAGACTTCTTTAGCTTCTATCCAGGTACGTCTAGAAGTATTTGTACGAGAGCGAGAGGAGTTGGAAATCGAAGCATCATGACTTCAAGGTGTTCTCTTAGAGCAGGAAGCTACACTTTCCCAGCATCAAGATGAGATTTTACGCCTAAAGCAAGAGAAAGGCGTGGCCATGGAAGTGCCCACCTTGTCTCCCACCGATGTGGAGACTTTGAAGAGTTTGGAAGGCTTGCTTGAACGTCGTCGCCGTAGTTTTAGGTACATAGCTATCAAGTAGTGTTTTCCATTTTTTGTGCTTTACGTCCTTTTTGTTTTTGCTTACTTTGTCGTAAGGCTTTGTAGCCGGATTCTTCCTTTAAAGAGATAAAGTATTCACATTTTGAATTTGCTTTTTATTCTTCAAGATGTTTGCATTTTGTTGGTGATGTGACTGTACTTGAAGTTTTGAAGTTTCAAGTTGCCTATGTACCCTTAGTTGAGGAGGGATCAGGTCATGATGTAGTTCAAAGGAAATGATGGATAGTTTTTTTTTATGGTTTTGACAATTTTAATGGTGATTTTACCATACATAATTTATGCTCTTGCGGGCCAAGAACGTTGAGTGTTGTCTTTTAAGCTCATGCAAACAAGGAGCATTGTATGTTGCCTTTTAAGCTCAGGCGAACAAGGAGCATTGTATGTCACCTTTTAAACTCATACGAATAAGAAGCATTGTGCTGTGTGCAATTTAGGCTCATGCAGGGATGAGCTTTATGCTATGTGCAGTTTAGGCTCATGCAAGCGAGAAGCATTGCTTGTTGGTTTAGGGGTAGTAATGCTTCAAGAATTTGCCATTGATGGAGCCAATCTTTAAGCCGTCTTCCGTCATGATTATGTTAGCGCCATTGGTGTAGACATCTTATATTATGTAAGGTCCATCCCACTTTGATGTGAACTTGCTTTTTGTCTTATAAGTTGTGATGATAGGCCTTTATAATGCCAAGACAAGATATCGAGTTTGGAAAGACCTTGGGCGAACCTTCTTATTGAATGCCTTGGATAGCCGTGCTTGGTAGCATTCTTAGTGTTGTTGAGCTTCGAGCCACCTTTCGTCGAGTGCTTCCAATTTTTGAAGTTGTAGCTTTGCATTTTCCTCTTCAGTCAAGCCTTCTTGTATAACCATCCTTAGTAAGGGGATTTGACTTTTGAGTGGTAGAACATCTTTTACGCCATATACAAGAAAATAAGGCGTAGCTCGGGTAGGAGTTATATGTGTTTTTATATGCCTAAAGTGCTTCGCTTATTTTTTCATGCCAGTCTCTCTATGTTCGATCTTCTTCATAAGGTTGCACAATGTTTTGTTGAATGCATCCATAAGACCGTTAGTTGGAGCATGATACATGGAAGACTTATGCTGCTTGAACTTGTATTTCTCGCAGAGCTCATCCATAAGTAGGTTGGAGAACTATTTTCCATTATTGGTGATGATGTAGCGAGCCACACCATATGGATGGACGATATGCTCTTTGATGAAACGGACAACAGTTTCCTTCTTGACTTCCTTTAGTGGTACGGTTTTAACCCACTTGGAAAAGTAATCCGTTATAGTTAGGATGCAAGATTCTCATGAAGATGATTTTGGTGTGATTGGTCCCACAAAGTACAATCCCCATGCATCAAATGGCCATGAAACAACCGTAGGGAGTAATGGCTCAGGTGGTTGATGTATGAAGTTGACGTGGAATTGGCAGGCTTGGTACCTTTTGGCGTATTCCAAGCAATCTTTCACCATGCCCCATTCTCTTAAGCTGCAAGTGTAGTTTTGGTCCAGACTAATGCGCTCTACATATACCTAAGTGTGCTTCTTCTATGGCTTGATTAACTTCTTCCTCACCTAGGCATCTTAGAAGTACTCCTTCAAAAGAGCGTCGGTAAAGTGTTCCTTTGTAATAGAGAAAGCAAGATGCTCGTTGACGTATTTCAGAGCGGTGTTTAGGATCGTCTGGAAGTTTTCCATTCTACAAGTAGTCGATCAGCGGCTATCTCCACTCTTTATTGTCGACTAGAAGTACTGAGATAACATTTAAATCATCCAATAGCATTTCAGTGACGAGCAAGATCACCCATCTTTGGCAAACTGGCACGTCAACAGCTTCGTTTTCTCCTAACACCATACTTAAGGCTAGGTTAGCAAAAGTGTCCGCCATTTGATTTTCTTTTCTTGGCACATGTTCTAGCATCACATCCTCAAACGTTTGTAGTAGTTGAGATGCTAACCGAAAGTATGGAACAAGATCATCTTTCCTCACTTCATATTCAGTCAATAGTTGATTGATTATGAGCTTGGAGTCACCATACACTTCTAGCATTGTGATTTCCATGTCGATCGCTATTTGGAGTCTAATAATCAAGGCTTGGTACTCAGCGACGTTGTTGGAGCATAGCTCACTTAGTCGAAAAGAATAAGGTAGTACTTGTCTTTGTGGCGACATGAACACTACTTATGCCCCTGCTCCGTCTACTCGTGTAGATCCATCAAAGAACATTGTTCGTGTTGGGAAGATGTCGACATAGAATACCTCATCGTCAAGCAAGTTATCTGAGATATTTCAATCGGTTGGGATTAGATGATCGGCAAGGAAGTCTGCTAGCGTTTGTCCTTTAACAGCTTTAGCTGAGACTTATATGATCTCGTGTTGGTTGAGAAGCAACACCTATTTAGCTAGTCGCCCTGTGAAAACTAGCTTGGACATAATGTACTTAATCAGGTCGGTTTTAGTAACCAAGTGGATGGTGTAAGCATGCATGTAGTGTCTTAGCTTTTGGACCACAAAAACTAGGGCAAGGCACATCTTCTAGATTGGTGAGTAGTTAAGCTCGGCACCAATAAGAGTTCTACTTAGGTAGTATAGTGCTGTTTCCTTTTGGTCTTTATTTTCTTGTGCCAAGAGTGCTCCAATGGAACCTTCTTATACAGCAATGTATAAGATAATCGCCTTTCCAAGCATGGGAGCTCCTAGGACAGGTAGGCTTGCTAAGTACCTTTGTATGCTTTTAAAGGTATTACAATAGGCGTCATCCCATATAAATGGAACGTCCTTCTTCATAAGTCGACTGAAGGGTTGACAGCGTCCAGTAGGGTTAAAGATGAAGTGCCTAATGAAGGCTAGCCGTCCTTGTAGACTTTTCAGCTTGTGTAGATTCCTTGGCTTGGGCATGCTTTAAATGGCCTTAATCTTCGTTTGGTCCACTTCAATGCCACGGTGCTTAACAATTAAGCCGAGGAACTTCTCATAAGTAACACCAAATGCACACTTCAACAGGTTCATCTTGAGGTTGTAATGTCGTAGTTTGTCGAACACCATTCGTAAATCCTTCAAGTGATTGTATCTCTTCTTGGCCTAGACAGCTACATCATTTATATAAAATTCTACGTTTTTGTGTAGCATGTCGTTGAAGATCTTTTACATTGCACGTTGATATATAGCCCCAGTGTTCTTCAAGTCATAGGGCATTACCTTGTAGCAGTAGATACCTTTTGGAGTGTGAAAGAATGTTATTTCCTCATTTTCGGAAGTTCTACAGATTTGATTGTACCCAAAGAAGCCATCCATAAATGATAGCACCTCGTGGGCAATGGTCGCGTCCACCATGATTTCGATGATTGGTAAGGGAAAGTCATGCTTCGAGCAAGCATCATTGAGGTCGCAGAAATCTACGCAAACACGTATTTGTTCAGATTTCTTAAGGATAATGACGATGTTGGAGATCCATTTAGGGTATTGCACCTCTCGAATGAAGCCTGCTTCGATTAGCTTGTCAATCTCGACCTCAATTTGCAGGATGAGCTCAGATCGATAGCATCTTTGAGTTTGCTTTATCAGTTGCATTCCAGGCTTGACTGCAAGACGATGCACGGTGATGGTAATCGTCAAGGCCAGGCACTTCTTTGTAGGTCTAAGTAAAGAAGTCTTTATACTCCATTAGCAGTTGGTAGTACTCCTCGATCTCGTCTGCACTTAGCAGTGCACTTACAAAGATAGGCTTTGGTTCCTTGGTTGTGCCTAAGTTGAGCTCCTTAAGATCATTAGTTGTGGCTTACCCCCCATCCTCGAGTTATGGTGGCGCAGCAGCGAGGTCTTCCTCGGGGATTTCGTCTTTTTGTCTTCTTGGATTGTGATGTGGAAGATTTCTTAAACCTCCTATTCAATGTCGTCCTCTTGGGTTTGTTGGCATGAAGATTGGCCAGTGTGGATAATGGTGCGCCTCCTTACCTTCAGTTGTCCTTTTGTGTCAACTTCCAAGGCTGCTTGGCACTTCATCCTTGAAGGAATCGAGCTTCAAACATCGTCTTTTTCTACTAGGCCATCAAGCTTTTCTTCCTTTAGCGTTGTCTTCCTTTTCCTAGAAGTCTTCTTGGTTTCTTCAAGTCTTTCCAAGGCCGACCATCATGGAGGAAAGCTAGCCGTGTTGCTTTACTTCTTAGGTTTTGACAACCTTTTGAAAACAGAGTTTTGGGGTGTTGGCGTGTTAAATCGTTTGAAGACAAAAGTTCGGTCTCGTTCATCAATGCAATCAAGTGCCGAAATTCTTGGTTTTGAACGATTTAGCCTATCAAAGACTGACGTTTGAGGGGCGGGTTTAGACTCTTCTTGATTTTGTTCAACGCTCACGCTGATGTGTTGAGCGCTAAAGTTTTTCACTTTGCATGAAATCTTCACGAGTGTATTTGGTGTGAAGCCAAGTCCAACTTTGTTGTTGTCAACTCTGTAACCATGCTCTTTCAACTTCTTTTGAGCCTTAATAAGGTCGCGTTCTTTATCGTTGACAGTGTTTGCATTCTTCTTTCTAAGATTTGAAGAGGAGGCGAAATCGTACCCAGCCTTTGGCACGAGTTTCTAGGCATTTGGGTCGAAACCTTCTTCAGTTCTCTTAGTTAGAAGAGAGCTTGGTTTTACCCTTTTTGGCAAGGGTTTTACGAAACCTTGTGATGGTTTTGAAACATTAGCGTTGCCTAGCTGTGTCAGAGGTAAAATTGAATTTGTCTTGAGTGCTTTACATCGTCCTTGTGCAGCTGTGTGTTGGCTTTGCTTGTTCCAGTATCTAATAAGGATTGCCCATTCTTTCTTCTTGACATTGAGATGTATCAGAAGACGGGTGTGTTTGATCCTCTTGAAGGCATCACACTTCCTTTGGTTGTTACGGGCTTAGCAAGCTTTTTGTCATTTTTGCTTGAAGATGGCACAGCTTCCCCCTTTTTGTTTCTTAGGTGCACCTTTGCCTGTGGATTTGATCTCCTTTAGAAGTGCTTCTAGTACCGTGTCTTCATCCATGTAGAACTTGGTGTCCGCGAAATGTGATTTGGCCTCAGTGAATGGCATAGTGTCGTCTTGTATCACCTTCATCCATTCTCGGTAGAACTTTAGGCATTGGTTGAGGGTGGACGGCACTACTATATTCTCGTGGATCCAAGGCCTTCCTAAAAGCAAGCTATATGAAGTTCTTGTATCAATCACATGGAATAGCGTGCTTGACTTGAGTTCGCCAATGGTTATCTCAACTCGAACCATGCACATCGGTCTTTGTCCTTCTTGCTTAAAACCTTGAATTAGAAGGCGGCTTCGGGACAGTTCATCCACCTTGATGTCGATTGTGGTCATTGTTGACTTTGGCAAGATGTTTATGGTCGATCCACCATCCACAAGCATATGGTTGACTTTGTGCTCCTTTACGTACCCAGAGATGAAGAGATGACAGTTGTGAGGCTATGACCCTAGCAGCAAGTCTTCATCAGTGAAGTTAATTGTGTTATAGGCGATATATCATGTGGTATATTCATATGGCCGAAGCGTCAAGCCTTCATCCTTGCTTTCTTGCACCTTGCGGTCGTCGGGACTCACCAAGACTGCTACTAGTGCTTTTTGCATCTCCTTGGGCAATAGTAATGTTTCCTCAATGCTAAAGTATGTTGGTAGGCCTTCTTTGGGCGCGAGGGTCTTCTCTTCCTTGATGGGGATAGCTTTGCATTTTGAGGGCTCTTCTATCTCTACTTCAACCATGTGACAGGCAACAGTAGTGCACTATTGGAATAGGTCATTCGGGAAGTACTCGTGTAGGAGACGAGAATGCATAGCTTTTGCTCCATAAGTTCCCTAGTGTACTTTGGTTTAACAACTCTTACATTTCTTTTGGGCTTCCTACTATTGCGGTGGTGATGCTTTCTCCCTTGCTCCACCTTTGGCCGTGTGGTTTATGGTCTTGGCTTCCTTATCCTTTTGTAAGTCACCAATGTCTATCCTTTTTCATCGTCGGTAAGCGCATTTTCGTCACTTGCCCCCGATGATGGTTGTACGGAAGGTGCCGAATGGCTTGAGCATGGACTGAAGTGGTCATGCGTCACTTGGAAAGGCACAGGATCGAAAGATCCAACACAATCGTGGTAGTGTGTGTTGCGACTATGTCTTTCAGGTCAAGTTCAATTTGCCCTTGTTGTGCTAACTTCATGATGAGCTCCTTGAAGATGAAGCAATTGCCAATAGGATGACTCACAATACGATGATACTTGCAATACCTAGGATCATTAATGTGATTCATCTCTTTGTGGCGCCTGCATTCAGGTAACTCAATTACCTGTTTTTCCAACAAGTCGTCTAACATTGTAGCCACGTCAGAGTCAGGAAAATGGTACATCTTCTGCTCCAGTTCCCTCAAGGCGTTTTTGTACCCGTCTTGGGTGCAAAAAGGCTCACCTCTCTTCATCTTCTTCGTTTTATTCTTAAAGGAGATCTTGATGGGTGCGGATAAGGTCCTGATGGGGGTTGTGTTGATGGTAAAAGCTTCCTTGGCAGGCTTCTTCCCATGATCGACTCTTTCTTTCCATAATTGGCGATACTCAGTTCCATGTTGTGGGATCAAGTTACCAGCTCCTCAAATATTCTTGGCTTTATGCCTTAGAGGATGTAATGTAGCCCCCAGTGTATGCCTTAAACCTACATCTCAATGACGGAGGCTTCAAAGATACGATCTTTGCAATTTAAACTTAATGAATCCCATCTATTGATATAGTCGACGACAGGTTCATCCTTCCACTGCTTCGTACTTGTCAGCTTCAGCATGCTTACGGTGCAACAGATGTTTTAGAAGCGATTAAGGAATTCCCTTTCAAGCTGGTCTCAGCTATTGATGGACTTGGGCTCGAGGTTGGTGTACCAGCCAAAGGCGTTACCTTTCAGTGAGTGCACGAACTGCTTGATGAGGTAGTCTCCCTCCATTCTGGCATTGTTGCAGGTTTCAATGAAATGGGCAATATGTTGTTTAGGATTGCCTTTTCCATCGAATTGCATAAATTTGGGATGTTGATAACCCATTGGCATCCTCAATGTGTCAATCTTTTTGGAGTAGGGTTTTTAGTACAGCACGGAGTCATGTGAGCTTCTTTCGTACTGTGCCTTGATCGTGCTAGTGATCATGTCCTGCAGCTGCTGGATAGCGAGAGATCCCATGAACGCCATTGCTTGGTCCGGCTTCTCCTCAACTTTTTCCATCAGAGGCTCCTCATCCTCGTCGGTTTTCTTCTTTTGTAGATCAACCTTTGGGTCACGATTAGCTTTTTCGTCATACCGCGCTTCCAGTCGGCTGACGAGTGCGGCAATTTGCAAGTCATTTCTTCCATGGTCCTTGTTAGCCTTGCAATTGCTTCATTCATTTGAGCCAGCTACTCCTCGATGGAAGTCGCACCAGTTTAAGACTTGCATAGTTACGGGATACGAGTTGTTGCTTGAGTTGGCATCGGAAGTCAAGGACTCAAAGCACATCCTCAAGCTTTCTTCCATTGGTGCTCTTAGCGAGGCCAGGGTGATCACGAACTCGTGCCTTAGGTGCTCTTGCTCCTTCGGCAGAGTTGATGTAAAGGTAGAAGGCACAGCAGAGATAGTTCTTGCCTTACTTCAAGTTATGACGCCCAAAGTGCCACCACTTGTGGCAATGATGTTCTTGTTCTTCGCGTTGGTTGTGAGAACAGCTTGATCTTTTCTTGATGCCATGTGTGTTTCTTGTGGATTTGAAGACAGAGATGAGAAGTAGAGATGTCTCACTGGGCGTACCAAATTTGTAGACATGAAAATTCTGTATTGAATGAAACAAAAACACATGTACAAAGTAGATTTGTATTGATGAATTTGTAGGGTTACAATCTTTGTTTACAATTTTCCTCTGATTTAGTCTTTAAATTTGATGTAGATGCATAGGTTGTTGATCCAAGCGTTGCGATGACTTGATCTCAGACGAATGATTGAACGATTGCTTCAAGTTTTGAGCTTGAAACAATGAGTGGATAGTCTTCACCTCAGGTTTAGGGTTGCGGCAAAGGGAATGTTGATGTAGAATTTCGATGATTCAAAGATCTTGGCGACTTGATCTTGAATTGAACGTCGTTACAAGTTTTGAGCTTGCAACAAAGTCTTGAAGGAATCGACACAGGTGGTTGTTGATTCTTCAAGGGAATGCTTCGGCTTTGGTAGAAAGAAAGCTTCAGCTTTGGTTATGCGTTCTTTGAAGAGAGTTTTGGCAACATATTAGTCTTCAAAGATTTGGTGTAAAGGTTCCTCTAGATGTAGAATTGCCCTTGAATGTAGAAATTGTCGACCTTTATGCTTGTCTAAGGACCTTGTATTTATAAGCTTCTTACAGCTTGCCCTTGGATGGATTTGGCTTTGATTTGTGTCTTGATTCATCCATGGGAGAATTTAGGCATGTTTTGTGTCTTAATTTCAACTTCTTTCCCTTGCTTGGCTGAATTATAGGGCTTTCTTGCCTATTTTATCTTCAATTCTTGCTTGTTTTGTAAAGATGCTTTAGCTTTCTTTCTGGTTTTGGGAGTAATTTGGACCCCTTGCCGATTTTAAGAGGGATTTTCTCCCTTTTGCCGACTTTTGGGAAGGTTTTGTACTTCTTTTGCTTGATTTGTGCCACATGTCATTGATGATTTGTCTATTTGTGATGAGTCTATGCCACATGGAGCTTTGTGATGCATCATTTGCATGCAACGAAATTTACATGTCTACAATAATAACAAATTCACAATAATATATAAAATAATATACTAATAATGCAAACACAATTTAAGCATAATTTATTATTCGAAAAAAAGTTGGGTTCATGTGTCATGGTGAATATTCATGCAATTAAAGCTTACAATATTGACAATTAAGATCCTATTTTTAAAGAACCTGGATTATGTGATGATAATTGTGAACTGGTTTGTAACCGAAAATTCCCTTTAGATTCCTTAGCGCAACGTAGAAGTGTGTCGATAACGTATTGTGGCCAATTTTCTAAAGAAAGAGAAGGTGTGGCAAAAGAGAGTGGAGAGAATAAGGCATAGGAAAACATAAGGAAAGTTCCCCAAGTAAATATAAAGTCTGATAGAAAAGATTCACTAGAATAATGACTATTCCTAAACCCAATCTACCTTGAATTTACACAGCCACACATGTGTTAATATTAATCACAACAGTTTATTGATCATTGATTTAACTATTGACGGGGCTCATATGCTAGTCTGTTCAGCCTTGCATATGGATCATTTCAATGTTCAAGTCAATTATCGGTCAATAACTTAAAGCAGTAGGCTTAGATTATGAAATTGTTCCATAACTTGTATCAACAATCAAAAGGGTATTTATAGCTCTACTTTTCCTGTGGAAGTTGTTAACCACATTCGAATCATAGTTGGGGCTCCCGGAACTAAGTTAACGTTTGGTATGCAAACGAGACAAAACAAAATGAAATAAGACAGAATGAAACGGGATGGAATGGAGGTTTCGTTTTATGTTTGGTACGCGCAGGATGGAACGAGACCATTGTTCTGTTCTGCGTTTGGTAAGCGCATGGCGAATGGAACCAAAAAATTAAATGACTAACTTACCACGTGCATAAAAAATAAAAAATTAAGAAAAAAAACTCAAAGACTCTCATTCCAAACCCACTTCACCCCTGTTTTCAACATTTCAGATCAAAACCCAATTTCCCAATTTAGATCAGCCCACACCGTCATCTTGATCTTTTCCCAGATCAGCCATTTCTGCCACAAAATCTTCTTAGTCGTCAACAACTCAGCCACTATCTCCATCCCGTCTTCCTCTCCTCCAAACCCAACTCCCTTTAGGTACCCATTTTCCAATTCCTTCCTCATCGTCCCCTAGCCCACCAAAAACCCCAATTCCCTCAAATTCATTTCAATCAATTTATGTAGCATCGTCGTCATCCTAGGCTTACGGTGACGGCCTAGCTATAGTGACGTCGCCGGAGAAGAAGGTGGAGTGCGGAGGGACTGAACAAGCGGTGTCAGAGGAGCTTCGACATCGTCAACGATGTCCTTGGTCTCTTCTTCGCGCTTTTGCTGCCGTGACAATGACGGTGGTGGCGATGGTGGTGGCGATGCTTGTGGTACTTGGACGACTTCTCGACGGTCTCATCGTGGAACTAGCAGGGAGGAGGGAGGCGGTGGGAGGAAGGTGGGGTTGGGTTCGGATGGGTTTGCTGGGTTTGTGGTGGTGGAGGAGGAGACTACAAGAGAGAGGAGGAGGGTAGAAGAGAGGGAGGCTATGGGAGAGAGAGCGAGGGTAGACAGTGGAATTAATGAAAAAGAGAAAGAGTATTGTTGTCCAAATATTTTTATAATTTTGTGTTCTATGGGCTGGAACAAGTCGTTCCAGGGTGAAGGTGGAACAAAAAAATAATTAAAATTCGTTCCACGGGACAACACGTCCCAAACAATTTAGCGCATCAAATGTGGGACAAATGTGTTCTGTCACATCCCACGTACCAAACAGCACCTAACAGATGGCTCGTTGGGCTCCTACTTGCACGCTTAGCTTGTAAGGATGATTTCGCCTTTTTGGGTTTTGGATGCCATGAGCGGTGGACAAATTTGATCTCATATCTAGTAGGCTCCGCTCCCTAGTGCCGCTTCATTTGCCGTATTAAGACTCCGCGGCATGGTAAACCGGCGTTCATCGCCGACCTCGATTCTCTTCTATTTTCCTCTTCTTGTTCTTTTAGTTTCCACCTCCTTTTCAGACCCTAATCCTAAAATTGAAGCCCATTTCCCTCAACCCCTTTCGTTTACGTCATCTTCCTCCTCACCTTTTTACCTCCACCCCAACCAAAAATCAAAACTTGAGTGTTTTGGACCCGACTAAGAATCTAGATTTGCTACCTCACACTACCCATTGCTTTACCGCCATGCCGAAATATTTGAGTGAAGTGTTCTACAGCTCTTGTCATAGCAAGGTGTTTTACACATCCCTTTAGCCATCCCCACCCTTTTGTTACTGTGTTGTTCTGCTACTCTTCCTGCATGTGTGGTTGCTTGTGGTACGAATCTCGATGGTTCGGTCGGTTGCGACACTCTAAGATCTGATTTTTGCTTCGGGTGTGCTTCTTTTTTGGGGTTATTTTGGCTGTTCTTTGCTCACTGCGGATTCATCTTCCATTTGGTTCCTACATGGTGGCTACCCCAGTGGTTAATGGCAAGAGAATCCGGCGGTGGGCTGCTTCTCCTTGATGGGAATTAAGGTTTTCCCCAATCCAATTGGATACCATAAATGATTCCCGATTTGATCTTTTCAATGAGATAATGAGACAAAGACACAATAATCAGAACGTACTAAACTTTTTCGCGGATTCATTAGTTCATTGTTAAAAAAAAAAAAAAATGGCACCTGGTTGTTGTTTGCTGATCGCTTGGGTCTCTCTAAGTGGGCTAAGCTGCTGCTTTTGTTGTTATTGTACGTGGCCTGTGTTTTTCTAAAGTATTTAGATCGGCTAATTTTAAGGCTCGTGGCTTTTGGATATACTTTTTTTTTTTTTTTTTTGTTTAAAAGTATGTGATCAGAATCCTCGAATCTTTTTTTTTTTTTTTTTTTGTTCGGCGCGGTTTCACGCTCAAACTAGAACAATAATAAGGAAATGTCAACGGTTCGGTTCAGTACAGTTCTGTTTAAATTTATTATTAAAACCATATGGTTTGGTTCACATCTGTTCCAATTTAGTTCATGTCGGTTTACGTTTCCAAACGCTAAACCATTTGAATACCAAATCAAAATAGTATTTAAAGTTTACTTATTTTTGTTTTCTTGTTTTCTGCATGCTTGCATTCAAATACGACTTCTAAAATAGTCATACAAATTTACAGACAAAACATATCCTTTTCGAAAACTAAATCAAAATGTAAATTGACACCAAGCAAACAAAAAGAGAAGCACAATTCAAATGTTTTTTTTTTTTTTTTTTTGAAACAAATTCAAATGTATATATACATTCATAAAACAAATATACGTCCACACATCCAAATATATCCACAATGCAATAAGAATTTTAGTACGAATACAATAATTTAAGCCCAAACAGATACTTATCAAGAGATTAAAAAATGACCTAGGAAAAAGGGAAAGAAAAAGGTAGGATATAATTTAACACCTTAAGATCACTATGTCCGAGAAAAATATGAAATCGAAACCTCAATGTCAAATTTGGAGATCTATGAGAGAAAGAAAGACCTAATTGAGAAATTCTCCTATGCAGTCACACTAGGCAATACCAATTTGATTTTCACCACTCATTTCGTGACACCTGTATACAATTATTAAATTTAGTTAATTATTTCTATTCACGGTTCAGTTCGGTTTTAAGCGGTTCTACTCCGGAACCGATGTGAACGGTTCAGTCCAGTTCTTGAATCTATGTTGACTTTTTTTTATCAACACGGTTTTTAACCATTTATTTTGTCACGATTCAATTTAGTTTTGTGATTTAACGGTTTTTATGCCCACCCCTATTTATGACAAATTGTAACTTGACTATTTTATTGCAACATAATCAAGACCTAAAATTATAGTTCAAAGTGAGGGAAGAAACACAATAATTGGATACAAAAATACAAATAAATTGTAGCTTTAATGGTTAAAACGTTTATATCTACAATTTTTTATCAAACGTTATTAAGAAAGAAAAATGGACACACACCGATCTAGAATTTTCACTAGAACTTTGAATCGAGTTATGTTGGCTGACACCTGAAAGGAGACGAAGCCATAAAATATAGTGATGTGGAAAATGTGGATAAATTTAAACTTAAAAGTACCTAAAGACAAGAGTGCGTTGTGAGCGGGAATAAACCCATAAGTAAAGTACAGTAGTATGGGTAAGGATCATACCCTCAGAAGTAGCCACCTATATTGAGATTTGCCAAAAATCCTCATTGATACGAACTTTCAGTAGCTAAAACCTGGTGGGGCGAAAAAACAAGGGTGAATGGGCTTGAAAAATAAAGTTTTAATAAAAACCTTTTAAAAACATTATAACCCCTCGCTGTAAAACCCGTATAGTTTCCAGAAAATAATACTACGTATATACGTAACACAATGCACAAAGATAGTAAAAACCAAGTATGCCATGTCATAACTTTTCAACACTGAAATATGTAAGCCAGGTGTGAAAATCAAGGTAAAATAATATGCCAACCGGAGTCACCTAATGTGACCTATACGGCTGAACCTATAGATCATCAACATATACCTACACATGAGTCGGAACCACCTACTGTGGTCTGTACAACAGGTTGGGTGTAAACAAGTACGTTCAAGTGTTACGATCACGTGAAAGTTGTGCGATGAATCGCGGGTCACCTAGGAGTTGAAACCACCTATAATGGTATGTACAACAGGTTGGCACCAGACTTGGATCCAAGGTGAGTGTGCGGTGCAGGAGGTGAACAATCATGTGAAGGCTGTGCCCTATCCTTAGGCGGGAGCACTAACCCCGGGGTGCAGGACAATGAGCTCTAAATGCATCTACACATAACCATACACAATACAACCACTATCATCATAATGTGCTCACCTGAACCTTACTTGTGCCTCCGCAGCATCATTCGATATTATGCAAAACTATACTAATGCAAATACTAAAATATAATGCATCCTTGACATGGCATTTAAATCATAAATTCATTTAAAAATAGTTTCTGGAAATCGTAAAGCATATATACGTATATATAGAAAACAATTATCAAACCACATCTTAGAATCTTTATCAATAGAACACATAACTTACATAAAACACATTCCCAAGGATGTTCAAGAATGATTTGAGACCCATCAACCAAAAGTCAATCGTCGGTCAAAGATCAATGGTAGTGTCTACAACCCTACGTAACTCGATCTAAAAGATTTGCATCTCGAATTTCTAATCCGTAACTTCCAAATATCCACATTATGTTTCTAAAACATCATACTAAAGTTTCATTATGATCCAACGGTTAGATCGTCACTTCAAATAATAATCAAGTGATGCGCCGTAATGGAACTAGGTTCACAATAATCCAATCACATCATACGAATATCAAATCTAAGATCAATATATCAATTTAGCGTAAAATAACATCGGCGGGCCACTAGCCACATGCCGCCGTCGATGGCAGTCGGCGACCTAATAGGATTAAAGGTACACCACAAAGTAGCACACAAATGTCCTATTGATTTTCCTTATTAACACTAAGATTTGTCAATTGTAGCATATGAAAATAAGGGTCTTTCCTGCAAAAGATTGTTTTATCTAACTACTTAAAATGTCACAAAAACTGGGCTGTTGTCCCTACTGACCAGCCACCGAAAAATAATTATATGCAGATACTAGACACACAGAGCTACACTCACACAAATTTTTGGGATTTTTGGAGTTGATTTGCTATTTAAATTAAATCGAACAAAAATAGAACAGAAACAGATTTTTAAGTAGTTCACAAATTAAGAAAAACGAGTTAGGGGAATTGCTATCCACCACCAAATAATCATGCAAACATGTTATGTTTCATTCAAATTCCTTTCATTTTCGATGAAGATGCTCAAGTTGGCTCAATGTTAGAACTCAACCTATTACTCTTTCTTATGTAGTATGTTAAGAGAATGGCATTTTCAACTTAACTTAGTCCCTAACATGCAATCTAGAATGGTGTGTTCATAGATTTAACAAGTAGAAATCATTAAAAACGAAAAGAGTTTGAGTCATCACAAGGCATCGTAAGTACTAGCGTTGTCTTACTTATCCTAGAAATTGATTCACATGTTAATCGCAATTAACAAGTACTACTCTAGAACATATGTAGGTCCTCATTCGACAAGGGCAGGCACACACATATTCATAGCATTAGAATCCTAGATATACTTACTAAATATGCATCCGTAGAAAACATATAAAGAATTCATCAATGCGACAAGTAGTGAACCAATTTTCATCCATTCGTAAAAGTAATTCAAACGAAATGTCATAACAAACTTGCAATCATATTCGGGGCTTCAAAACAGCCCCTAACTACTAAAAATTAGTTACACATAATTCTCAAATTAAACCAAAAGAAAGACATGAGTTTGAGAAGATAAAACCGAGAGAAGAGAATGCCAAGAATTCCTCCTTCCTTTCCTTCCTTCCCCAACGCAGCAGCCTTGCCTTTTTTCCTTGCTTTCCTTCTTTTTTTTTTTCCTATCTTTTTTTCACACTTTTTCTCTCCTTTTGCTGCTGCAACCTGTAGGTCTTTTCTTCTTTTCTGTTGCCATAGTTTTTTCTCCATAACTCACCCCACTAACAACCATTTAGTGAGGGGAAATGCTAAAACAATTGTAACTCTTTGGGAAGCCTTTATGCCCATTACTCTCACTTAATTTTCCATTTCCTCTAATATTTGAATAGGTATTAGTTGGCTTGTTCTTGGCTGCGCTGTTAGTTTTATTGGATTTATTGCTTTCAATGCTTTTTTGTCAGTTACAATCTGCTTAGCCTCTTGGGAACCTTTTAGTGTTAAAACGGCCATAACGTTTTCTAGAAAAATGATATTAACAATCCGTGAATGCTCTAGAAAATAGACATCCGTAGCTTTCCAAGCATATAAGGCTCATTCTCTAATTCATTCTGAGCTGTCCGCAACTTGCTTCCAAAGTCAGCTGACGTGCACAGACAGTTTTGATGAATTTGTTACTTAAAATTCCACTTGTGCTATTTTTCTTTTCTTTACTTGACAAATCCTACAAAATACAAAAACAAAGTAAATAGCTGAAAAATATAAGGAACTAACTAAGAAAAGACAAGTGAATTTTATGTAAAATATATATAGATATGAGCTTATCACCGCCCTGACTCGCCGAAAGTTCAACTATTTCTAAAAATTGTCAAACTTCACAAAAAAGAAGATCTCAGTGAGTGGAGCAACTTTCATACCTATGACTAAGGCCAATTTGGCCGGGAAAAGCCTCAATTTCACGAAAATCTGCTGGAACCTTAGATTTGGGTGTGCATTGATTGTACCTCGATTGAAACTCCGACGCCCCCAAAATTATTTGGGCTTTGTTCTTGGGTCCAGGATGAGTGGTTTGATGGTGGAAATGGTCGATGATGCTTTCAAGATGGGTGGATCTCCACCGTGACACCTTCGAAACCCACGAGTTCCGTTCTTCCTTAAAACAGGGTCAATATAGGTGCGTTTTGAGTGGAATTGAACGAGGAAAGGTTGGGTAAGTGTTTGGTAGTAAGGGTAGGCCGAGAATCGCTAGAAAAATGGATGGAAAACCCGTAGAAAATTGTTGCAGGTGCGATCGGGTTGCGGGGAGGAACCAAATCTTGGGAGATCCAGTATTTCTCTTTTCTATCCTTTCCTCTTCTTTCTCACCTCTCCAATTAGTCACTCACTTCTCTCTCTCTCTCCTCCCAATTGGATTCAACTCTTCCTCCTTTCTCTCATTTATCCTCTATCTCCACCGCCCATCATTTCTTTCCTTCAATCCACACATGGCTTTCCAGATTTTGCTCCAAAAATCTGGAGCTTTCTAAAAATAACCAATTTACTAAAATGCCCCCAACTTTAAACGTCAACATCTCCTTCATTATAACTACAAATTACGTTATGTTTGCGCCCGCGCATTCGTAGCGACGAGTACTACGAGGATACTCCAAGAAAACGAGTCTTACGTGAGATAACACAGTAGTCAACACTTTGCCTCGAAGGGCATTTTCATAAATTCACATTTAAAAATTATAAAGACTATAATTTTTGGGGACGGGTTGTTACAAAAATTCAAACGCAAAACATCAGATGCGAGAGTAAACGTTTTTATTAATGTAAACTAAAACCTCCTTGCAATATTTGCTGCTACATTTGAGCAAGGTTTTAAAAACCGCTAGGCGCTAGTCGAGCGGCGGGTAGGGGCCTAACGCCTAGGCGGCCTAGGCGGATTTATGTAAATTTATTATATATCACGTAAATAAGTGTCTATTTACACCTAAAAATATACTTGTATGGATAATAAAAGAATGATAAAATGCAAAAATAGAAGTAGAAGAATACACAAATTATATCATTAGTACTTTAATGAATTTGATGGAATAAGATACAAGTTCAAATGATACAAATATGTAGTACTTTAGGAAACAATTTCAAAGATGATTATAAAGAAGAATAAAGGTGCCAAATATATGTTTAGAAATCATTTAATCTTTGAAAACAAAGTATTTGACAAAAAAAGAAAGTATTTAATCAACAATTTAAAATAATTACGTAAAAAAATGGAGGGTAGGAAACCAAGATGCATAGAAGGGAAGGAGGTGAGGCACCATTGTGCTAGCTGTACTCTTGTACCCTGATTTTTTTTTTTTTTTTTTTTACAGTTGTACCCTCCTTCCTATCACGTGGGTGAGCATCGAAGAGAGAGAAACTCAATTTTCTCTCTTCTTCTTCTTCCTCTCATCTTCCTTGCTAGTATTCAAAACCCAGAACATAGATTGTGCAGCTGTGCTCTGCATTTCTCCTTCCTCATTTTGAAAACAGAAAAAGGCAGTGAAACGCCAAGACAGCCTAGGCCATCCAATCGCCCGCCTAGGCCGCCCAAGCGCCGCTCGGACTGCCTCAGCACCTGCTAATCCCTTCCCCGATTTTCCTCCCGACTATAGGTTAATCACAACGGCTAAACACCGCCTAGCACCTAGGCACCATCTAGGCCAATTTTTAGAACACTACATTTAAGATACCGTGTTCGATTTTAAAATAGAACTTAGCATAATATAGGATTATAATGAGTCATATACACATGCACCATATACAATTAAATTTTGCCTTCAGATATTTCATGCCGAAGCGCAAGGTCTGGGACCACAAAAGAAATTGAATCATTGTGGTCCAACGTTTTGGAAAGAAGCAAAAATATGTGCTATATGGATGATATGAGTTTGTCTGGCCTAGTTTGCAGCCATAATGTTTTATGTAATTAATGTTAGAGCAAAGATGATCATATTCCTTATTCTTTGGACATGGTAAAAGACATCTTGAGTGAGAATAGTTCTATTAAATGATTACATTTTTATTCTTTCTTTCTTCTTCTTTTTTTTTTTTTTTTTTTTTTTCTATAATGGTGGCTTCTTTTTCCCTTAAATTCGGTTTGAAAGTCGTAGTAACGTTTTTTTTATAAGTTCACTTATTTTTTATGTTCTATCACCTTGTACATATTTTATCGACATACTCTTTATGATCATCGCCAATCATTGGTTTAAAACCTAAAATTTTCAATCTTGAACATTTAGGTTTGATTCAAAAATAGTTTGTTTATACTCCAATGATTCTGGGTTAAAATTTTAGCTCGATATTATTAAAGAATGAATTTAGGCTAAAATATTATTCAGGTAACTTTTCAAAATAAAATTTATGTAAATTATCATAATTTATTTTTATGAACATTTTAACCTAAAAATATTTAGATTCCGAGAAATTTGAAAATTCACCAAACTGACCCCATGAAACATGTATTTATAGAGTTTTTGGATGAATTTTCATGTAAATATTTTTTTAATTGTTTTAGCCACTGGATTTAATCTTGGATTGCTGGATTTAACTTTGGATCGTTGGATCTTTTTTTTAACCGTTGGATTTTATCATATTTCATCTCAGCCGTTGGATTTTGTGAAATCCAATTCCTGGATTTCCCTATTATAATCTATGTATTTGTATTATTGAGATTTTATATTATTTTTTCGGAAATTTATATTAATTTATTTGAATTTAGATTTTAATTAAACTAGTTACAGAGTTTGAAGTTTGGAAATTAGTTATTTAAAATCTATAGGCCTTTCGAGGTCACAATTTATATTTTCAAATAGAGCTTGATCTCACAAATGCGTAGCCGCAAACCGTTCATGAAACAAAGATGTAACGAATGAGTTATTAACATTTAAAGTTAAGGACATTTTGGTAATTTTCCTTCAATCTAAAAGGCTCCAGATTTGTTGGATTAGGATGAGAGGATATGGCGCCACGTGTGTGGCCATGATGGTGAGTGGAGGAGAGAAAGGAGGGATTGGGGGATGCCCAATCAGAAAGGGGGAAAGGAGAGAAAGAGAGGGGAGAGAAAGGAGGGGAACTTGGCCGGATCCTCTTTGACCCAGTTTCTTGACCCAGTTGTATCTCTTCCATCCGACGTCTAATTGAGGTGATTTTGGGGTCTATGGAAAGCACTTGGCGACCCCAACATCTCTGTGGTATTATATTTCTCAATTTCTAACCCAATTTTACAAACGGAAGCCACAAGGTCCACAGTTTTCAGGCGATTTTCTCATTTTTCCAATGATTTCAACAACGATTACCATTTATTGCCACCACCAATAGACTCCCATCAACCCCAGGAACAAAGCCCAAGCGGTGGTGAAGGCGTCGGAGCTCGTATGGAAGCCAAATCGAAGCACACCCTTCTCTAGGGTTTCTAGTGGTCCAAGGCTAATTTCAGGCGTTTTCCGGCCAAATTGGACTTCAGTGCAGGTATGAAAATTGCTCCCCTCATTGAGATCTACAAATATGTGAATTTTAGTAATTTTTTGAAATAGTTGAATTTTCGGCGAGTCAAGACGGCAGCGCATGGGCCAAAACCTCACTTGATCTTTCTACGCTAAATTTTGATGCCCCAATTCCATATTTGACATCCGTTCATTGAAAGTTTGATGTTTTGGTATATTTTTGTAGTTGATCGCCTATTTGGTCGTCATTTGTTTATTATATGAATGAACGATCCGACAATTGGATTGGCACCAAACTTTAATACGAAATAGTATGTAATATTGATGACATTGGGAACTAACAGATCAAGAATCTAACATACGGATCTTCCCGAATTGGATTTCTAAGTTGTAAAATCAAACGTTAACCGTCGCTTGAATTTGCGATTGGCGGAGATCCGACCGTTAGATCGTTCTGAAATTTTAGGATATTGATATATAAGATTAATGAGACTCTTTGGAAGTTATGGATCAGAAATCTGATAGGTGGATCTTCCGGTTTAGATTTCTAGGGTTGTGGACCCTACTCTCGACCTTGATCGATGGTTCACTTTTTAGTCAACTAGCCCGAGTTCTTCTAGTGTGTCAGTTATCTTAGAATGCAGTTGAGATTTCATGGAGCTTGATGGGCTCATCGTGATGACGTGTCTTCTCGGTTGACATGTGACTCGATTTGCGTACTAGTGGCATTGTATTACATTCTACTTGTTTATTAAGTATGTTTTGATTTGTGCATTGAAAATGTTTGTGGAATATGGTTTGATTTGTATGATTGCTATGATTGCTATGATGTGATGAAATGTGAGTGGCTAGTAATGGACCATTAACCCACTATTATGGGGATTCGTTGCTTCGATATCGTTTCATATCTTGCTTAATTAACCCATTCTAAACTTAGTACTTGCGTTTTGTTTCATTTCGTTCAACCTTCTACACCAAGTACTTGGTTCTTGTATTGTTTCTTTGAGTTGTTGCTATATTCCTTAGAGTTCCGCTCGATTCCATTGAGTGATCCAGAACTGGATTTCCACTGGGGTTCCGTTAAGTGGTCTAGTTCCCTGCTCCGTCTGGATTCCGTTGAGTGGACCAGAATCCCTTGTGATCTGCGATTTCGTTGAGTGTTCCAGAATCGTATCCAGTTTGGATTTCATTGAGTGGTTCAATATGCATTGTACTCCGCAATTCCATTAAGTGGTCCAGAATCATATCCACTTATATTCTGTTGAAAGGTCCAGAATCCCTTCTACTCTGCGATTCCGTTGAGTGGTCTGGAATCCCCTTTGGTGTCTTGGTTCCGTTGAGTGGTTCGGAACCCGATGTTGATGGAATTCGTTGAGTGGTCCGAAATCGCATCATTTGACTTATTGGTTCCTTGGATTTGATTTATTTGAGAAAGCTTCAGAGATGTAAGCTTTGGTCGAACTATGTCACTCTAGCCCTGCATTTTGGTGTATGATATGTGTTATTGATTGGTGTGATTAGGGAATGATGTTGGTTGTGATTGTTGTCATTATGATTAGACTTGTTGATCAATATGACTAGAGATTATGTTGCGCCTTATCAAATGTTCCTCGTGATGTTGCATACCTGTTGTGTGGTATTATGTTGAGACATGGTGATTTATGTGATGATTGTTCGAGTGTAGTTAATGACGAACTACGAATGGCTTGATCCTTATTTAGGGTACTTAGGCAGTCTAATGAGGAGATTAGATGCAGCCATAAAGTATACGAAAAATTATTACACATTTGGATCTCGAGTTGTGCTTTGCCTGTATCCTGGAGGCGGGGTATGTTTGAGATACGGGTATTTGGTGGTCACGTGTCGATCCTAGACATATGTCGAGATCAGGGCGTGACAGATTTAATGTATTTAAAACTTTAAAATTGCCCAGTTAGGTTTTAACTTAAAACTTATTTTAGACTCAAATATTGAAGAATGATTGGGTTAGTTTAAAACCTAAATTTTGTTGGGCCAGCCTTTTAAATCCCTAGCCCAAATTATACGTTAAATTTCCCAAAACTTTAGATTTTAACTCAAAACTTATTTTAGGCCTATCTGTTGGAAAAAGATTGTGTTAGTTTAAAACCTAAATTTTGGCTTTTACCAAAGGTTAGAGATGGTCTAAAAGGAGGGATCTCCATTTTTTCGAAAATTAGGGATTATTATGGGACCCATTCCACATCAAACTTCAACGCTTCGAACCGTCTATTTTGTAAATATCAATTCATAGATCATCTACACAAAACTTCAGATCAATCCAAAAGCAATTTCCCATTTAATTGTAGCGATAAAGTTTCTTTATTTTTTTTTTTTGGAACAAACATATTATTTATACTTGACACACCCCGACCAGAGTCGAAGCATGGTGGCCGTCACGTGAGGGTGACGTAGCCACGTGCACAACAGAAGTGATAATAATAGAAAAATAAATAAAAACCAAAACTAAACCTACTTAAGCTAGAGATAAAATATAAGTGTATGAAAGTGATCAAGTATAAGATACATACATATCAGAGCATAGGTAAACGAAAGTGCAGTCGAACCAACTAAGTACTAATTATACAAATAGGGAGAAGATCCCTGCTTATTTATGGAGACTTCGGAACCGCCGTTAAGTCCTCGTGAGCCACCAAGGATGATCAGCTCCCTAGAACCTGGAAGGGCGCAAAACAGAAGGGTGAGTGGGCAAAAACAAAGCATTTGAAAACGTATTTATCTTTTCTGAAAATAATAACCCCTCTCCATAAAGCCCATATAGTTTCTAGAAAATAATGCTATATAGGTATGGAAACCAATACGCAAGATTAGCGAAAAAATGAAGTATGCCATGTCATAATATCTCAACAATAATAAATGTAAGCCAAGTGTGAAACCAATATAAAATAGTATGCCAGTCGAAGTCACCTAACATGACCTATACGACTGGATCTATAGCTCATCAATCTAGGCTAGCACACGAGTCGGAGTCACCGAATGTGACTTGTACAACAGGTTGGGTATAAATATGTACGCTCAAGTGCTACAATCACGTGAAGGCTGTGCGATAAATCACGGGTCACCTACAAGTCGGAACCACCTATTATGGTCTGTATGACAGGCTAGCACCAAACTTAGATCCAAGGTGAGCGTGCAGTGCGGGAGGTGAACGATCATGTGAAGGCTAGCCCTAGCCCTGTGCGGGAACACTAATACCGAGGTGCAGCCATGATGAGCTCTAAATAAATATATGCATACCAATGCAATACAATCCATTCAATCACATCATACTCACCTGAAGCTTACCTGAGTCTCCGCAGCATCACACAATATAATTCACAGGTATAACAGTGCAATACTCAAAATGCAACTCATTTACGACATGGCATTCAAGGTATAAATCATTTAAGAAAAACATTTTGAAAACCGTAACATACATACATACATACATACATACATATATATATATATATAGAAAGCAAATGCCCACTCACGGATAAGTAGCAGGATCGTAGCCCCTAGCCTCGCTTGTCCACGTTCGTCCTCGGGATATGTCTCCACTATATGCAAAATAACTAATTTAACGTTAATTCAATAGCACATAAACAAAACCTAGGTTGAATTCCTCATACGTTGCTCAAATGGGGTGTTTCAATATACCAACGTGATCTACAAAACACCACGAACACCCCTATATTTTTAGAATAATTTTTGGACAACACGCATACCTTCACGCGCCGTCCAAGGCATGGCCACATGCACCGGCCACGCACAGGCACATGCTTGATACGCTGACGGAACCCTTAACGACGTTAAGGAATATTTCGTCAAGTTAGTAGAATATTCCGTTAAAATTACCTGACGCCGTTAGAATATTCCGTTAAAGTTAACGGAATATGCTTCTTCTTCTTCGGTGACTCACCGGAGTCTGCCACCGGTCGCCGTCTGGTTCACCAGTTTCTAGAAATTTTTCAAAGTTCAATATCTTTTTCATTTCTCAACCAAAATCCATGAAATTTATACGGATTTGAAGTTCTTAAAGAGTAAAACACAACCATACTTATTAGAGGTCCAAAAACCAATGGAAAATGGTCGAAAAAACCTTCGAAACCTCCAACTAAGTCTGCAACTCTGTGAAATGCCCACAATCATGTCGAAACCTACTCTAAGGTCTCTATGGAGTTGATTAGAGGCTTTCTTAAACCTTAAAACCCTGTGAAACGCCCACGATCTCATCGAAGGAAATCAGCTCATTGCTGGAGCTCTGGTTCCTCACGATTCCGACGTCCATTCTATAAACAAAGGGTAGGGTTAAGTTTGTGAAGTCGAGAGAAGTGTGATCGTAGCGTCAGTAGAGTCGATCTGTGAAGTTTTGGTATAGTTTAAGTGTAGGTGTGCTCTCAGGTGTACGGATGAGGGAGAAGGACAGAGAAAAGATGAAAGGGTATGGGTATGTGTATATGTGTGTGTGCACGCGCGAACGGGATTAGCTAGAAAGAAAAATATCATGGCCCTGATTGGGCTGCTGTGAGAGAAGGAGAAAGAGTTATGTTAAGTGGCCCAAGAAAAGTGAAATCAAACCCAAAATCTAATTGGGCCCAATAAAGTAGGAATTAAGGTGATTGGTGGATAAGAATAGATATAATCCACCCTAAAATATAATTCTACCCATTCTCGCTCTTTAATCGTCATAACTTTTTCGTTAGAAAGCCGATTCAACGCGCTTGTGACGCTGAGTATGATTTCATTACGATTGCGAGAAAATAATTTAAAACTACATATGTACTTCCACGTCACTAAGCCAACGAGGGCATATTCGTCACTTTACACACTCAGGAAGAAAATGTATGTATTAATTTGGAACGGGTCGTCACAGTCTACCCTGCTTAAGAAAATTTCGTCCTCGAAATTCCTACTCATTAACAACACATTAATAACGATAAAACAAACATGGATATAGATCTCGCATACACTCCTCAGTTTCCCAGGTGGCTTTCCCGACCAAATGGTTCATCCACAAAACTTTCACGTGCGCACAGTCTTATTCCGGAGAACTTTATCTTTCTAATCTAAAATCGTCACTGACTTTTCATCGTAAGTCAAATCTAGGTTAATCTCTAGTGGTTGAGGAGGGACCACATGCGATGGATCAGAAACATAGTGATCAAGCATAGACACATGGAAAACATCATGTACCTTTGATAACTCTGGAGGTAGCTCAAGCCTGTAGGCAACTTCACCAACTCACTTGGTGATTTGATACGGTATAATATACCGAGGACTTAACTTACCTTTCTTACCAAACTGTACCATGCCTTTCCACGGATAACTTTAGGAATACCCAATCTCCAACTTTATATACTCTATCAGTAGCATGTTTATCAATGATCAACATAGAGGAGTACGACAGGGTTTACCATAGAGTGCCTCAAAAGGTGACATGCCAATGCTAGAATGATAGATGTTATTATAAGCAAACTCAATAAAAGCTAAACGTTTATGCCAAACATCTCCAAACTACAACATTGAGGACCTCAACATATCTTCCAGTGTTTGAACAGTTTTCTGAGATTGTTCATCCGTCTGAAGGTGATAAGTTGTGTTGTAAAGCAATCTCGAATCGAGAGCTTCCTGGAAAGTTACCCAAAACTTAGAAGTGAACCTGGGATCCCAATCAGAAATGATACTTACTGGAACACCATGATATTTAACAATTTCTGAAATAAACCGTTCCACCAACTGATTCAACGAGTAATTTTCTCGAACATGCATGAAATGTGCTAACTTAGTGAGTCGATCCACTATCACCCAAATACCATCATAACCATTCCGTATACGAGGTAACTTGTACGCGAAATCCATGCTAATATCTTCCCATTTCCACTGAGGTATGGGAAGTGACTGTAATAACCCAAAAGGTTTCTTCCTTTCTGCCTTAACTTGCTAACAAGCTACACAGCGACTCACATACTCAGCAATCTCTCTTTTCATACTAGGCCAATAATAGAAAGGTCGAATGGTGTAATACATCTTTGGTACTCCCAGGATGCATCACATAGGCCGAAATATGTGCTTCATCGAGTATATCTTTCTTTAATTACGCTATGTCAGACACAAACATCCGATCACCCTGCATAAGATACCATCAGGCTTTGGAAATCCTGAAATCTTTCTTTTTCCCTCTAGACACTGCTTGTATTAACTCTTGAGATTCCAAATCATTCACCTAAGCTTCAAGTACATGATCCAATAAATTTGGCCCAACTTGAAAATTAGCAAGTAGAACTCCTTGGTAATCTTCACCTAATGTGACCCCAGTAGATTGCAATTCCATCAAAAGTGGAACACTACGTGCATAAACTGTGTTAAGTCGACCCTGGGATTTCCTACTTAAAGCATCAGCTACGGAGTTTGCACGACTAGGATGACACTTAATCGTGCAATCATAATCACTGAGCAACTCAACCCATCTCCGCTGCCTGAGATTAAGATCTTTTTAAGTAAAAATATATTTGAGACTTTTATGGTCAGTGAAGATCCGACACGTTTCCCCGTACAATTAATGCCTCCAGATTTTCAATGCAAAGATAATAATAACTAACTCGAGATCATGAGTGGGATAATTCATTTTGTGGGGCTTTATTTGTTGCGAGGCATATGCGATCACTCGACCATGCTACATGAGTACACAGCCCAAGCCATTCAAAGAAGCATCACTATAAATCTCAAAGTTCCCACTGTCATCTGGAAGTGCCAATACAGATGCATAAGTGAGACAATACTTCAGTTGCTGAAAACTCTGCTCACAATCATCACTCCACTCGAACTTAACTCCCTTCCTGGTTAGCCTTGTCAATGGCAGGGCTATAACTGAAAAATCTTTAACAAAATGCCGATAATAACCTGCTAAACCAAGGAAACTCTGTACCTCTGTGACGGTCAGTGACTGCTCCTAATTCTCCACTACAGCTACCTTCTGAGGGTCCACAAGAATACCCTGGGCTGATATCACATATCCCAAGAACGACACTTAATCCAGCCAAAATTGACATTTACTAAACTTAGCATACAGTCGATGTTCCCTCAATTTCTTCAAAACCAGAGTGACATGTCGAGTATGCTTCGCCTTAGACTTATAATACACCAAAATACCATCAATGAACACAATAACGAACCTATCGAGATACAGGCGAAACACTCGATTCACCAGGTCTATAAAGGCTGTTGGAGCATTCATTAACCCGAACGACATCACAAGGAACTCGAAATGACCATAACGAGTTTAAAACACTGTCTTCGGAACATCCTCACACTTGATCTGCAACTGATAGTACCCTGATCTTAAATCAATCTTTGAGAACACACAAAACACCCCAAAGCTGGTCAAAAAGATCATCAATACGAGGCAACGGATAACGGTTCTTAATCGTCACCTGGTTCAACTGTCAATAGTCAATACATAGCCTCAGAGTTCTTTCTTTCTTTCGCACAAACAAAACTAGAGCTCCCCATGGTGAAGTACTCGGTTGGATGAAACCCTTATCAACAAGTTCTTCTAATTGGGTTTTCAATTCTTTTAACTCAACAGGAGCCATTCGGTAAAGGGTTAAAGAAATAGGATCAGTACCTGGAATTAATTCTATAGCGAATTCCACCTCACGATCTAGTGGTAGTCTAAGTAAATCATCAGGAAAATGCCTAACTACCTAAACATCCTCCACACGAGTATAAGTATGCTCATTCAGCAACACATAAGCTAGATAGCCCTAACATCCTTTCCTCAACAATCAATTTGCCCTCATAGCAGAAATAACGCCATGTCTCAACCCACTACGCTCGCCCACAAAAGTAACCACAGGCAAGCTTGGCCGATGGAAAGTAACTATCTTCTCATAACAATCCAACTTAGCTCGATTGTAATGTAACCAATCCATGCCCAGAATAACATTTAAATTAACAATATCCAAAGGAACAAGGTTAGCTGGCATGACAACATCCTCAACAAGAACAGGATATCCCTCATACTCCCAGCTAAAATAACAAATCTCCCCTCTAGGCATGGAAAACTCCAACTTATAACCGAATGGAGTAGGGTGTGGTTGAGTCTTTTGAGCAAACATATGAGAAATAACAAAGTGCGTGGCACCTGAGTCAATTAATACTCTAGCAAAATAACCAAGAATATTCAATGTAACCATAATCAAATCAGGGTTGCTCTGAGCATCTTGCAGATTAATATGGTGAACACAGCCCTTCGCTTGTTGCCGACCTCCACGACCTATGTTTCCTTGATTGTCGTGTCCCTGAATACCTCGTCCCTGGCTAGGCTAATTAGGCTGCCTAATCGAACCACCACTACATGAGGCAATGTCAAAATTCTGGGACTGTCCCCCAGCATACAACTACGATCCGCCGCCCTCATACAGTGCATACGGCATATAGCCTCCCTGGTACAGCGGGTAACATTCGTGATAATAAGGATCAGGTAGATGTAGATATGCTCCTCTGGGATACTGAGCTATATCCCCCTAGTAGTGGTAAACACCCCCTTAACCTGTCGGAGTATAAGCATTAAGCCCCTGAATCTGCTGAAGGGGTACAGTTGGTGGTAATGCAAAAGGCTGAGGTTTCTACTGATTCTGCGGACGCTAATTAGCCTTATGCCCTGTCTAACCACAAGTAAAACATCTACCACTACCACCTTGTCTACACTCCCCAAAATGACGATTATTACACCTACGACACAATGGAGCACCAGAACTGCTAGGATTCCTCCGCTGTTGAAAGGGAGAACCACCTGTGGATCTGCCGCCTTTACATAGCGCGTTAGAATTCGAACCACCACTGGATGAACCAGAACCAGTACCACCCCGCTTAAAATTATGTGTTTTGCGAGAACCGTAGGATGACTGCCCTTTATGCTTATTATAATTTTTCTGAGCATTACCTTTTTCTTCCTCCTCATCATTATCATATGGAGCATTCTTGGAGTCCTCGACCCGAAGTAAAACCTTGAAAAATTCTTGATATCTAGAATACGGAGTCGTAGTCGCTATAGAACGCCACTTTTTTCGAGTACCTCACTTAAAACGTCGGAGCATCTCAAGAGGATTTGCAGCAATCTCTGAACAATATCAGGACAAATAAGTGAACTTTCGATGATACTCAGTAGCTAACATTTTCCCCTGCTTCAAATGGGAGAATTCTTCCCTCTTATGATCCAAATACTCCGGAGGTATAAATCTCTTCTGAAATAGATGCTTAAAAATCTCCCAATTTGTGGCATTTTCCACTGACAACTAAAAAGATTCCTATCTCCACCATGATGCAGCCTCCACGCGTAAGAACCATGTGGTTGTCTCAACCCATCTATCCTCTAAAATATTTCCCTATTACTGCATCACCGGAAAGGTTTTCTCAACATGTTCGAGCCAACGCTCAGCTCCCTCTGGCCCCTCATTGCCAAAGAAATCATTTAGCTTCAAATTATATACAGTCTCCAAGGGGGTCCTCTGGGGAGGACGAAGTGAGGCCTGAATCGCATTAGCAATAGCTTCACCAAGTTGTCCAATATATGGAAAATTAGACTTAGAAGAAGTACATGGCTCTCTACAAGGCGGCATGGTTCTGACATAAGAGATTAAAATGATTAGGACTTAAGCAAAAATACAGGACTACCCAAACCTAGGCTCTGATACCAAACTGACACACATCGACCGGAGTCAAGGCATGTTGGCCGTCACGTGAAGGTGACGTAGCCACGTGCGCAACAAAAGTGATAATAATAGAAAAATGCGTCTAAATAAAAACCAAAACTAAACCTCCTTAAGCTAGAGAAAATATAAGTGTGTGAAAGTGATCTAGTATAAGATACACACATATCAAAGCATACGTAAACGAAAATGCAGTCGAACCAACTATGTACTAATCATACAAACTGGGAGAAGATCCCCACTTATTTATGGAGACATCAGAACCGCCGTGAAGTCCTCATGAGCCACCAAGGATGATCAGCTACCTAGAACCTGAAGGGGCGCAAAACAAAAGGGTGAGTGGGCAAAAACAAAGCATTTGAAAATGTATTTATCTTTTCTGAAAATAATAACCCCTCTCTATAAAACCCATATAGTTTCCAGAAAATAATACTACATAGGTATAGAAACCAATACGCAAGATTAGCAAAAAACTGAAGTATGCCATGTCATAATATCTCAGCAATAATAAATGTAAGCCAAGTGTGAAACCAATATAAAATAGTATGCCAATCGAAGTCACCTAACATGACCTGTACGACTGGATCTATAGCTCATCAATCTTACCTGAGTCTCCGCAACATCACACAATATAATTTACCAGTATAACAGTGCAGTACTCAAAATGCAACTCATTTACGACATGGCATTCAAGGTATAAATCATTTAAGAAAAACGATCTGAAAATTGTAACATATATATATATATAGAAAGTAAATGCCCACTCACTAATAAGAAGCAGGATCGTAGCCCCTTAGCCTCACTTGTCCACGTTCGTCTTCGGGATATGTCTCACCTATATGCGAAATAACTAATTTAACGTTAATTCAAGAGCACATAAACAAAACTTAGGTTGAATTCCTCATATGTTGCTCAAATGGGGTGTTTGAATATACCAGCGTGATCTACTCAACACCACGAACACCCCCATATTTTTAGAATAATTTTTGGACGTCACACGCACCCTCACGCGCCTTCCAAGTAATGGCCACACGCACCGACCACGGGCAGGCACGTGCCTGGCACGCTGATGGAACCCCTAACGGCGTTAGGGAATATTCCATTAAATTAGTAGAATATGCCATTAAAATTACCTGACGCCATTAGAATATTCCGTTAAAGTTAACGGAATATGCGCCTTCTTCTCAGGTGACTCGCCGGAGTCCACCGCCAGCCGCCTTCTGCTTCGCTGGTTTCTAGAAATTTTTCAAAGTTCAATATCTTCTTCATTTCTCAACCAAAATCCATGAAATTTATACAGATTTGAAGCTCCTGAAGAGTAAAACAAAACCATACCTATTAGAGGTCCAAAAACCAATGGAAAATGGTCGGAAAAACCTTCAAAACCTTTGGTTAAGTCTACAACTCTGTGAATCCTTTTATCCTGACGTCAGCTCCCCCCTAAACCTACTCTAGGTTCTCTATGGAGTTGATTAGAGGCTTCCTTAAACCTTAAAACCCTGTGAAACACCCACGATCGCGTCGGAGGAAATCAACTCCTCACCGGAGCTCTGGTTCCTCACAATTCCAACATTTGTTCTATAAACTAAGGGTAAGGTTAAGTTTGTGAAGTCGAGAGGAGTGTGATGTGATGTGAAAATTAACTTGACACACAAATTAAACCCTATTTGTGACAATTATAGTAGATATGTAAGTAGGGATCGTTCTAGACCGGGGATTAACTAGGGATGCTAATCAATACAAATAAGACTCAAAAACACTAAACTAGACTCTATAGACTCAAAATTAACTTAAGACACTTAAAACAGCAACCAACAATCAACAAGACTCAATTCTAGACCTAACAAGTGATTTGGACGAAAATAGGACTTAACTTGACTCAAAAGACTAAATGAAAACAGATTTTGACTCAAATAACAAAACTAAATGAAAGGGGGATTGTTTTTGACGAATTTAAAACTTAAAACAAAAACTTTGTAGAAAACACTTTGGAAAAACAAATTTAAGTGAATTACATGGGTGAAAGGCTAGTTAGAGGGTCTTTTTCCACACATGATATATGCATATGAACCAATTTCCTAGTTATTATTCCTTTAAACTATGAATGACAACGCCCCAAGTTAGTTGCATCGCACAACTAACCATCAGATTTTCCTTATTTCATTGAATTAGATGGAATACGTATCCAAACCAAATTATCTTTCTCAAGTTCCTTATATGAAACGCATGCTAGAGATACATGTCAAAAGTAATCATAAGCATTGACAAAGCATTCATCACCATGAAACACATGAGACTCATACCAAGGATTTACTTAACGCGATTGTGACTAGCAACCTCCACTACTTGTGAATATAAGTGAATAACTATTACGTGAAACCCCCTTATACTCTAGTATCAAATTCATGCATGCAAATTAAGTGTCGACCCCCAACCCACATACATAAACAAGTTTTAATAACTTAGATAAGCAAATCACATTCATGCCTTACGAAACAATAACTAACGTAATCAATTCATATAAAATATATAATCATGGTTTCGAATTCACCTCTAACTAAAAAGAAATTAGTTCCACATGTTCATCATAATTGAAAACCAAATTAACATAAACATTGAACTAAAACTAAGGATAGAATACACCTAGAAACAATCCACACTCCAATGGAAAATTTCGAACCCTCCTTGGATGGCAGATTGCACAAGTCTTCTTATCCTTCTTTCCTTCTTTGCGGCACTAGGGTGGTGTAGGGTGAATTGTGGTGTTTGATGGCTAAAAGTATGAATGAATGAATGAGTGAATGGATGATTTGCATGGTGCGGCATAGGGTTGTATTTATAGGGCTTAAACCCTAAGGAAATCAGATTAGGGTGTGGTAGAAATTAGGGGGGAAAAGGTTTGCACAATCCTAGGGGAAAAGGATTAGGATTCCATGGCAAAAACCAAGGAAGAAAGGGAAAAGGATTGCAAATTCTAGAGCTTCTAGAAGAGGGGGAGGTGCCACTCGTGTAGGGTTTCTAGAAACAATGTGTTTTGTGGCAGAAATTGGACTTCTAGAAGGGATAAAGGGTGCGACACCTATTTAGGAGGAGATAGGGTCTTCTAGAACCGTATATTTAGGTGTTCTAATGTGAAATTAAGTCCTCTTTGCAGCTGGAATTAAGGTAGCAAAAGATTAGGATAGGATAAGATAAGATAAGGTTGGATAAGATAAGATTGGATATGATAAGGTTGGATAGGATAAGGTTGGATAATGTTCCTTATTTCTTGCTCTTTCCTTATCCTCTTTGTATTTGAACTTCTTTCTCCAGATTTGTAGCATTTCCTAGCCTCTCTTGACTTCAATTTCGTCCATCCACTTTGCTCCATAGTTAAGCTATCCAATCCATGCCCAAAACCGCTCCAAATAGCTCCAAAATGCACTTTCTTGCTCCTTTTGCCATTAGGACCTAAAAACATACGAAAATAGCTTAAAAGACTATAATAAGTAGTAGTTAACTAACTAAATGCAAGGAAACAACATACCTAAGTAGCATAAATATGCTCCTATCAAATTCCCCCACACTTAGCTTTTGCTAGTCCTCAAGCAAAACGAAATAAACAAAACAAACAAGACACAATCCAAACCTTCCAACAATTGCCTCAAGGATTTCCAATGCAACATGACATATTAAAGATTACTACTCCCATAGATTTTAGCTATCCCTACCCTTTAGCATATACTTAATCATAGTCACCACTCACTAGCTCGCATTTAATCAATTAAAACAACATTTTGAATTTAGTAACATGCCTTAGAGAATTCCTCAATTCCTCACCGGATATACTCTCTATTTTCTCACAGATTTTCTGACTACACTCCCTACACTAAGTATATGTGAGAAGATTGACGTAAACATGTAGACTAGCACTCATAAGTTATAATCAAAGAAGGCAATTTCTGGAATTATTAACATGTATATGATCTCATGAATGGAATGTTACTACTTAGACACGAGAACGAGGGATACCATATGCTCAAACCAATTTTAAACTCCACATATTGAAACACATAACAATCAAGATCGAAGTCAAAGGGTTGTAACAGGACTAAGTTATTGGTTAACAAAGAAAGGTAAGGATAAACAAAAGTTCTTAAAGCAATAATAAGCAAAGTAATGAAATAAACACTTAGAATTCACTTTTGAATGCAGAAATCAACTTTGAACACCAAGGGAAACTTCACACAAAACTTAGGGTCAAATTCAAACTTTTGGACCCTTTCTTCAACAATCAACACTTGTGAGTTCATTCTCACTTATTTTCAACTCCTTTTCTTTCTTTTCTTCTTCTTTTTCACGTTTTTTTTTTCTTTTTTTCTTTTTTTCTTTTTCTTTTCTTTCTCTCGTTCCCTAGTCTTCCTTTGGCACACAAATCATACGTTCCCCTAGATTCCCACGAAAATCCTTCCCCCACACTTGTTTTTCTGCAAATTGTAGAACAAAAGGAATTCCCTCTAAGTCATGCTTTACTATACTTTAAGAACAAAGGTATGGATAGTCCTATTCTAGGCTAGGTAAGGAAAATGTGGGCTAACAAAGATAATAGGCTAACAAAGGCTCAAAGGGGTTAACATACAATACATATGCAAAGGGTAAGGCTTTTTGGCTCTGGTTTTAACTAAACAACTTCATCTTGTTTTATGTTATGCACTCAATTTTATGCTTTGAATGAAATGGGCATGAGTCCTAGTATTTGGAACTATAGTGATGAAACGCATTCTAAGTAGCAACCAAGCAAAGAATAATGAGATCGTGCAACGACTTTAAAAAACAAAAACATCAAGATTAATAACTCTCCAAATGAAGTTTAGGCTCAAGTCTCTCATGGTTGTAACGTTAGTTTGAGTTTCTTCCTTCAAGCATGTTACAAAAACTGATTTTTTTTTCTTTGTGATTACATGTGAATTCGTAAATGACAACTACAACTAAGCATACACCAAAGAGTATATCAAACTTCCATCCATGTTTGTAACTTTCTTTAATAGTCATGCAATTAAAAACCAAATCCTCATCATTGTGTTGGAAGGTATCCTAAGACACAAACATTAAAACAAAAATGACTCTAAAAACAACTCTTTTTGGGTTTTTTTTTTTTAAACACTCTTTTTCGATTTTTTTTTCAAATTTTCGGATTTTCTGTTTAAGATACATAAAAACACTTCAAAACACATCAAAAACACTTAAAACAGTGAAAAACAACTTTAGAAGTGATAGGTGATAAAATCCCACGAATTTTCATGAAAAGCACTTTGTTTACCCTCCCCCCCCCCCCCCCCCCAACACACTTAAAGCAAACATTGTCCTCAATGTTCTAAGCATAGACTCACAAACAAACAACCAAATAACACAACTAGCAAACATGGCAAAGTAAAAGCAATAAAGAGTAGGGTTTAGGAACGCAAATCTGGTTATGAAGTGTTGGAGATTTCTAGGTCTTCTTTATTTGCATGCATGGGTTGTCTCCCAAGAAGCGCTTCCAGCTGGACGATCTTTCCTCTTAAGCTTCATTTGGGCCCACGGAATGGAAGCTTGCACCATCCACCACATGCTCTTCAAAGTTCTCATAGTATGGCTCAATGAATGGGAGGGGTTAGTGATCCTCCCTGATTGTGGTGTTTTGGTTACTATAGTCCATGTAAATGCTCCCACCACCTTGAAATCGATTTGGAACCTGCACCAAAGAAGGTAACAACCTATTAGTTGAAATGGAAATTAGAATTGGGATTCGAGACTTACTAGGATGTTGTGGCAATGCCCCTAGGGCAGCCACCATCTCGCCAATTTTATCCTTAGGCACGGCCATATTGGGTGTTTTTAGGGTAGTGGCGTGCTCCTTGTGCTCCACTCCAATTCCTTCCTCAATGGTGGTTCTACATGCATCCTTCTTGATTGGTGTTGAACATGCTATATTAATCAAGGGGTTCCTCTTTTATATTCTATTTAAATTGTTATTACTTGTTCAATAGTTTTTATATCTGCCACTTAGTACTACAGTCTAGTAGTATTCCTCTTTACTTGTAAGTGAGAGGTCTTAGATTCGATTCTCATCAAAAGTGAATTTAAACCGTATTATTGCTAACCCATTTTGAGGGTTAGCCAATCCCCTCTCATATTAGTGTAGATAATATCGTTTGTTTAAAAAAAAAAACAAAAAATAGCTTTTGGACCTTCTCTTCATGAGAACAAGTTAGAGAGTCATTTACTTGCTCAAGATCATTTGATTGTTCTACAATTTAGTTATTCTTGTACGGTACGTACATTCTTTTTAGTTAAGAATTTCGTATGTATTTTTTTTTATTATTACAAGCAATATTATTACTCTAAGCTAGACTAGAAGTAGACTTGTGTCAATGTTCAATTGTAGAAACTGATATTAAAATTCGCCACTAAATAAAAATGCATGTCTCAGATATATTATTTCCAATAAATCAATTACCTTCACTATCTAAGAAAAGATAAAGTTAAAAAAATAAAGAATGTGACAATGAATTTGATGTAGGTAACAAAGTTTAAGCTTGCGTTGCTCGTTTCGTCCGGATGGTACGGACGGATAAATGCAGAGTTCATCTGCCATACTTTGAGGGAGGCAGTAACACTGGTCTCGGTAGCATTGTTGAACAAAAATAGCCTAGCAGCCCCATAAATTGCCTTGGTTGGGTAAACCCTAGTTGTGATGGTTGTTCTTCCACCTTGAGCAAAGCTTTCGACGATCGAATGGTCAACCAGAATCCTCACTGATAATTTTTCATCTTTTAGAACTGGAACATAGCTGCCAGTAACTTTTTTCTTAACATCATTAGCCACAGAAGACCTATATAACAGAAAAAGTTATCTTTAGTTCTAAGTAGTATATAACAAGTTAACGAAAAACTTATATATGTTGTTAGACAGAAGCTTATGTTGACAGGTTGTGAATCTCGACAGTCCATTTAACATATAATTAACCTGATCAATTGTCCAGACTCACAATCTACGAAGAGAACATTTGTGATGAAAAATCTACCTTGTTTGATCGGCGCAGAAGAAAGTATCAAAATTGCCACCCGGCCCTTTGGCTACATAAAAGTAGACAGGAGTCTGCTCTGAGAGGGTCTCATCTGCAAGAACAAGAAGACCAAAGGGTCCTAAAGCACCACGATGGGAACCTCCAGCGCTGGTGTTGCAACTGAACACCTCATTAGATTCAGCTACGCTCTCCAAAACCTTCTTGTCCAACTCGAACTCAGCAACAATGTCCAACTGTTACATTGCCAATCATTTCTTTTAAAACTAAACAAACGTTCTCGGAATTTTACCATATTAATCAACATAAATCTAATTAAGAACGGAACACAAACCTGTGTGGCTGTGACAACTTGAAGTGGCAGCACTGAGCCTGCCTTGACCTCAACCTTGTCGAAGTCCGTAATGCTCAATCTCAATTTCTCGACCTCCTCCACTGGCCATTGAAGTAGATTGCTTCCAGTCTTCTTATCAAACACCACTGTCCTTGGAATTCCCTACATTAAATTATCGCACAAACGTTATAGCTCCAGCTAAAGATACATGCGCCAAAAGAAAGGAATGTTTGGTACCGTGTACTAAAATACTGTAGTACATTATTCTGTTGACACACTTTAATACTTGATCGATATCCATATTACCGACATAATTTAAATAATGTACCAGATACTGTGAATTCCTGTAAATATCGAGGAGAGAAAAGAAACCAATTTACCTGAACGGAGGCCCATCCCTTCTGCATATCAGCATTTTCACTATCAGACTCTCCAATCCAACCCCACAAAACTCTCCTCTCCTTGTTTTGGTCATAGAAAGTCTTGGAGGCATAGAAAATGCCATAATCATACCTAATTCCAATACCAACATCAATCTTTTGGTTATCAGGAACCCATTTGCCAGTCTTTTCCTCATAGGACCCCAATGAATAGTAATCATTCCTGTCATCATCAAGACTAGCCTTCACCACATGCTTCACATCAGGCCCATTCACCGAAGTATCCAGTCCTTTGTCACTGGTTTTCGACACCGGATAAAAATCCACACACTCCCACATTCCAGTCCCAGGGACAGCATGAAGCACCCCATTCAATTGCTCATAGGTTTTGAAGTCCTTGGTATCATAAACCAAGGATATGCCTGTTTTGTTAAGCTTGGACCCAATAGTAATGCGCCATTTGCCTTGGGACGTGTACCAAGCAGTTGTCGGGTCACGGAAGTCCTTGTATCCGATGCCCGGGGGTGGGACTAGAATCGGGTTGCCGGAGTACTTGACCCATTTGGTGAGGAGAGGGTCATTGTGGTCAGCAGGATATGCAAGGTTTTGGACTTGGACCGACTCATTGGTTGAGCCAGTGTAGAGCATGACAATTTTGCCATCAGGGAGAATGGTGGCTGAGCCGGTCCAGACTCCATTGATGTCGTACCACTGGTCAGCCACCATGGCTAGAGGGAGGTGAAGCCAATGGATCAAGTCCTTGGACACTGCATGGCCCCAGACAATGTCTCCCCATACTGCACCGTTGGGATTCCACTGGTAGAAAAAGTGGTACCAACCTTTGTAGAATAATGGACCTGTTTAATTTACATGTCACAAAATTAGATGCTGCAAAAATCTATAACGGGAAATTCGTCAAATCGGCATGTTTTTATTGACACATTTAGAACTTTTAGCCTCAATTTTATTCGTTATTAATTAGGAATATAACCACTTAGAAAGCAATCGAGCTATGCTTTGAACCAAGCATCTTCGAGTGGTTAAAACTAAGACCTTCTCCAAAAACACCCCCCCTTCCCCCCAAAAATCCAACCCAAATTAAAACCTAAAACTCAAAAGGGGGCCAAATATTGGCCCCTTTTTAGGCCAAACATCGATGTGGGGCCCACTAATGAGAGTGAAAAGTAGGATGTGAAGGCCACATGCCAAGCGCTCACTTGCCTAACGTGCCGCACGCGCCAGGTTGAATCCCAACGGGACCCCACCCACGTGGGCGTGTTCCCTTGCTTGTTAGGCTGATCGGTAGCATAACGGCTACTTTTGTGATCCAACGGCCAGATTTAATTGAATCAAACAGTTTAGATCGAATATAATCAAATCTAACAGTAAAAAAAAAGATCTAACGGCTCAAATTTAAATCCAACGGTATGTGTTTCATGTGTGTCATGTGTTTCACATGTGTTTGGTATGTGTTTCATGTGTGTCATGTGTTTTGTATGTATTTGGTATGTGTTTCACATGTGTTATGTGTGTGCTTTATCTCTATCATGTGTTTTGTATGTCATTCACATGTGTTTTGGATGTGCTTCATATGTATTATGTGTGTCTTGTGTGTTTCATGTATTTTGTGTTTATACCTCTCTATCATGATCTTCATATTCTTCCATAATGTTTCATGAGTTTCATGTGTCGATTTAGTGGTTTTTCAATATTTATCGGAATTTAAACATTTTTAGATTAAAATATTCATAAAATTAATTTACGATAGTCTACATATTTATAAAAATAAAAAAAAAATAAAAAGGAAGAAGTTAATTTAAGAAAAAAAAATTAGCCTAAATTCATTCTTTAATAATCTAGGACTAAAATTTTAGGCTAGAAGAGTTAGAGCATAAAAGCTGTTTCTGGGCTAAAATCTAAATTTTATGGGCTAAAAATTTTAGATTTTAGATTAGGGTTGGAGATGGTCTAAAGAATGGAAAAATGGGTTAAAGACTTCAGATAAACAAACTGTAGGCTGACGTACAAAATTTTCCAACTATAATCTACTGTAGAAGAATAATTTGCTTCAACTTATCCCATTAATCTTGATCTCCAGAACTTTTATGATTGAAATGGTCAATGATTGAAATTTTCCTTTTTTTCCATGTGAAATTCATGGAAAGTTAAAAGGTGGCGTAGGGTTGGCAAAGTTTGACTGTAAAAGTTGGAGAGGGAGCCGCAAGATCATGTCAAATATTTCATACAAAGTTGGGTTGTATTTTCGTATTTCGATGAAAAACAATGCTTACTTTTCTAATCAACTGCCCTGATGAGATCCAAAGTGGATTAAACTAGTCAACTACGTATTATTCTATTCCAGATAGCGTGCAGAAGAATACAAGATGAACAGGTAATGATTTAATAAACAGAAAATTAAAGGTTGCTTACCATTTGGATCTGAAGCAGCCGGAAGAGAAATCACCAGTCAGAGCATTGGCAATTGAAAAGGCCAACCATGAAAAGAAGGTAGAAGTCAATAAAATACTAAATATAATTTAATTTGAAAATAAGGCGAAGAAAAACACTAAGTCCCACGCAACAACTATCCTAGCAAAAATCATTTGCAAGGGAAAACTTCTATCAAGTTTTCTTTATAAATTTTAAATAGAGGTCCTAAATTTGACTTTCATGAATAACAAGTTTGATTTCAAATTATTAGTAGATCGTTGTATTACTTATCCTATGACCCACGGTCAATATTGTCGTATAAGAAAAAAAATTACTAATCAATAATATGTGAAGTGTTCCAAAGGATAAAATTATTACTATGTTAATGTAAAATATTCTTATTTCAACTGCAAAAATCATGTTTTATTTTTACAAACAATGTAATAATTATATTAAATTAACCTAAACTATGTAAAGGAAGTGTGCACTGCAAAAAAAATCATGTTAAATTAGACATATCGAGTACATTATTATAGTGGTGTCACATTCTAATAAAACAATATCACATGATAATCTAACTCTACATGACATTGTGTTAATTTACTCGAACGCTATCGCAACGGAATACTCAGTTCATCTAAGTCCTTACTCCAAAATATAATAAATAAAGGCGCCAAAAATAAAAGTAAACTTCACTTTTTGCAACACAAATGAATAGAGAAACAATTGACAAATGTAAATGTTCATCTTTATGAAAGCAACGTGTTTTGATTAATCCATCTCATAATTCTCATTTGTGGACCAAAAGTTAAAAGTAAAAGAAAGAAAAAAATCAGCCAATCATTTTGTCCACTCAAAATCATCCAATTTGCAACCAAAAGAAAGAAAAAAAAAAATAATAATAAAAAATTAAAAAAAAAGAAAAAAAAGAGAGAATTAGAAAGAAAAAAAATATATGTACCATTCATCCAGTTCTTCTCAGGCTGGAAATGGAAAGCAGTTCTCTGCCATGACAGCATGCTATTGTTCCATGGAAATGCCGGCCCGTCCACAGCATCGGCCAACCGATTCGACTTCTCGGACACTCCGGCTGCTATGCCCCGAGAAACCGGGCGCAGTTTGGCGGGCCTTGTTGTATAAAGCTCTTTAGCCAAAAACACTGGCTCATTTTTATTTGCATGGGAATCAGAATTGTTGCCACTACTAATAATGACCACCAACAAAGAAAGCATCAGCAACCCAGAAAAGACTGCTAGGAGCTCCTTAAACTGCCTCTTTCGGATTTCCGAAGCTTCGTCCGGATTCGGGAGAGGAGTGTAGGTGTACGGCAGGGCATCGGGATCCGATGGAAGAAAAGGTCTAGGGTCTGCCATGCACGGATTGCGACCTAAACTTGAATTTTTGATATATTTGTCTAGAAAATGAATTGGGTTTAGTTCATTCAAATTCGTTAACTTGGTTCATCAGAGAGCTGATGAGTTTTTCTGACAAGGTGCACGTTCATGTGGTGTGTTTGATTATATATATATATATATATATATATATATATATATATATATATATATATATACATGCATGAAAACAAGTGGACAAAGAGAGTTTTCTCTTTTCTGCTAAAGAAGAGGACAACAGAGTTTGAAGCGAGTCTCGTGGGTGTTTGTTCTAATTCTATTGTTTTTAATTTAATAATATTTGAGTTTTTTTCTTTCTAATAAATGATATTATTTACGCTAAGACCAAACCCAAGTTAAAAGCCAAAATTTTTCATTTATTCCCCTTCCCCTAAACTCAACCCAACCCAACCTAAATGTTTGGGCTAAAAGCCAAACGCAAGCCAAATTCCGTCCAAAAATTAGCCCATGAATCGAGGTAGGCCCCATCGGTGAGCCTGAAACCGGGCATTTGTGTGCCACACACCCCCACCCACTCGCCAGACACGAGCGACGCGCGAGCTATCAGCCTGACTGGGCTCCACTCACGTGGGCTTGTCGGCCACATTCCCTAGGCGCTCCAACGACTTTATTGATCTGACAGATGGAATCAACAAGCCGTTGGTTGATCCAACGGCCTAGATTCAAACTTCTTCTTTTTTTATATATATTTATATATTTGTTGAATCCAACGGCTGAGATCGAATATAATCAAATCTAACGGTAAAAAAAAAAAATCTAACGGTCCAAATTTAAATCCAACGGCTTAAATAATTAAAAAAATTATTTAACTCAAAATTCACCCAAAAACTCTATAAATACCTATGTATTTGTTCAAGCATTCACACAAAACTCACTTTTCTCCTATAATTCTTCCAATTTTTCTTTCTACCATTTCTTCCCATTTCCAAATTTTTCAAGATGGCAAGAGAGCATATTAGAGGTCGTAATTGGACCTGTAAGGAAGATGTTGCTTTATGCTTGGCATAGGTTTCTATTAGCGAAGATGGTGCAATTGGCACGAATCAAAATAAAAAGGTTTTGTGGAATAAAATCATTGAAAAATTCCATGAAAGCTGCAACGGCGGCAGGAGGGGAAGGTGGTGGTGCTTACGATCGGTGGAAGACTATCAACAAAGCATGCACTTTATGGAAGTGAAGTTTGGAGAGAGTTGTGACTGACATGGCTAGTGGAAGAAGTGCCGCATAAATTGTGAGTTTTTTTGTTGATATTTTATTTGTCATGTACATAATATTATTTTGCAACTAATTGTTTTTATATATTTTTTGTATAGGGTGACAAAGCAATGACATTTTACAAGACAAGAGTAACACCAAAAAATCAACCTTTTAAGTTGCATCATACTTGGGACGTCCTCAAGGATTGTCTGAGGTGGGCAACCAATGCGGAGCAACAATGGGGAAGATTATTTCAACATGAAGCTACATCAACAAATGATGGAGATGAAGGTGTCATGAAGGTGTCAATGAAATGACCCCAACTTCTTCTATTGCAAGGCCCCCAGGAAGAGATAAGCAAAAGGAAGCAAAGAGAAAAAGGGAAGTCCCAAGAGCCGATGAGTGGACACATTGCTACCGGATTTGCAAAATTGTCCGAAAGCCATAGCTCTCGGCAATAAGAAGCGGCCCATGCGTTTGGCCATGAAGGAAGAAGGGGATAGGAAGCAAGAGAGCTTCGAAATTAATTTCATGATGAATGATCTCAACAAATACACTCTAGAGAGGAAAAAGTTCCTACGTAGTAAGCAAAAGGAAATTTTGCGAAAGTATGCCACAAGGAGTATATTTCAAGATGATGAATCACCTCAAGGCTATATCCCAAGTCCACCACCAAGTCAAGATGGTGGATATCATTATTAAGTTTATGTAGTTTATGAATTATCTATTGTATTAAGTTTATGTGGTTTGAGTGGTTTATGAATTGTCGTTTGTATTAAGTTTATGCACTTTATTAATTGTTGTGTGTATTAAATTTATGGCTTATTAATTATTGTTTCTATTAATCTAGATACCTTCAATAATTATTGTACTTATTATTGCACACTTTGATGTACAATAGATGCCTTCAATAATTCAAACGGCATTCAATAATTTTGACAACGTACCAGACAAAAGACTTTGCGCAAGAAAACACTTCAATTTATTACTAGAAAATACCAACATGGTACACTTAAAATGATTACATAAAAAAACAACATACCACACTTAAAATTAACACAAGAACACATTAATACTCCAACATCATCAACGTTCACCTTCTAGGTGCCATATATGCTTAACCAAATCCTTGCAGAGTGTATCATGATCTTGAGGAGCTTGAATTCTATTTAAACGTCTCATATACTCACTCAATGCAACCCTATCCTATCGGGTCTCATATGTGGTTACAGCGAGATGCTCTACATCTCTTGCCATAGCTCTCTCATGTGTTGGTTGGTCATCATCCACATCTTCGTTTGAATCTTCTTCAATTTCAATGTATTCATCTTCCACAATCATGTTGTGCGAAATTATGCACATCATCATGATTGAATAGGGGTCTTCGGTATGCCACAATCGTGCAACCCCTCTTACAATGGTCCATCGAGCTTGTAGGATCCCGAACGCTCTCTCCACATCTTTCCTGTAAGACTCTTGCCTCTACGAAAATAATTACTTTTAACAAAAGGTAGACCAACTAGGATAAATACCATCTGTTAGGTAGTAACCTAGCTCATACCTATTACCATTTACCTTGTATCGATATTCTGGTGCCCATCCATTGACAACATCATCGAATAGAGGAGAAGACCAAAGAACGTTGATATTGTTGTTTGATCCAAGAGCGCTGAAGGATGCATGCTAAATCCATGTGTCGTAAGACGTCATAGCCTCGAGCACGATGGTTGGCTTGTTATGACTTCTCTTGAATTGGCCAGCCTAAGTAGTAGGACAATTCTTCCACTCCCAATGCATACAATTGAGACTTCTTATCATGTCAGGGAAGCCTCTTTTGTCTGCCTTGTGTAGAAGCCTCTTCAAATCTTCACGATTTAGCTTGTGGAGGTATGTGACTCTATATATGGCTTCAATTGCCTTATAGAAGCGCTTCAAGTTCTCAATAGCAATAGTCTCCGCAAGTCGGTAATACTCATCAATTGAGTTTGTAGAGCACCCATTAGCTAGCATCCGAAATGTAGATGTGAGCTTCTGATGAGGTGATAGACTTTGTCGGCCTACGACATTTATCTTCCTTGCAAAGTAGTGGTCATGATTGACAACTGCGTTCAAGATGCTTTCAAAAAGCTCTCTCCTCATCCAAAACCGGCTTCGAAAATCTTGAGCAGGATATCTCGGACACTTGATGAAAAAATCTTTCATCATTCGGTCAAGACACTCTTTTCTATCACCCTGCACAAATGAACGCCCTGTGATAGAACCACAATAGCTAGATTCGGCATGGTGCTCATATTGCATAAGCGAGTTTGCAAATTCGACTTCTGCATTGATCATTTCTACATCCCCATTGATGAGATATTAAGGATTTTTAGGAAACTAAAACACTTTGAAAGTTGAAAGATTGGTGAATATGTTGTGTGATGGTTTGATATTCAACCTATGTTTATATAGGGGATGATGGAAGGTTTCAATTTCATGTGTGTAGGTTTGTGCTTCATGTGTTTCATGTGTTTTGTATGTAATTTGGTATGTGTTTCGTGTGTGTCATGTGTTCTGTGTGTGCTTCGTCTCTATCATGTGTTTTGTATATGATTCACATGTGTTATGTGTGTTTTATGTGTTTTATGTACTTTGTGTTTATATACATCTCTATCATGATTTTCATATTCTTTCATATTGTTTCATGAGTTTCATGTATTGATTTAATGATTTTTCAATAGTTATTGGAATTTAAATATTTTTAGATTAAAATGTTCATAAAATTAATTTACAATAGTCTACATAATTTATTTATTTTTAAAGTTAATTTAAGAAAAAAAAATTATCCTAAGTTCATTCTTTAATAATCTTGGGCTAAAATTTTAGGCCAGAAGGATTAGAGTAGAAAAGCTGTTTCTAGGCTAAAATCTAAATTTTCTGGACTAAAAAATTTAGCTTTTAGCCCCAATGGTTGGAGATGGTCTAAGGGGTCGGGAAGGGGCTAAACCTCATAATGAATTAACAATAATATGGTTCAAATTCATCTTTAACGAGAATAGAACCTAAGATTTTTTTTACTTACAAATGAAGAGGAATATCACCAGACTGTAATACTAAATGACAAATAATGTTTGAGTTTTGTTATTTTGTTTCACAATGCAAAAGGCGTTTTGGTCGTTTAACCAATTAGGGCTATAATAAACGTGATGTAGCAGTAATCCACGTGGTAAAGACTCAATTCTCGTGAAAGCTTGTTTTTAGGAGTGAGTTTTTATTTCTCGTCAAAGCGTGTTTAGAGGAGAGAATTTTCATTACTCATTAATGCATGTCATGAGAATTTTAAAACTCAATTCCTCATGCAAGTACATATATATCACCTAAATCAAAGTGGAAGTTTAAACTGAATATATATGTCTTTTGCATTACCTATAACAGCAACGAGAAATTGGTAAGTTCTTGGTAAATTCCTTTTACATTTTGCGTATTTTGTTTAAGCTATGAATCTAAGGCCAAATTAGAGAAAGTAGAAGTTCAACATCCCAAACAACAAAGTGTGATGCAGTTCTAACTTCAAAAAAAGTTGTCACGCACTTATTTTAAAGTGTAAATAACAGTTGAATTATGAGAATGAGCATATTATTTACTGGTTTAAGAAGGTGAATTAAAATTAACGATTGAGACACATCTAATTTACCATTGGTTTGTAAGCTCCAAAAGACCTCCTTGAGCAGTTCCTGTTAACATGGATAGGTGTTGATGTGTTAGTCCGGCTGATTCAGCTTTAGACGGTGACACGACAGAGACCATATTCATTAAATTATTGGACAACATGATGACTCAGCTTCGGGTCATTGAGCCATTAAAATGTTTTGTTTCCCACAAATAATGATCATTATTGTGCATAAAACAAAACCCTTTCAAGCAAGATGATAATTCTGTTGGTTCTCCATGTTGCCACATGCCAAACCCATATGCTGAATTGTTGATCTGATAGATCTTGCAGCGTCCACATGCACTTGACTCCAAGAAAATTGAGAAGCAGGAATAATAGTTTGGAGGAGTTTTAGGTCTTGTTTGGTGTATAGGACTAAATTGATTGTATAATTTATTATATTCAATGCATATTAAGAGAAAGAAATTGATGTCACTTTCACATGTTGTTCAAATTGAAAGTTAAAAAATGATTAATTATGAATAAACTTTGTCTCTTATGCGAAAAATAAATTTCTTCACGACTACTCGATTTTCTACTTTCAACTTGTACAATTAAAAACTTGACGTATATTTGTTCATTCAAGAATACCTAACGAGCTATACAATTAATTCTAAAACACCAACCTTTAACATTCAATAATGCAGTCGACAAAATCACTCTGTAGGGTAGATCCCTTTGGATAATTGGAGCATTTATATAGGGCCAGTTTTGACGAACTCGAGCTAGAACCTCCCACTCTTTTGTTCCTCTTCTGTTTCTTCTTGCCATAAGCTTCAATTATGTGTTTCTGGCATGACGTAATAAAGTGTTTTTTCATTATTCACTTGTCATTTTATTAAGAATTGATTTCAAACATTTTAACTAAAAACACTTTTAACCGGTCCTTAGTTTTATAATGAAAAAAATGTGCCCCTGAACTAAATTGAATCAAAACTATAATTATTTTGGCTCGCTTTAATTGTTCTTTCACAAGGAATCTTCTTACTCAGTTATCATTATTTCTTATTATGCCGCATCCCGCACATGGTACAAACTATTTAAACCAAAATATTAATGGCATGTTTGGTATCTTTTTTCAATTCAATTTCTTGTTAGAAAAATGATGCATGTAGCTAAATTACCTAATACTTATTAGTTTTAAAAACAAAAAATTTGATCCAAAAAAATAATACCAAACAACTCCTAAATTCTGAACCTGTTCAAGTTTGACAAATCTCACTTTTATAATGTCACTTGGTACTACTGTTTAGTGATATTCCTCTTCACTCTTAAGTGATTAGTCTTATTTAGGTCAAATCTCATGAATGACAATTTGAAACCAGTTTATTTCCTCATCCTTAATGTAAATATAGTTGTTTACATTAAGCTTGCTCCCCCCCCCCCCCCACCCTCTCCCTCGCGCAGTTGTAAGCTTGCTCACAGTTGTTTCACTGTTTTGCAGATTGCTCAGATTTACTCGGATTTGCGCTCAGCCACTGCTCACGAAGGTGCACGAATTTGGTTCCAATAGTATACAACAAATATGATAAGCTTAACAAATTGTGCGAATTTGTGATGTAGGCACATAATATAATTAATTTGTGGTAAAGGAAAAAAAAAATACATGTACAATTAACATGTATTATAGGTAGACTATGAAACAAAACCTATGGTAGGGGTAGATTAATTAAAAAAATCAATGATACACGTTGATAACAATTAATTTGGGATAGATTATCATAAAAAGTCATATGATATGGTTATGATAAAATACAATTAATCTGTAATACATGTAAAATACGGAACAATATAGAATAGAATAATTAAAAAAAAGTATATAATACAGATAGATAATACCAAAGAATTTCACTACGCCAACATGAAGTTTGAACCCAACAAACCCGGCCCACAGGAGATTTCAAACTAGCAAGCAATAGTGTTCAAGGAAAAAGATAACACAAAGTGAAAATCAAACGAGAAAGATTAACACAAAACCTTTTCTTTTTTTTTTTTTTGGGAAAACAACACAAAACTATTTTTCGTTAATAAAAGTAGATATATTTCATTAAAGGCCAAAAAGCAAAATGATAGACATTCCCCATGGAACTGGAAAATGACGCCAACCACTTACTGGTCTTTCCGAACAGCATAAAGCAACTATTATCCAACCGAGTCTTTGACCAGGGAACGGGGGAGCAATTACAAGAAAGATGGGCTTTCCCCAGCCAGTAAGGCGCATACGGTAGAATGTACCGCCAAGCGGGCAAGACGAACGAGCAAATGGTGTTCAAGCAAGGGAGCTATAGAGGAAGTAGACAGACAGATCATACTGTAGGATAATATTAATAATGATGACCATAGAACACATATAAATTCACTTAATTAGATAAACGCATATGCTTCAAACACATATATCAATAAAAAAACAGTAAATAGAAAAAGGATTAATCTGACATGTGATATTAAGAGAGGCGTGTTGTCATTATCCTAAAGCTGTAAACGCCTCCCTACATACCGGTTATAACAGTTATCCACAACTTCAAGATACAACCCTTGAATCTCACAATGTCTAATCTATAAACACAATTATGGCAGATGGGATGCTAAGTAGTCATCAATTGCCCATTGATGATGATTTATGAAGATAAATAGGAGGATAATACGAAATATACATAATAGGAAGAGAAAGGAAATCTCTTTAACGGATTTGTTATGTTTGAGGAGTTCTCTATTTATAAAACTCTACACACCCCTTAATAAAAGGCATGACTTCTCTGATATATATGACTCTTCGTATTTATTCTTTTTCAATAATAATAAATAAAGTTTTGAATCTTTAATAAATAAAATAAATAACCAACACATTTTCTATGGTAGAATTAAACTTATTAAGGTCTCAGACTAATTAGTTCAAATCCTACACTTATGGCATTTGTTCAACTATTTGTAGAATTATCAGAGAGACGGGTCGAAGACCCACTACCAACACTACTGATATTATCCTGAACTTGGTAATTACCACTTACACAATTCGACAGGTGTGGGGTTTATCATAAAAGAGCTTGGTATTAGTTGGAGTGAAGTTAGAATATTTGAACTTTTCTTTTATCAAGGATATGGTCTATGTGGGATATTTCAACACGGCCCCTCACATGGGACCTAATTAGTGGGTCACACGTGGAAGATCCACATATTGAGTTACATGGAGTCAAGGAGACTCACCCTACACGCGGAGCCAAGGGACCAACCATCATCGTGTCGGCCATTGGGACCCACCCATCACGTAGCAGTACTTGCCCGCTCCCTGGCTCTAGTACCAAAAGTTGAAAATAAAGAGTGTAGTATAAATTTAGAATTCTCAATTCTCAAATACAACTTCAATACTTTATTCTTCTACATAAGAAGGTATTTATAAGATTACAAATGAACAATACTAAAAAATAAATCATATCCCTAAAATACCTTCCCCGCGCCGCACCCCCCCCCCCCTCCCCCTCCCCCTCCCCCTCCCCCTCAAACCATGATGTGAAATCATGAGTTTTGCCAAGAAGGAAGTCTTCATTGGTATGCGGAGACTAACGCTAATCTTTTCGAAAGCTCAACAAATCACAATCCTTCAGAACCAAAGCCTTTTTTCGAATGCCTAACGTCAATCATTTTGAAAGCCCAACTAGAACAAACGTCTCTTTTCGAAAGCCTAACTAACAAATAATAATCCTTGGAACTAATACCTATTTTCGAAAGCCCAGCTGGAACTAGCGCTAATATTTTCGAAAGCCTAATTGGAATTAACATCTTTTTTCGAAAGCCTGATAAATAAATATCTTGATATGTTGGAACCAACGCTCCTCTTTTAAAAAGTTCAGTTGGAATAAACACTAATCTTTTCGAAAACCTAATAGAAACTAACACCACTTTTCAGAAGTCCCAACCAACAAATCTCTCTTCTTCTTTTTTTATATCTTGTTCCTCATTTTTTTTCATCCACCTTTTTTCTCTTCTTCAAACTCAAAACCAACTAAACTTACTAAAAAAATAAAATAAAACACAAAAAGACACACATGATTATTCAATCAGAAAATTTATTTATTTTTCTAATCTCTTCTCCAAGGCAACGAAACCATACTTTTTCTTCCCTTTTTTCTTCTTCATGGCAGCAAACATTTATTTTCTTCTCAGATTCATGGCCTGTGGGTGCACGAAGCTACCGAAGATTGAACTTTGCTCTAATACCATGTAAAATTATCAAAGAGATGAGCCAAATACCCACTACCAACAACACTAATATTGTCCTGAACTTGATAATTATCACCTGCACAATGCATCAGGTGATGAGATTTTATCACCAAAGACCTCGATATTAGTTGGAGTTTATGATATTTAAACTCTTCTTTTCTTAGATATAGTGTTGATATGGGATATTTCAACCCTATTAATTCTATAACCAAGGGATTATGTACATTTATGTATTTATACTAATTTATAAGTTTTGGGGTATCTTGTTTCGTTTAAAATAAATCAAACGGAAACAACTAACAAGCTTAAACAAGAGTGTAAGATGAAAGAAAATGTATGAGTTAATTTTAAAAAGGGAGTTAAATTCACACTCCATTTTTAACCTCTGACACATTCTTATTTACTTTTTGTCATTGAATTAAATGAATCAAACAGAAACAATGAATAAGTTAAACAAGAGTATGTATAAGAAAAAAAAGGTATGGAATTATCGTTAACATCAAACACGAATCTTTTGCTCCTCCCATTGGTATCAAATTAAATGGTAGAAACTACTATTTAATGTAACCACAAAGAGAGTATAGGTGACCACTTGAGCAACTATTTGTTTTCATTTTTATCGACACCATTGATCCTACGGAGCAAAATATTGCAATGTTGGCAAAATGTATCGAAACATTGAAGGTCGACAACTAAACGACCTGCAAAATGCACTAAATCCATCCATCCCCTCCCCTGGCGTCGCGGAGGCTAGGTTCATTCACGTGTATAACAATATTTACTGGCATTTATGAAAAGGGAATGGAGGTGTAACTTCATTGGCATTATCATCTCATGTGTTTACGATTTTACTTCGCATTTTTATGATCAAATAAAAGTCTTTTTTGGTGAGATCAAGTTTTTTCGGGATAAAAGTAAAACAGTACAAGAGAGGAAAAGAGAAAGGGAAAGCAGAAACGAAAGCCAAAACGGTATTTCCTTCTTGTTCCACGAAAGGCAAGATCCCCTTACCAACAGAAGGAAGCACTAGTCTTCATACATTTGGAGGTGGCCAAATCTTCTCAAATAAGTCCTCAACTCGATTTGCTTGATTAGCATAACCATCCAGTCCGCTGGCAAGAAGTTCCACGGCTGCAGGTCCCACAGCTGATGCAAAGCTTAATTGATCCCACTTGATAAGCTGGACACAAGGAAAAGATTAGTTATTAAACGTAAAATGAAATGCACTTCGATAGTCTGTTCAAACTATTTTTTCCACCGGAGAGGTCTATCAGGTTGAACCAGTAACAACTAGACAGACATCTAACTGATATAGATTAGTCTAAACCCTTTCCAGAACTTAAATTCTAAAAACAGAATCACTATTTGGTTGAGCCTTGAGGAATTATTCATGAAAGTATGAGAAACTTCTTATTCACGTATAACAAAAAACACGTTCATGTGACCTGGTTTAAGCCTAAGGAATCCAATCGAAGAGAATAACCTCCTACATGAAAGCAGAAAGCATGCGGCACACATACCAAGAGGAAGGGAACCAAGAAGTAGAAGCCAAAAACGTGAAAAGAATCACCAAATATAACACACACGTGATAATTCCTTCAACACCAGAGCAGAAGATTACTCACCACTTGGCACTTCTTTGGGGTCCTGACATGTTCAAGGTCAAGTCTTGCCACCCTTGAATCAATTAAGGGAGTATTCTTGTTAAAGAATAAACCGCAGAGGTTGTAGCTCAAAAATTACTTTTAGGAACATGGTCCTGCTTGATTTGAAGCAAGAAAATCGTTTCGGCATGCCTGGTAGGGCATCTCTATCTCGCATCTTTTCCTCCATTTAAAAGCGCTAAACAATCCGCTAAAATCAATGGCTTCCCAAAAAAGTCGAGCCATTCTCGCAACCAAGGACAGGAACATGAGTGGTTCCACCACAAGCCTAGACTCTACCGGTGTTATCCTCAACTCAACATGTCAACTCCCCACCACTTCCACCTTAAGTCACAAAGCATACACCAAAAGAATGGACTAGTAATCAATCTAGCTTTCCTGGGGGCAGATAAGCATGCCCTTGGAAAGATTTGGATGAGTTCCCATGAAAATAAGAAGGGTTTAAAGAACTCAAGGGAGTGATCACTCCCACCACTTCCAGACAATGAATTAAGCACAGGGTCTTACCATGGATCACTTACTGATGACCAAATTAGTGAGTTTCCTGTGATACCCTCGGTATCAATGGCAGGTTCAGATTCTATGGCTATGCAGTTTATGTTGACAGGAGTCATTTCTGTTGAAGAAGAACTGGCCAAGAAGAAGTAGGTGATTGCCAAATTAGCAAATATGCTCAAGGAAAAAGACATACAGATCACCTCACTTAGGAAAAAGCTAGAATTGCAAAAAACTGGAGAATATAGTCAAGAACCAGAGAAGTGTATCATGACTCTGAATCCAGTGCTACATGACTCTGAAAAAGACATACAGATCACATCAAGAAACTAAACCTAGCAAGAAATTAAAGTTAAAGTTCGAGCCTGCCTCAACGGGTTCCTTATATGTCCAACAACTTCAAGACATGAATACAAACACCATTAGGGCTCTGTACGGGGCTCCCTCTCAGGATACACTGTTGTATACCATGGATTACACGAGGAGGATAGATAGCTTGTGGTTTCCGATAGGACACCAGCCTCCAAAGTTCATGCAATTTTCAAGACATGAATACAAACACCACTGGGGCTCAGTACGGGGCTCCCTCTCAGGATACTCTGATGTATACCATGCATTACACGAGGAGGATGGATAGCTTGTGGTTTCCGATAGGACACCAGCCTCCAAAGTTCATGCAATTCGACGGAAATGGCAAACCAAAACAACATATTGCTGATTTCATCAAAACTAGTAACAATGCTAGGACAGAAGGTGACCTTCTTGTAAAACAATTTACCTGTTCCTTGGAAAGGAATGCATTCAACTGGTTGGAGCCCAAATCTAGATCCTACTTCTATAGCACTCGCCGTACCATGATGGAGCTTGCGAATATGAAACAGTGGGAGGATGAACTGATCATGGATTACATCAAACGATGGTATTCGTTACACATTAGTTGCAAACACGTGTTTTCTTAAGTGTCAGCAGTTGAGATGTGCATGCAAGGTATGCATTGGGGATTACTCTACATCCTCGAAGGTAATAAGCCCCAGACCTTTGAAGAGCTAGCCACTCGTGCTCATGACATGTAGTTGAGCATTGCCATCCATGGCGGGAAGAAATATTGTATCACCAACTTTTGAAAAGACAAGGTTTTCGGACATAAAATGGAGCCTACCAAAGAAGCACTGACTATCAAATCAATAGAGTTGTGGACACAATTGTCCTTCAAATCAAAACAACAACGCGTGATCAAAAATAATTTGTGAAATCCAACCTTTCTGGTTATTCTTTTGCAAGAAAACCAAGAGGAAGGGTACCAAGAAGTAGAAGCCAAAGAGAGAAAGAAGGGGGGAAATAAGAGAGAGAAGAACTTCATGAGGGAAAGAAGGAAAACTTAAAGCCAGAAAAGCCCTCTACCCAAACCAAACACAAAACACCCAAAAAGAAACCCCTTGTATTGTGTTCTTTATCAAGTTCACAGAGAATCACCAAGGACAACACACGGATTCCTCTCACCAAAGCCAAAGATTACTCCACTTTACACTTCTCATGGTCCCGACGGGTTCAAAATCAAGCCTCAAATTGAAGTAGGAAAATTGTGTCCACAATAGTGATATTCCTATATATGGGAAAGATGATGATGGTGGGTGTGCAGCCATACATTGGTGATTCTAGAGGTTCAGAGGAATTCCATGTCCGAGTTCATTGTATTTCTAGTAGTTATAATAACGTCTGCGCTGTAAAGCTTTGTTTCCAAAATGCAAGACTTTAAAACATTAAGATACTGTCATGGGTAACTATGCATTCTCATCACCAATTGGCAAGGTTTATTAAAACTAACCGCTCAAGAAGAAAAGAGGTTCAAACAAAATATTTAGTAGTTTTGCACACAGCATCCACTTCTCAAGGAAATAGAGTCGCTCATAAGTTTACCACTACTTGTTTAATGGCATCCTTTTGCCCTTGTCACATGAAATAAGAGACTGATATTGAAATACCAACAGGCAGCAGCACTACACACAACACGCAGGAGAACCTATTAACCTGATGCACCTTTGCTTCACATATATTATAGAGGAACCTTGTAAAATTCATTTCATTTCTTCGTGTACTACCCCCCAACCAACAATTTAGAATGAGAAACTCCTGATGCTGAATAAATAAACCGAGCACAGGAAGAAAGTTACCTCTTCTTCATTGAACTTGTAGGTGGCAGCAGTTTGTGGAGATAGCCTCCTGATGAAAGAGTACTTATCTTCAGGGGTAGTGACGGATTCTTTGAGTGATTGCAATACCTTCAGCGGTGCAATGATGTAGTCAACCCTGAACACATAACAGACATCATGAGCAGGAAGTTCATACCTTAATTTTTGTAAGAATTTGTAACTATATAAAAATTACAAAATTAAAAGGTGACTGATATAAATTACCCCAAGAGACTGAATAGATCCTGCTTATTACGAACTGCTGCTGCCATCAACTTTGATTTATGTCCATTTTTGTGAATGTAGTTATATGCCTTTGTGACCTGCAAACCCAGAAAACATCTTATTATTATATAGGAACAGTTTATACTCAATATCTTCCTATATCAAAGCTCCACTGTCACATGAGTAATTCACGGCATAGCCAGAAATTAAAGCATCTAGAAGACTTCAATCAGTGATGGGGAAAGCGAGTCTGGGAACTAAGCTTCAGTTACTCAATGTCTTGTGATTGAGCTACCATCAACCTGTTTCAATCAGTGATGGGCTGAAGACCTGCTAGCGAAGGAATGCATCCAACAGTGTTCTGTCTGGTTGGTCTTTGAACAAATTCTTTAAGCTACTAACTGGTTGTCAGATTTTGGGATATGAAACTTTAAATTGAAAAACAAAAACTACCAGTTTATATTTGGTAATCATATAGAGGTCAAAAATCAAAATTCATACAATAGTTTTTTTTAAAATAAAATAAAATAAAATATAAAAAAACCACAAGATGAGAACTTTCCAACTTACCAAGGCTAACCCAGGATCCTCCCCTCTTTTGAGAGCAGCTTCTATCTCAGGGTCACCAGAATGGTTGCGAGACCAATCCTGAATGATAAATTTGACCTTTAGAAACTCAGATAAACTGAAGTTGAATTTAAAAAAAACATTCCATTATACAATGTGGCAGAACATTACCCTAAGACGACCAACAAAAATCTGGATAACAGAAGCGCCAGCTTGGGCTGCAGCTGCAGCTTGAGCAAAGCTGAAGAAAAATGACCAAACCATCAACAAACACAAGAATTAAAATTGAATTCATCTTAAAAGGCCATGGTGTGGTGTGTCTTCTACGAGCAAGGGTAATGGCAAAGTCGGCTTACATATTTTAATAAACCACACATGATAAAAATCACAAAGCAGCATTCTGATTTTTTTTTTTTTTTTTTTCACCATCAAAACCTAATAGCTTCTGCTACAGGATTATAGATTGACATTCATGCATTTTTTATTGCCAAAACAAGAAAACATGTCATCCACATAATACCAATAATGGCTCCTCTAGATATCACCCAGATCATGGTTCTGGAACCATTTTCAACACATAAGCAGGCTATCTTGTCTCCCAACCAAAGAGGAAGAGGGAGAGGGAGAAAGGGAAGGAGGGGTAGCATGAATAATTATCTCCACTAAAACGTAAAACTCGGGCCCTTATAGAACTTGGGGCAACATCAAACATCATATTTCAAACCAGTTTTTCAAGCATATATGAAGCATAGTAAGATCATGTATTCCTTTGCATAATACAATCAATTGTTTCAAATAGGTTTATCAAGCTTACACCAATTAATTGTAAGAAGCTTACCTGTACACAAATGTCAAATGTGTCTGTATGCCCTCAGATTCCAGTAATCTTGAAGCCTCTATTCCCTGTACATAAACCCAACAACCAATGAAACAAAATGATGCAAAACAATAATGGCCTTATTGTATCAAGTCAACACAGAATATTCACTACACTTATAATTTTATCTGACACTCACTTGCCAAGTTGAAGGAATTTTGAACAGCAAACGCTCAGGAGGAACATTAACTTGATTGTACAACTTCAGCAAGTCATGCACCTGAAATATATACATACCAATTGTAACAGACTGCAACGAAAAGATAGAAAATAGCATAATGATGTCATAGTAGAAAGGATATGCCTTCAGATAATAAGCAAAAAAAACATTGGCACTTAAAGTAACAAAGTGCACAACCGTAAGAAGAATGCGATACTGAAAATTTCAGTATCGCATTCTTCTCACACATTTTATCCTCTAATTACTAGAAAAGTTTGTTTTCAGGAAAACAGTGGTTTGGAATGTAAAAGTCATCTCGTTACAAACTATCAAATCTATACATTTTATAGAAGTTCTGAAACTTCAATGCAAAACATTGCACCAACCATTATCATTAACAAGTCATATAGCTGCTCTAAAAACAACTAAGAATGAGCTGAATGCATACGCAGTTAAGATAGAAACCAAAAAATTATAATTGAACATCGGCAATTAATTAAGCAATATGATTAATTTCCCAATAATGTGCTAGTCGAAAATAATAGATTGAACCACCAGGAAGAAAGGATTACCTTTCTGATAATTCCATGCGTGTCATAAGCAAGACGAGCATCCACCTCAGTAGACACTCGGCCAGGAACTAGTTTTGCCAAATCACCACCAACATTCACTAAAGCCTACACACCCAGAACTAAATTTAAAACCCTATGATCAATCTAACAAGGCATATGCATACTAATGAATAAGATGGAGAAAACCAACCTTGTTGACGAAACATGACAATCTCACGTTGGAGTTTTCATGCAGATTACACTCCGAATCTGCCAGCGCCATATCCACGGCATTCTACAAAGAAAAATAAATCAGAATATACGACACGTCTTCCCATATTAGCATTAAAGAGTAACTTGAAGTTTTCTAATTTTCCAATTAAATGCTTACTCTAAAGATTGTATCGGGGAGGCTACATATACCCAAGAGTAGAGAAGAGCTCACAGTTGCAGCAGTTGGAGGAAACCTATTGATAAAAAGCCAAAATATTCAAAAACATAAAAATCAAAAGAAGAAAATCATTCATGTAATTTATCTTGCGAAAGATAATGGTTATGTATGATCAATTCGAAACAAAATTATCATCAATTCAACAAAATATCCAATTCATAATTTATACAGCATGATCGTCGAATTTTCAAAGTCCACTTCTTTTTCATTTAAGGAAAGCTTATAAGAAAACCTAAATTTAATTATAGATCTCTCGAAGCCACTTAGTATGCGGTCTAGTGAAATTCCTCTTCACTAGAGGCCTTAGGTTCGATTCTCGTCAAAGACGAAACCAGATTATTAGGTTCAATTCTCGCCAAAGGCGAATTTGAACCATATTATTGCTAGCCCATTGTGAGGCTTAATCCACTCTCCCACCCCCTTTAATATAGATAATATCGCTCGTTTTTTAAAAATAAAATAACAATTATTACAGACCTCTCGAAGTCATCGAAAATCACGGTGTCAGGAACGATCTCGCTGTAGCTAGAAACGGCTTCCAATTCAGTGGTTGAACCTGAAAATCCAATTAATTCAACAACAAAAGAAAATGGAAAGCTGAGGAGTGAGAGCAGTGAACGAGACTAACCGGTGTCGAGAGTGGAAGCGCGAATGAGAGGAAAGGATCGCTGCAAGGTGAAGTGTAAATTGGAAGGTGGGGATCCATTGGAGAACCTCAGCCTCGTCCCCTGCCGTGATTTAATTTTACAGTTCGTACAGTAGTTAGTCAGCTAGCAGTAAGAAAATCTGAGAATCCAGAGAGAGCAGAGAGAGAAGGTGTGGAGTTGGTGGAGTTTACCTGGAACGAGGAGGAGACGGTTGAGGAGGGCGGAGATTGCAAAGAGATTGTCATTTTTTTTGGTTTTGGTTTCGCAGAAATCGGTTGGAGTTGGAATTTATTTGGGCGGAGGATCAACGGTTCTTCCTCTTATATGGACAGAAAATTTGACGTAGGAGAGAATAACGAGGAAGGATAATAGAGGCCAGACGCTGAGCAGCAGAAAGAGACGTGTTCTTGTATTGTAATCTCCGCTTACCCAAATAATAATTTGGGATCTTTTATACAGGTGTCTCAGTTTTGAAGTTTTATAGATTAAATATCTATGTTTTTTAATGATTTGATTAAATTTTTTTTTATCATAATTTTGATGCTATATGCACATTATATTGTAACAAATTTTCTATACTCTAGCTTTTTAATTACATTTTTGCTAGAGCAGCTCCAGCGGGAGCAACTGCTCGAGGGACAGGCTGCGGAACATGGCTTGATTGCCCAAGGGAGGAAGTCCAGCGTTGGCTGGCGAGTGAGCCCGAGCTCCCGAAGGCTGTCTGACGTGGGCTAACGTCAGGACGACGTCAGCCACGTTATTAAAGCACCCATCGGCTATGAAGCCACCATTTCCGATCTTCTCACCGACGTTGGCATTCCTCCATCTCCTCTTTCTTTGTCTCCATTTGCTTCTCCATCGTCCTCTATTTTATCTCAAACAATCACCAATGACGACGATGATGAAGTGGCAGTGGCGGCGGCCGATGCGACATTGAAGCACTTCTGCCGATGCGTCTCTTCCTTCTCCGCTCTCTGTGCCATTTTTTCATTCAAATTTTGAACAATCGAGAGATGGATCGCTGTCGTCTTCTTTCTTTCTTTTTTCTGTTTTTTCAGAGATATAGATAGATGGAAAGGAAGAAATTTGGAGGTTATGGTTTTCTGAAACTCTCTGCTCTGCACTCTCTTTGCAACCCTCATCTCTGTGGTGCACAAATTGCCAAGCCGAGAGAGCTTCGGCGAAACATCATTTTTTTCGAGCAGGATAGGGCCTCGAAAATGTCATAGGATTTTACTTTTGCGACTTGATTTCATTCCAAAACATGTATGCGAAATTTGGGTGTCCTTTGGTATAGTTTCAACACGAGAGAATTTACTCCCAGAAAAAAAAAAATATTATTATTTTATTGTCTATTGCCAGGGTTATTGAAGTGCAATAGTGGAGATGCAAAATGCGGTTCCTGTTCATTAAGGGCGATTACTGTTCACTGGGTGGATAGCATAGTGTATTGCCGGGGGGAGGGTTCCCACGCTAGAACTGCTTTTAGAGATAATTGTACAAAAAAAAAAAAAAAAAAAAAAGAGGAAAAAGAGTTGGTTAGATTCAATTTATTTTCAAAATAATGCTACAATTTAGCAATAATTATCTACGATTAAAATATTTTCTTTTCAGAATAGTTTAAAATATTTTTAAATCCCCCAAAATCAAACATACCGAAATAAGTTTTTCTTTTTGACACACCCCGACCGAAATCAGGGCATGCTAGCCGTCACGTGGAAGTGACGTAACCATGTGCACAATGCGGAAGCTAGTAAAGTAATAATAAAAGTACGAATAAATAAAAACCAGCTATACACAACGTAAGAACATACATGTGCAAGCGTAAATGTGAAAACAAGTTCAGAGCACGAAGACCTAATGCAGTCCGGAAGAAACAACACCACAAAAATACACCCAAAGGTGGTCCTACACTGGTGATAATGTGTCAGATATGCCGGGGAAATCCTCTGGGGAGCCACCAAAAGTGCTAGCCAACTAGAACCTGGAGGGCCGCAAAACAAAAAGTGTGAATGGGCAAAAACAAAGCTTTTCGAAAACCATTTCATAAACAAAGTTCTAACCCCTCGTCGTAAAACCTTTATACTTCCCAGAAAATAGAATATACATATATATATAAATCATGTTCGGAAATATGCCATGCCAAAGCCTCGAAGTAAAATGCAAGTGCTCAGGTAATGTCACATCAATGCCATATAATCTGTCAACCGGAGTCACCTAACGTGACATGTACGGCTGAATCTAGAGCTCAAATCTCCATCTCACTAACTATACCTGCACACGAGTCGGAACCACCTAAAATGGTCTGTACGATAGGACTGGGTGTAATATAAATACGCTCAAGTGCTACGATTATGTGAAGGCTGGGCGAATAATCGCGGGTCACCTACGAGTCGGAACCACCTAAAGTGGTATGTACGACAGAATTGTGCACCTAACTTGGATCCAAGATGAGCGTGTGGTGCAGGAGGTGAACATCACGTGAAGGACTGTGCCCAACTCTGGGCGGGAGCACTAACACCGGGGGTGCAGGTTATGAGCTCTCTATGCAATCTCAAATCACTGCTGAACATAAACATAACCATAACTTACCTGGCACTTACCTGTGCGTCCGCAGCACCAACATACAGATATATATATGCTACTAATAATGCATAAACAAACGGCAAACATAATGCATGGCATATAAATGAATAAACGTTTCATTTCATTTTCTGGGAAAAGTATAAGTATATAGGTATATACGGAAAACCAAAAGCCCACTCACTAGTATGTAGAAGGGTCGTAACGCCCTTGCCTCGAGTGACCGCGCTCGTCCTCGGGATAGGTCTCACCTATATGCGAAACAACTATAAAAACGTTAATTTTAAAACACATAACCAACATCACGAAACAACTTCTCATACAATGCTCAAATGGGGTGCATGAATACACCAACGTGATCTACTCAACCTCAGGAACATCCACATATTTTTAGAAAAAATTTCCAACGTTGCACGCGCCCCCACGCGCTGGCCAAGGCACGTGCCTGGCACACTGACGGCGTCAGTTAACACCGTCAGGAATATTCCGTTAACTTTAACGGATTCCGTTAACGCCGTTAGGAATATTCCGCCATCTTCTCCGGCTAAGCTCCGGCGCCGTCGCCGGCGTCGGAAAACCGAGTAATTTTCAAAACCTTGTAACTTCTTCGTTTCAACCAAATGTCACAAAATTGGTACCAAAATGAAGCTTACAACGAGAGGAACAAATCCATACCACTTTCAAGTGCTAAAACACACGGAATCTCGCCGGGAAAACACCACCAACTCCGGCCAACCTTGTAACTCACGATCCCGACGTCCAAAACCTTCAAACGAACCACCCCGAGCCTCCTAAGGACCTCACCAAGCTTCCTACAAGCTTGAAATTCCCAAAAACACAAGAATTAACGTGTGCATGAACAATGACCAAATCGGGGTATCTCGAGTTCGACGTGAAAACGAAGGTATCCTTACCTGAAATGGGTATGGTTGAACTTCTACGGACCTCACGAGCACGAATATGTAATTTGTTTCCTCGATCTGTGAAGGTTTGGTGTGTATTTGGGTGTGTCCGTACGTGTGGGAATGGAAATGGGAGAGAGAGTCAGGGAAAGGGACAGGGCACAGGACAGGGAAAGGGTGAGGGGGTGTGGGGTCCATAACCAACCAACCCAAGCTAAAAAACAACCACACTAGGGGCAAAAACGTCATTTCACCCCTACGGTTCGAAAATCCGGAACGGGCTGTCACACTTTTAGTATGTTAAGTAAAAATATGATTGAGAATAATATAAACATACCAATGCACGATGTGTACAAAATAAAAATAATGTATCTATTTACAATATGTATCAAATCAAACGTACCAAAATTGCAAATTAATATACCAATTAATGATTTTTGTAAATTCAAACGTACCCTCATATAATATATACGTAATATATTGTACCTAATAATAATTCGTCAACAACTATTTCTCAAACAGCAAAAAAAATATATAATTTCTCAAAAAAATTACACAGAGCTTTTATGCTGATCACCAACTATTTAAAAAAAAACATTTGAAAAAAGAAATAATATTAAATGTTTGCATAACCAAAAAAAAAAAAAAAAACTGTGATTGAAATAACATATTGGGAAGAAAAGAAAATATAGTTTAATTACTAATATCTTCACTAAATAAGGAAAAATGTATTATGCAGATAAAAGGATAAATTCAAATATTTTTTTTAATTTTAAAAAATAGAGGTGACTATTGGTCAAAGCACTTTAATCAAATTTTAAAAAGGCACAGTTTAATCTAAATGATATAGAAAAATTGTAAGAGATTTTAATTTTTCCTATTAATTTTTCTATATTCATTTTATGTAGAATAATGTTACATTTATCATCTATTTGTACCATTATTTATATCTTTCTCCTATAAAAGTGGACCCGCCACCATGCTATCATCACCAACCTCTAAAACAGGCACTGAGATACCACTCCTAGACTCACGCACGCCAAGTTCTGTGGAGAAAGGATTGAATCTGTGAATTGCCTGGCCCTCTTGACCCAGTACGGCGACGACATTAGTCACTCGGTTGCTTCCTTAGACACGAGGACGACGGATTTGAGTGATCGTGGTGGAGAATTTCACATCATCTCATCCAACCCCACCACCTGTTTAAAAATCAGCCGTTTTGCTCCGTCTTGCTCGAAATTTACTGACTCCGCAGCCATTTTTGTAAAGTTCTGTGAATGGCAATGTGTGACAATTGGTTTACTTGAGGAACAAATCACTTTATTATTCAGTGACGTGCAATTCTAGTAAATTAAGAGTCCTAGTTATGTAAGAATTATGGAGCCTTAAATCATTGCAGCTAATCTAGAAGAATCATCTAGAGGTTTAAATACAAAGATATTGCATCATGATAGGACTCAATCAAGGTGATTGGGTTGACCTTCTTAGCTGTTAATAGGCCGGCTAATAAGGAACCCTAATGGTATCTAAATACTAGGTTAAGTCCCTACTTCCATACGTTGAATTCCTCATAATACTAAAACCTATTCATATAGTAGAGGGATAGTTTGGAGTATTGGAAGGAGAAGACAACCTAGATTTCATCAATGGCTTCATCTTCATAATCATGTCTTCCGTATTCTACAGATAAGTTCAATATAATTAGTTGATCTCTATTTCATATTGATTTGATTTATTTGTGATCCTAATGTCTTGTTGTTGTGATTTCAGAATATATCTTACATGTGGTATGAGAGCCACACAACAAGTTTAGGGTTTGGATTAAAGGTAATTATTTGATTAAAGAATATTGTTTTGGTTGGCTGATTTCTATCATTCTATCCTATGAAATCAGTTCACATGCTTCTGCGATTCTGAATTTTGTATCAATTAAATTTTCGTAAGTTTATTATGTTTATATTTTACGGAAAAATAAAAGTATATATTTATATATAGAGTCAAAGTCACTATTGTTCTACTACTTCACCGTTAAAAGAAAACTTCTTTTCGAAACGCAATATGACATGGTTTCTTTTTTAATTGCATGAAATTTTGTAAACTAAGTGCAGGTTTTGATGGCGTTTGACCAAACCTAATGTTGGATGATATTTGGATTTATTATATAATCCTGTTATTATCGATTTAGTGGCGATAATTCTATTTCATTATCATTATCAAAAAAAAAAAAAGGGTAAGATAGGGCGTTGAAACAGTACGGGGTCTTCTCTCTTGCGTGTGAAGTCTTTGGCTCTCTTGCAAAACTCCTCAATAGCGGCTTTTTGGATCTATTCGCTGTTATTCGGTAAGAATTCTCTCCGGAAATGTATGAAATCATGCAATTTAATCTACCTAATTTGGTTGAGTTAAAATTAAGCTTTTGGTTCCAACTAAATTGAGGATTAGATAAAGATGATGTTGATTATGGGCAATCAACCTTTATTTCTCCATCTCAAAATTGATTGAGTTGAGAATTTACACTTCCGCTTATTGTGTTGCAAAATCTAGCCTTTTAAAAAAAGATAATAATAATAATTTTTTTTTTTAGTTTGCTTATATTTTGGACTTTTCTCTGTTACGATTCTGTCAAATTATTAAATTAATCCTTGCAGATGTGAGTTTTCTGGATAAATATTGTATTGGATTTCATGCTTTCATGATTTAAAATTTGGATTTAGCATTGTTAATTAATATGTTCTAAAAGGCATTCCCAATTTGTTTGTTTTATGACGAACTGATAATGGTGAAACTATTTGGCAACTTACGTATTGTTGACCCTAAAAATTTACAAAACCTACGTGGCGCGCAGGCCGAGTAACTAATAAGCTAACTACGTCCTTCGGTCGAATGCGGGGCGTGCCAACTCGTCGGCCGAGCCTGGCCGAGGAGTAAAATTTGTTGATGTAGCTTTGAGCGCGTTGCTGACTTCTTTAACTTGCAATTGCGACCGAGGAAGGAACACTCTCGGTCTCTGGGTTCTACAGCCTGAAGACAAGGCTGCTAATTCTGCGGAGTTCACAAATCGTCCGAGCCCGATTCGATCACTGTGATTATATTCGTGAGAGTATAAGCACGTCGAATCGAGACCAAGGTGTATGGGCACAGGTACTCGAACGTGATATATGTCTTGATGGTAAACGTAGTTCGGCCGTCGGAATGCCGAACCCTGAAACTCACCTGTGAGTATCCAATCATAAAACCACTCGGCGACCAGTACGCCGAGCAATGTGATTCGCAACACCTAACTATGCCGAGAAAGCTTAGCAAGGTGACCTCTGCCAACAAAGGTTCGAAAACCTTTCTCGACCGAGACTTGGATAGATAATCGGTCGACCTCGACGCAGTGCTGTTTATCCAAACTGAAGATGCTTCTCGGTCGGCTGATTCTGCGGCAGCAGTGCTGTTTATCCAAACTGAAGGTGCTCGCCGGGCGCTTCCACAGTGCTGTTTATCCAAACTGAAGGTGTGTCGGCAGAAAAAGAAAAGGAAAAATCTCAAGATGTTGAGAGGTTTTGCGCAGGGCAATTGTATGCTGATCTGAAGGTCCCCCGAATGTTGCATGATCTCGTGTATTTATAGTACCCCATTCCTTGAAACCTCCTCTGATTTGGATTGGGAGTCCTTGTCCCATTTCGATTCTGGTTCGAACAAACCTACTCCCACTGGGATTCTGAATCTTCCTCCCTTTGAGGCTTTATTTCTTGCTGGTCGAGAATCTTGGTCGCACCAGGATTTCCTCAATCCTTCCTATTTATCTGGACCTCTTGAGATAGGATTCGGCTGACCCTGCCAGCTGGCTCGGGTTTTATTATCCGGCCCATAGCATCTGTTATTACCTTGGGCCGAGCACATCTGACTGCTCGGCCTGCCCAAGATATTTTGGGCCCAAACATTGCCCCCTCGCTTCTGAGGTCGCCGACTGTCACCTCTTGGTCGGGCCTCGACCTTGAAGAAGCGAAGACATTTATTGCTTTTTTGAACTTTACTCCCTTAATGATCATTATTCCTGCATATTTATGAGACATGATTGCACTTTCCTCGTCGCCCCCAACGCGTGGCCACGTGTCGATTCTCCGCCGTTCTTAAAAGCTTCACTCATGGGCCTCGAAACCGTGCACTAATTGAACCGTCTCATCCTTATTAAATGCATTGAACCTGTCGCCACACGCCATCGTGCGTCCTGGATTTTCGACTCCTCGATCCCATTTTCGCAGGTTCCCAAAATATCCGAAATGATTGCAGACTTTCCCGGTTACATTTCCCCCCAATCTGAACCAGCGCTTTTGAATTCCAGACGTTTGATATTCATTCTGAAAAGCCTATAAATACCCACATTTCTGCCATTCGCCTCTTACGCCCTCAGAAACTCCAGAATCTCTAATTTCTCATCTTTGTTTGCTCAAATCAAACCTTCCAGACCTTCTGCAATTTTTCAGTTCTTCCTTCTGCAAATGGCCTCCTTTATTTCGAAGCTTTCCGATGAGATCAATAAATGCAAGTCATTCATCGATCGCAGCGCCGTCAAGACGCTGCGATTTCAAGAGGATATGGCCACCACCCACCAGATTCTGGGTCCCCTCTTCAAAGACGCAGTGCCGTCGTCTGTCACCAATTTGCTCAAGGAGCAATGTCTAACCCCCCCTTCTTCAAGGGTTTGACTGGTCGAAATGGTGCTTGGCCCGTCCTCAAGGAGCTTGGCCCTCGACCACCACGGCCTGGGCCGCCTGGGTCGACCGAATGAGCTCCTTCTTCTCCAAGGAGTGGAAGGCTCTCGGCATCTACGATGCCATTATTCTGTCAACCATGGAAATTGCCATGGATAAGGAGCTGTTCATGGCGGCCCTGAGTTTATGGTGTTCGGCCACCAACACCATGGTCCTGCCTTTCGGCCCTCTCGGCCCCACCATCCTCGACGTCTCGGCCATCCTTGGGACTTCCTCGATCGGCCTTCCTATTGACGCCGCCCTTTCCGGATACCCTTCTCCTCTCGACCTGAAGGCACTATTCGACGAAAGGGCTGTCGAGACGCTAAGCCGGGGTGATCGGGAGCCTTCAAGGGAAGAAGTTCAGAAGCTCCACAAGAACTTCTTCAACTACAACACTCTCATTCTTCATTTCGCCGGCCGAGGCGAGGAAAACCTTAGGAAGGGAGAGCACGAGGCCTTCCTCTTCTACTGGTACAACAAATTCATTTGTTGTACTCGGTCGAACAAATGACTGGTGGAGAACATGCCGGTGGCCCAGGCACTGGCTAATGGTCGCTTGCTGGCGCTCAGTCCAGCCATACTCGCCAATCTCTACCGTTGCCTGGCCGAGGCGACCATTGGCAAGATCGACCCGCATCAGAACGGACCTCTCTGGGTGTTCCAACTCTGGTTGCAGGTTTACTTCTCTACTCTTCGACCGGAGGTCCCTGCCTGCCAGCGAACGGCCGCCCTCGGTCTTCAACTGGCATCTCGACCGGCACCACCTCACCGGGCCGACGAGGTTTTCAAACACTTCCTCGGCCTAGATGTCCTCTCGGATGACGAGTTCCTGGTGTGCCGGCGCCAGGAGTACCCTTCCTCGCTCAAGCTTCCTACGGCCGCGTGGGCCGCGTCCGAGGATGCGGACATTCGTCAGCGCTGGGGGTCGTTTGTTTTGGCTCGCGACCTTCCACTGGGTTGCGATGCCCGCCGAGCTGGCTGGGAGGTCTACCACCCCCATTTTGTCGCCCGGCAGCTCGGCTATATTCAAGGCAGCCCCGTCCCCCTGCTCGCTTCTCGGTCACTCCTAAGTCGGGGGCGTCTTACCGGTTCCTCTGAGAGGGAGTGCAAGACGTCCGACCAGGAGTTCCAAGAGAAGTGCAGGAAATTCAGGATTCGGCCGGCGGTCCCTGAATCTCTGGGAACTGATACCTTCGGGGACTGGTGGGAGGAGTATACCGGCAACTTCTTCGGCGCCCCGGCCGAAGATCTGGCGAAGAAGATCTTCGGCGACCGCCCTAGGTCAACATCCTCGACACAGCCTAAGGAGTCGACCCAAGGTAGTCTTTCCGTTCTTCTTTCCTCCTCTGTTTTACAACTTGATCCTCGTTGCTAATTACTTCGCTTTTAAGGGGTTCGCGTGCCGAGGACGGTGGAGGTGGTCGCCGCGGTGGCAAAGGCGAAGAAAGCGCCTATGAAGAGGACCCTTGTCACTGATCGGTCGATCCCTGCCAAACGCCCCCACCAAGGGGCCGAGCCGGCGGAAGAGGCCCCTCGTCCTTCTAAGCGCGTCAAGAAATTGGCGAAGAAAGGCGACCGGGAGATTCATGTCGTCCCCAGTGACACTACTGGGACGCCCGCTCCTGCCGGCTCTCCATCTGTGCCGGCTGCCCAGGCACCTCCGACCTCGAATCCTCCAGCCGTCTCCCAGGCCGATCCAATCGTCGCACCCGCATCCGCTCATACTTCAGAGCCGGTCGTGGCGCCCGAAATGGGGAAATCGGCTGCTCCTGCCGAAACACCCCCGACTCCAACGGTCGTTTTGGAGGTATAATTCTGCTTCTACTCTTGTTCCTTCAGGTTTCTTGGTCGTAAAATAATCTCTTTTTTGTCCAGGATGTCGAGAGCGAGAGCGAAGAGGTCCCCCTGGAACGCCGTCGCCGACCAGTCAGCTCTCCTCCCGTCTGTCCTTCTCCGGTTGTCGAGGCGGCCGCTCGACCGACTCCTCCAGTGGCGGATCGTGGCAAGAGACCCATGGCCGACCCTGAGGCCACGGCCGAGTCGCCGATTCATCCGCAGGATGCAGATCTCCCCATTCCTCCGCAGGAAGTCTCTTCGGCCTTTGTAAGTCTTTTTTTTTTTTTTTTGTGTTGATTCTCTTTTGATACATGTTTTTAAGACCATTAAATGTCAGGTGCCCGAACATTCATTTCACCGGCAATTTTATGCGCCGAGGGGCGTTGTTTATATTTCCTGGCCGCCATCGTGGCCATCAAATGTAGATGACCTCCATCGGCCGCGTGAATTGCGTAGCGGTCTGAGGCACTGGGCTCGGCCATTAAGTTCCCTGGGTTCGAGCAATGACCCAGAGGGCATGGCCGAAGTCTCCTCTCGGCAGGTCTAAAACATTCTCCTTTTTCCTTTATGCACTACATCACGTCTTTACTGTTCTTCACCAAATTTTCCTCTTATGTGCAGCCGTCGTGGGAAATGGAGCTTGACGCTCTACTCCAGAGCACGACCGGTGAGGCCGGCTCCTCTGCTGCTCCGGCCGAATCGGTGGGAGCCACGCCCGCCGAAGTCTTCGTGAAGCTGCACGAAGTCTTGTCTCTGACTGCTTCTCAAGCTCTCCGGTGCAAAGGCCTTGACTCCGTTGGAGAGTGTCTCAATGACCTCGCCAGCGGTGGTCATCTGAGCCCGGAGGGTATCTCTTTCCTTACCGACCTCTTGGAGCGAACTTGACAACACTTTCTTGTCTTCGAGCGAGCCTTGCAGGCCGAGGACGACTTGAAGGTGGCCAAGGTCGCGCATGAGGCCGGCCGAGTGGAGATGGAGGCACTCAAGGCGAAGAAAGCCAAGCTGTCCGAGTTCGATCGCCAGATCTCTGACCTCCAACGTCAGATTTCTGACCTTCAACGGCAAAGGTCGGCCGCTGCTTCTGAGCTTGAGAAGGACTTTGAGGCCAACAAGACTCGGCTAACGGCCTTCGCTGCCGATGCACGGCGTATCCAGCAACTGCAATGCAACAAGAAGACCCGGCAGGCTGAGATAATTTTGAGCGAAGCCAAGTGGCTGGAGCTAAAAGCTGCCCTCGAGACCTTCCTCCCTTCGACCCCTTAGGAATTTAATCATTGTATTTGTTCTCTTGTAATGAATCTTTTGTTATCAATACAATGGTTATTTTGCTATCAGTACAATGGTCTTACTCTTGCATTTCCCATGTAATTGGGTAGTACTTCTTTAAAAACTTTCCATTAATCGGCAATTTATGAACTGAACCCGTCCGATCTCTTAGATGATATGCCCCCTTGCCGAGTACTTTGTGAACGATGAATGGCCCTTCCCAATTCGGCGACCACTTACCAAACCTGGGATCTTTAATCCCAACGGGCAACACAGTTTGCCAAACCAATTCTCCTTCGCCGAACGTTTTTTGTCTTACACGCTGATTATACGCTCGCTCGGCAATTTTCTTTTGTGCTATTAACAAGTTAACTGCATCGATTCGACTTTCTTCTAAGTCTTCTAACTCTTGTCGCATCGCTTGACTATATTCAATACTGTACAAATCACTCTGCTCGATTATTCGCAACGAACTTATACTCAATTCGACCGGTAACACGGCGTCGTGTCCATAAGTTAACGCGTAAGGAGTGGTTCCAGTGGCCGACCGGGGTGAAGTTCGGTATGCCCATAATGCTTCACTTAACTTCAAATGCCACAAACCAGGCTTCTCTTTTACCATTTTTTCAAGGATGCCGATCAACACTTTGTTGCTTGCCTCGGCCTGTCCGTTTGCCTGTGGGTAGTAAGGCGTAGATTGCTCGAGTCGGATATTCAATCTTGCCGCGTATTCCCTAAACCTATCGGCCGTAAAAATAGTGCCATTATCGGTTATGATCGTTTCTGGCACGCCGAATCTGGTCACAATATTCTCCTCTACGAAGTTGCATACCTCTTTAGCCGTTAATTCGGCGTATGACCTTGCCTCGACCCACTTAGTGAAATAGTCAGTTGCTACAATTATCCATGCGTGTTTCGCTGCCCCCGATGATGGCGTAATTTTGCCAATTACATCCATTGCCCAACCCCTGAACGGCCATGGCTTAGTAACCGAGTGTAGCAATTCGGCCGGGGCTCTCTGAACGGGTCTATGAATCTGGCATGATACGCATCTCCGCGCATATTCGATGCAATCCTTTAATATATTGGGCCAAAAATAACCATGTCGTCGGAGCAATCAACGCATCTTTCGTCCAGATTGGTGCGCTCCGCAAATTCCTTCATGTACCTCGGCCATTACTTGGGCAGCCTCGTGTGGGCCGAGGCACAATAGTAGTAAACCATCTTCGCCCTTGCGATATAATTCATTTTGATACGACACGTAATTCGTCGCGAGCACCTTCGTTCTTCGGTCGTGTTTCCCATTGGGGTTATTGAGGTACCGTAACATCGTTTTTCTCCAATCATCCGGTTCTACTTCGACGGCGCATACTTCTATGGGATCTCCTCGTTCTAACAGGGATGGGAGCGACATCACCCTTGTACGTATTACGTGCGTGCGTTGGAAAGTTTGCTGATTAATCAAAACGGGGTACGAGCGTTGACCCGTGTTCGCAATTTCCATAATTTGACTTAGTTTGCCCCCCATGAGTTGTGCTCCGGAGGCGATCTGGGCGAGTTCGTCGGCGTCAGTATTGTGGATACGTGAAATGTGTTCAAATGTGATTTGGTCGAACGACTCGGCCAGGTAAGTGGCGACCATGTGATAGGGAGCTAAAGTACAACTCATGCAACGAAACACGCCGTTCAGTTGGTTAATCACAAGTTCGGAATCACCAAGGACGAGAACGCGGGGGGCCCGTAGATCGTGTAAAACATGGAGGCCGATAATGAGGGCTTCATACTCGGCCTGATTATTGGTGCAGCTGAAATCTAACTTGAGAGAAAAACACCATCGGCAGTGGTCAGGCGACTGAATTGCGATGCCGACACCTGCCGAGGTCGAAGTACTGGAACCATCAAAATGCATAGTCCAATGGTTATCGCGTGTGGTGACGAAACCGATGTCGACCTCGCCCCCCTCAAAACCATAAGGGGATGGGTGTTGTGCCAGAAAGTCGGCGAGGGCTTGCCCCTTGACGGCCTTTTGGGGTACATACTGAAGGCTGAACTCGGATAAGGCGAGTGTCCATTTCCCAATTCGGCCTTTGACCATAGGCCGAGTCAGCATGTAACGAATTACGTCGGTTTATGCGATGACTTGCGTAACTGTGGGGAGCATGTAATGCCGAAGCTTGGATGCAGCGAAAAACAACGCTAAGCAAAGTTTTTCGACAGGGGAATAATTAAGTTCTGGTGAATTCAGGTGGCGGCTAAGGTAAAAGATAGCTTGTTCGCGGCCGACGTTGTTATCTTGTGCGAGTAGGCACCCAATGGATTCAACAGCTGCCGAAATGTACAATTTGAGGGGTTTGTTGCGACAAGGTGGAACGAGCACAGGTGGGGTGGAAAGGGCCACCTTGATTTGCGTAAATGCAGCTTGATGCTCTTCGCGCCATTCAAATCGGTCGGTCTCCTTCAGTTTAAGGAGTGTAGAGAATGCTTTCATTTTACCGGCCGAATTGGCGATGAAACGACGGAGGAAATTGATCTGCCCGAGTAACGACTGAAGCTGCTTCTTTGTCGTCGGCGGTGGGGCGCTAATGATGGCGCGGGCTTTATTTTCGTCGACCTCGATGCCGCGATGGTGCACCAAAAATCCTAAGAAATTACCGGCCGAAACACCGAAAGCACACTTGGCCGGGTTCATCTTGAGGTTGTTTTTGCGCATGCGAAGGAACGCTTGCCTCAGGTCGTCAAGGTGTGTTTGACAACATTTGGATTTTACGACCACATCATCGATATAAACTTCGACGATTGTACCGATTAAGTCGTGGAAGATCATATTCATGGCTCGTTGGTATGTGGCGCCGGCATTCTTGAGGCCGAAAGGCATGACTACCCATTCGTAAGTACCAAGTGCCCCTGGGCAACGGAAAGCCGTCTTGTGGACGTCAGCTTCGGCGATGAAAATCTGGTTATAACCCGCATGACCGTCCATAAAAGATAGCAGTTCATGATTAGCTGCGGCATCAATTAATAAATCTGAGATCGGCATTGTATATTCATCCTTGGGAGTAGCCAGATTTAGATTACGGAAATCGATGCAAATGCGAAGGGCACCGTTTTTCTTTAATACGGGGACGATATTGGCCAACCATTCGACATACCGAGCGGTCCTAATAAACCCGGCTTTTAGAAGCCGAACTAATTCTTCCTTAATGCCGAGTTGTACTTCGTTTGAAAATCGGCGAGGAGGCTGTCGAAAAGGCTTACACTCCTTGATGCGTAGCTCATGCTCTACAAGGTTTCGGTCGAGGCCTGGCATTTCATGATAACTCCACGCAAAGCAATCTTTAAATTCGTGGAGTAGTTTATGGAGTTCGACCTTCATGGACGGTGGGAGTAACGCACTAATAAACAATGTTCGAGGATCCTCGGCCGTGCCGACGTTCACTTCCTCTAACGGGTCCTTGACTTGAGGTCGATGGTCTTCGAGTTCGGCCGGCGCAGCCTGAACTTTATCGAAAGATAGAACGGGGCCATTATCTGCTTCGGCCAGAAATTCGATTAAATTGACGCCAGAATGTGGTTGCTTGGTAATGGCGTACCAATGGGCCAGCAGACGTTCCATTGTAGATGAAACCGCGGCCTGACGCCGTTCTTGTGTGGTGTGCTCAATCATCGGCATTGATGACCAAGTTCGCCAAGCCAAGTCTCGCCGAATCCTGTTGGACAGTCTCGGCACCGACCTCAATCACTTTTTGTACTGAAATTCTCGTCGGCCGTCCATCCTCGTTAAGGCCTTGGAGGGTGATGTAGCCGACGTGATCATCATAATAGCGAGCCTGAATCATGTTGGTTTCAAATGGTTGGTTATCGGCTGGGTGAACTACGACCGATTTGCCATCCCAAAAGATGAGGACTTGGTATAATGATGAAGGAATGCAGCTGGTTTGGTGGATCCAGTCGCGGCCAAGTAATGCGTTATAATCCGTCTTGGAATCAATGACAAAGAATGCCGTCATGTGTTGACGACCGGCAATGCTAACTTCCAACGGGAGCACCCCTTTGGTCTGAGATTTGTCACCAACAAAGCTGCTCATAGTGATCCCTGACGGAATGAGTTCATTATCAGAACGGCGTAAAGCCTTCATGACGGATATTGGCATAATGTTGACTGTGGCTCCACAGTCGACAAATACTTTAGAAATGGGAAATCCTTCGATGTGAGCCGTGACATACAACGGCTTTAGGTGTTGGAGATTAACCGAGGAGGAGCGGGGAAATAGCTCGGCCAAAGCTGCTTTGAGGTTATCTCCACTCTGGTTTTCTCGATCGTCGTCATTTGCGACGAAGTCTACTTGTGTGGCTTCCTCGGCAACTACATCCCCGTCCAAGAAGCTTGACTGGTGGGTACTTGGTTGGAATTCAGCTGGTAGAACATGTACCATACTAATCTCCATATGTTCGAGGACCGAGGGGCCCATGGGGTCATGGTAGTCGTCTTCCGGAGAACTATCCTCTGTAGCAGTCGTTGGAAAATCCTCGATCAAACTTTTGAGTTCTTCGGTAAGAGCCGGTATCCGAGACGTGGGAACCAAATCGAGTGCTGGTGAGCCATTTCCTTCGGCGATGTAGACTGCCGAAGATTTTCGTTGGTCCTTTGTTACACGGGCTCGTTCTTCATATGCAATACGGGCGTTCCTTGTGTCTAAATAGGTATCCAATCGTGCTATCCGTTTTTCCTCGTCGGCCGTGAGGCCGAAGAGCGATACAGCCGAGAAGACTTCGAAATGATAGCGTAAATGCTGAAGGTCTTCGAGCGAAAAGGGTAATTCGGCGGCGTCGATATCTGTATAAGGATCGACCTCAAAACCAAGGACCCGAGCCTCCCGTATATGTTGAAACCTAGCTTTAATGGCTGGATCAGAAGTTTTCTGGATAATTTGCTCGGCATCAGGGCAAGTTAGCGTTAAGTCGAGGGCTTCCTGACATGCCTTGGGGAGTCCGTACAAGTCATTTGTGGAGTATTTCTTATGAAATTCTCGCATGTATTCCATGGATGCACCGAGGAACGGAGGGTGTAAGTTGCGCCGTATTTTGATAAGCGGCTCGCGCGGTGGTAACGGAGAAAGTTTCCTTTCGGCCTCTTGTGTAAAGTACTCTAGACGAGCTCTCGTTTCCCCAGGCCGGAGAAGGATCTTAATACGTTTCTCAGCCTCCTCAATGGTGGTTTCGAAATCAGCCTCCGCTACTTTCTTCCCCTCGGCTAACTCGGTCATGATAGTCGGGGTTGGCCGTTCGCTACTATCTTCCACGGCCTTTTTTGGTTGCCATTGATTGGCCGGGCTGGCCTGCGCTTCTTGTCGCCGAGCCATGCAATCTATCCATTGACGACGACGTTTTTGGGATTTGGACAGTGCCGTATACAAACCAGTCGGAGAATTGTAACTGTACCAGCGTTGATCCGATGTCCTTGGTGGTTTGAAAGTTTTGCGATCGGCTGGTGAGGCCGAACTATTAGCATTGCGCGAGTAATAATCCTCATTGTAGAAAGGTGCGTCGAAATCCAGACGCCGCCTGACCGAGGTCTGGTCTTTCGGCCGTACTTGTGGGCCGAGTCAATCAAACACTTGATGTCGTGGACTTAACCCTGTCGACGATGTTGTAGGGGCCGCGGGTGGTGTTGAAGATGTCTTCCTCCCAGGCTCAACTGGTGTTTTACAGTGGTCACATAACACCTTTGATCCATGAGCCTCGTCGGAACTTGACCTTGTCATAGGCTCATCGGCGGGTGGCCCCGATTGTTCCGCTGGTGGTGCATTCGAAAAGATATCGAGCTGTAGTCTTGTGCGACCATTCCGTTTATGGACATGTTGCACCGGTACGTATTCGGCCTTCCCTTTGTTTTTAGGAAGGTGAGCATCCACCATACCAATCGTCGTTGAAGGGAAAGGATTAACATCGACCGCCATCTTTTCCGGAAATTTCAACTTTCCTTTTTCGATCCAGCTTTGAATTGTGTCCCGGAACACAACACAATTATTGGTTGCATGCTTATTAGAATTATGATACTTGCAGTATATCTTTCCTTTTAATTCGTCGGCCTTAGGGATAGTATGTCCTGGCCGAAGCTTGATGATCTTTGCTGCCAATAACTGATCGAAAATTGCATCAGCTTTGGTGATATCAAAAGTGTATACTTTTGATGACTTACCCGTTTCCTCGGCGGTCAAACGGGTTTTGGCGTCTTTGGTATTTACTTGCGCCAAAGCCTTGCAAACATAAGGTTTGTCTATTATTATCTCGGCCGCGTCCACACTAACATACTGAGGGTCTTCACTTTCGACCGATGCATAGCTCACCGTGGGGTTCTTATACAACGTCCCCCGGGATGGTGACTTCGATATCTTTTCTTCTCGGAGCAGATAATCATATTGTTCGACATGTTGAGCAAGTTCGTACATATCCCGAATATTTGCCCCCAGAAACTTCTTTTTGTACTCCACGTCTAATCCGTTAAGGGCGATCCTGACGAACTCCACTTCGGGGAGTGGTACTCGGCACCAATTCCTGGCCGACTTAAACCTTGTTAAGTACTCCATTGGAGACTCGTCGGATGCTTGAGCCATCCTGGCCAAGGATGATACGGATATCTCCATCCCTGGCCGATAGAATTGTTCATGGAATTTTTCGACCAACTCTTCCCAACTCTGCACAGAATTGGGTGGAAGATTAATGTACCAGGCGAAAGCTGAACCTGTCAGTGAAAAATTAAACAAACGTAGTTTGTAGAAGTCGCTATTGACGTCTCCACACTGCGCTGTGAACCGAGCCACATGTTCTAATGAGGATAAAGACGACTCCCCGGCAAAGAGACTGAAATCAGGGATCTTAAATCCTCGTGGGTATTCAAACCTTTCTACATAAGCCGGGTATGGATGAATGAATTTTGGAAACTTCGGCCTTTTCTTCAGGGCCGAATCAATCATTCTCTGGACTTCGGTCATGTTTACGGAAACGGCTTCTTCTCCCTGGCTTGGTCCCTCGGATCTATTTCCTGGTCCACCTCTTCTTTCTAAGGTAATTGGTTGCGGTCGGGCGGGCCCTCTCTCGGCTGGTATTGGCACATTCATCGAAATCTGCCGAGGTGGGCCGACCTGGCCATCTTCGAAAGCTTTACTAACCAATAGTTCGAGCATTCTGGTTTGTGTATCGCTGTTACTACGTATTGCTTCTAGCAAATCATTCATCTTCTGACCGATCGACTGCTCGACCTGACGATATTGTTCCTCCAGTCGTCGCCGAAGGAATGTCCTCGTTGGTGGATCGGAACCTTCCCCACCATCGTCATCACAATCTTCCACAATCCCTTCCATGAACATTCCAGCTGTTTGATTCGGGACTGCGGGGTTGTAAGGTTGCCCGCCGAGACAGACTTCATTCTCTCGGCGTGTTACACTTGTGGCCTCGGGCGGCGCAATTATGATCGGATTTTTTGTAGAGTGCAAATCCTGCCCAAGGCCTTGCACTGGTAAGTCAGTTGTTGACTTTCCCATGGTTGTTTTCTGCTTCGTAGACCGTGTCTCAATGGTCATGAACTCCGAAGGTTTAGCACAATGGTCCCACTGGGCGTGCCAAAATGTTGACCCTAAAAAATTACAAAACCTACGTGGCGCGCAGGCTGAGTAACTAATAAGCTAACTACGTCCTTCGGTCGAATGCGGGGCGTGCCAACTCGTCGGCCGAGCCTGGCCGAGGAGTAAAATTTGTTGATGTAGCTTTGAGCGCGTTGCTGACTTCTTTAACTTGCAATTGCGACCGAGGAAGGAACACTCTCGGTCTCTGGGTTCTACAGCCTGAAGACAAGGCTGCTAATTCTGCGGAGTTCACAAATCGTCCGAGCCCGATTCGATCACTGTGATTATATTCGTGAGAGTATAAGCACGTCGAATCGAGACCAAGGTGTATGGGCACAGGTACTCGAACGTGATATATGTCTTGATGGTAAACGTAGTTCGGCCGTCGGAATGCCGAACCCTGAAACTTACCTGTGAGTATCCAATCATAAAACCACTCGGCGACCAGTACGCCGAGCAATGTGATTCGCAACACCTAACTATGCCGAGAAAGCTTAGCAAGGTGACCTCTGCCAACAAAGGTTCGAAAACCTTTCTCGACCGAGACTTGGATAGATAATCGGTCGACCTCGACGCAGTGCTGTTTATCCAAACTGAAGATGCTTCTCGGTCGGCTGATTCTACGGCAGCAGTGCTGTTTATCCAAACTGAAGGTGCTCGCCGGGCGCTTCCACAGTGCTGTTTATCCAAACTGAAGGTGTGTCGGCAGAAAAAGAAAAGGAAAAATCTCAAGATGTTGAGAGGTTTTGCACAGGGCAATTGTATGCTGATCTGAAGGTCCCCCGAATGTTGCATGATCTCGTGTATTTATAGTACCCCATTCCTTGAAACCTCCTCTGATTTGGATTGGGAGTCCTTGTCCCATTTCGATTCTGGTTCGAACAAACCTACTCCCACTGGGATTCTGAATCTTCCTCCCTTTGAGGCTTTATTTCTTGCTGGTCGAGAATCCTGGTCGCACCAGGATTTCCTCAATCCTGGTCGCACCAGGATTTCCTCAATCCTTCCTATTTATCTGGACCTCTTGAGATAGGATTCGGCTGACCCTGCCAGCTGGCTCGGGTTTTATTATCTGGCCCATAGCATCTGTTATTACCTTGGGCCGAGCACATCTGACTGCTCGGCCTGCCCAAGATATTTTGGGCCCAAACACGTATATATAAACAAATTATTGTATTATGAAGGATTGCTTGCTGTCATAATTTTGATGTGTGGTTAATTACATTATTATGAATTGCTTTCAGTCGGTTCGTATTAGGGTTTTCAATTTTTTAATAAATTGATTCAATTGTGGTGTGAATTATTTCTTGCCTAAACTTTTGTCAAAATTAATCATGCTAAATTATAGTCTTTTCAAACTATGATATTATTGGGGTATGACTCCATTAAAGTCTCATTAAAAGGAAATCCATTCATGTCAATAACCTGGGCTTGATAGACTTCCATAACTCCAAATATTATGAAATTCGATCATGTCGTAATATTTAATGGATTGTAGATGCTGGTATTTTTCCACGTTTTTGGGACAAGAAATGGATTTATGGTAAATTTTTAAGTGTGATACCATGTTGCTGGAATTCTGTAGAAGTCTGCAGAATAGTCTGTTTGTGATATTATTTTGATATATCAATGTAACTCATAAATTCATGAAATTTTAGTATGATCTACATTGAGATGTTTTTTTTTTTTAAATATGAAAATTTTCACGAGCATTGGTTTGAAAATGAATTATTGGTGATTTTTTAATCTCGAGACTGTACTGCAGAATTTATGCGGTTTCTACAGCACATTCCATTTATGGTTCCTGTCACATCCCGGCCCGGGACGGATCACTTCCCGAGCCCACTCCACCACCGTAGCACGATATTGTCCGCTTTGGGCTTACCATTCCCTCACGGTTTTGTTTTTGGGAACTCACAAGCAACTTCCTAGTGGGTCACCCATCATGGGATTGCTCTAGCCCCCTTATCGCTTAACTTCGGAGTTCCAACGGAACCCGAAGCCAGTGAGCTCCCAAAAGGCCTCGTACTAGGTAGGGATGGGAATATACATTTAAGGATCACTCCCTTGGGCGATGTGGGATGTTACAATCCACCCCCCTTAGGGGCCCGACATCCTCGTTGGCACACACGCGGCCAGGGTTGGGCTCTGATACCATATTGTCACATCCCTGCCTGAGGTGGATCACTTCCCGGGCCCTCTCCACCACCGTAGCACGATATTGTCCGCTTTGGGCTTACCATTCCCTCACAGTTTTGTTTTTGGGAACTCACGAGCAACTTCCAGTGGGTCACCTATCATGGGATTGCTCTAGCCCCCTTCTCGCTTAACTTCGGAGTTCCTACGGAACCCGAAGCCAGTGAGCTCCCAAAAGGTATCGCGCTAGGTAAGGATGGGAATATACATTTAAGGATCACTCCCCTGGGCGATGTGGGATGTTATAGTTCCAATATGTCCTTATTTTATGCAAATTCTCAATACTAATGAATTTTATAGACAAAACTGATTAAATTTTGATTTAAAGATGTATTGGTTTGTTTTGCTTAAACCAATGTTTTGTTTGGTCATCAATTCAAATTATGATGATAATTGTCTTTTGAGGGAAAATTGGAAAGTGGCATCAGTTTACTAATTGATCATTTTGGTACCTATTGAATAACTGAATAACCATGTTTCCTCTTTCGAGAACTCTATTGTTCAATGTCAATAACGACATATTTTTGTGTCTGATTGAATCTTTTGAGAATCATTGAATATCCAACAAAACAGTTATTTAATACTATTCTAAAGGATTATTTTGAAAAATCATAATTCTAATTTATATGGTGAATACTTTTGTCGCAATGGGAATTTCAGGAAATCACTCACCAATTATAAATTAGTATTATAGCAAATCATAAAGTACTTCTAACATATATTCATCTGGCCAAAGCTGTTGAAGCTATATGTATTTTGTGTATTTTATGTTTTGGCTAGCTATGCAGATATTTTCTTTGCATGATTAGTTTCTGCCCAAATGTGTAACAATCATGCAATTTGGAGTTGGTTCGATCTTCCACAACTCAACTACTTCCATGATGAATCTTGCAGAATCGAGAATGAGTATGTAAATTTGCCAATCTTTTGCCTTAATTTTATGTGAGTTCTAAATTGGATTAAAATTATTGTTGAAAAATTAATAATGTTGAGATATTTTTCCTTATATAAGCCTAATTGTGATACATATAGATTGGTTTATTATGTCCAAACCAACTATTTTGTGACTCAACAAATTTATTTAAGAAATTTTCATGTTTTGAGCATATTAAAGATTGTAAATTGGTTTTATTTAAATTATGATTAATTTTGAAATTTTGGTAGAGCTTACACTATCTTTATTGATTCAACTAGCCTATATTTTGTTATATGAAAACCACTTTCTCTAGTGTTTAATCTTGCAATTTTGAGTGTTTGCCCAAGTGGGAGATATGGCTTCACACTCATCAATTTTGCATGCTTTCAATAGTTATAGTTTTGGTAGATAAAACATACATTGTCATACTCGTTTATATTTTATTTGTTATATATGCAACTAATCTTGTAGGAAATTCAAGAAGGGTTAATGAGTATATTCTGCTCAAAAGTGTTTTGCTTATTAATTCTTGTATGTTGTTCAAGAAATTGGACTTGTGATTTATATGTGATTGATGGATAATTAATCTGCTCAAAAGTGTTTTCTTATTCAGTACAACTATAAATCAATGTATAGTGAAGCATGAAATTGACAAGATGGTATATACTTCATCTGCTCAAAAGTGTTGAAGCTATATACGTTTGCCCTTGTATTTTATGTTTTAGCTATGCAAACCTAATATAATTAGTTTCTGTCCAAAGATGATTCTAGAATTATATGCTTTTGATGCATTAGAAAACATTTAGTTAAAGTTTTCTATTTTTGTCAAATGTTAGATGAACAAAACTGACCAAATGATTTTGTATAGTTTTTCAGTCACAAGAGTCACTTCTGTACAAATATCTAGAATAAAGATGTTGAGCTTACAAATTTTATGTTTTAGATCCCATGACTAATGTTTTGCTAATGGGAGTATTTGAGAGGTATCTATTTCATTTTGTAGAAATTTACAAAGTTTTGTTTTACTCTCTTAATTAGTGGGAGTAATAATAATTTATCTATATATAATTTTGTCTCTATTAATCAGTGGGAGTAAGAGATTACCTTTTGTGTTAAAAAATTTGAAGTGTTAGTGGCTGATACTTTAAGAGTAAATTTTGTTCATAAGTTTTAATAAGAGGTTCTGATTTTGTAAATAGTATGTCGTATTTTACATGTTCTCTTATTATATTATAAATTGACAGAAAAGTTGGATTTTGTTACCAACGTTGTTGAGTTCTTTTGTGAACTACTTTTGTACTGAAATATATTTTCATATTTTCAGTTAGACTATTGTGAGCTAATGTTTTGACTATTAGCTCTTGATATCATGACTTTGTTAGTAACATAGTGCTTTGAGTTAAGTGTGCATGTAATCATAGAGTGCAAGGAACTGTGCAATGTGTGCCTTGCTTTTTGTGGTTCTGCACTTGATTCAAAAGTACAAGTTGCTAGGAAAAATTGGTTGCAAACTCATGAAGACTCAGTGATCACCACGAGTTCTTATCAAGACATCACATTGACATTCAAGTGGGAGAATGTAAAGTTCTGTGAATGGCAATGTGTGACAATTGGTTTACTTGAGGAACAAATCACTTGATTATTCAGTGATGTGCAATTCGAGTAAATTAAGAGTTCTAGTTAGGTAATAATTGTGGAGTCTTAAATCATTGCAGCTAATCTAGAAGAATCATCTAGAGGTTCAAATACAAAGATATTACATCATGCTAGGACTCAATCAAGGTGATAGGGTTAACCTTCTTAGCTGTTAATAGGCCGGCTAATAAGGAACCCTAATGGTATCTAAATACTAGGTTAAGTCCCTGCTTCCATACGTTGAATTCCTCATAATACTAAAACCTATTCATATAGTATAGGGATATTTTGGAGTATTGGAAGGAGAAGACAACCTAGACTTTATCAATGGCTTCATCTTCATAATCATGTCTTCCGAATTCTACAGATAAGTTCAATATAATTAGTCGATCTCTATTTCATATTGATTTGATTTATTTGTGATCCTAATGTCTTGTTGTTGTGATTTCAAAATATATCTTACAATTTTTGTACATAAAACATCCAACTTTGCATCAAAATCATCCAACTTTGTGATTTCCCAATGTATAATCTGTAGCAGGTCATCCTGTAACACTTCTCAGCCGCACGATGATATTTGACGGCCACATTTCGTTGGGCACAAAAGCCCAATGATAGGAGCATATTTATATTTTATTTCGTTGCATTTACTTAGTTAATTTCCATTTGTTACTGTAATTTTAATTATTTTCGTTTTCTTGTAGATCTAATTGGTAAAGTTAACAATTAGAGATCAAATGAAACAACTAGAAGCAATTTTGGACTTGGATTGGATAGCATAGGGACTCGATGATTTTGGAGTTTAAAATGTGTTAAACATGTGTTAAGATTTGGAGGAATTAAAATTGATGCTTGGAAGACAAGATATTGCACAAGTAAGAGGAGTCCTAGTTGGAGTGAAACATTATCTTATCATATCTTATCTTATCTTATCTCCACTTGCAAGAATGAGTCCCAATCACATCCCAACACTTTTCCAACTGTTTTCTTATAGTCCTAAAACAATTCAAACACATTTTCTTCCTTGGATTCAGCTAGTCCCCATTCATATTTAAAGTGTTGCAATCTTTTAACACAAGTGTGCCGCGCCTACCATTTATCCAGTGAAGTTGCTGAAATTTTCAAAGTTTTTCCTATCTTTGTTTCATAAAACGTGAATGTGATTTACTTATTTGGTATATAGAGAACTTTATTCTTGTACGATTTTATAAATAACACAGCAGAGCAAAAGAAATATAAAATAAGAGAGAGAGAGAGAGAGAGAGAGAGAGAGAGAGAGAGAGAGAGAGAGAGAGAGAGAGAGAGAGAGAGATGTAAACTAGATAAGGTGAAGAATTTGGCTAAGGATAACATTTAGAAAGGAAAAGGACAAGTAATTTCCTTGAACAAGAACAAACAGATTGCAATGAGAGAGAGGGGGATGATAAATATGAACAATCTGAGATGAGGATTAGGTATAAAAATGAAACAATATTAAAGAGATAAAGCAAAAAAAATGGCCAAGTTGCGTATATATAGGTTTCGCTTGGTTGTCAAATTCCGTAGAGCATGACTTACTGATTCTGCAGCAGATCAACGTTGAGACAATTTGCATGTCTGCATATATTTCTTTGTCCTAATGAGTTGGAATTCAATGACAACGTGCAATCAAATTTTTCTAGTTTTATGTTCCAGCTGTTGTATGCAGAACTGAAGGAGTCTTCGTTTTCATGTCCCTCAGAAAACCATTTGTTTTATTTTATTTTTTATTTTATGAACAAACGATATTATCTACATTAAGAAAGTGGCGTGTAAGTTAAGTTTTACAATGGACTAGCAATAATATGATTCAAATTTGTCTTTGGTGAGAATCGAACTTAACCTCTCACTAACTAGTGATGATGAATACCATTAAACCATAGTACTAAATGATCTAAAATAACCCTTTTAAAATTAAGAGTTAAAATTAATTGAAGCGATGATCTACGAAATAAAAATTTGTGGTTATTGGTCCTTCAACTTATTTTCTTATAAATCCCTTATGGATCAAATTTTTAATGATGTCAGTAAAAAAGATCATTACACCACATTGTGACAAGTTACTAATACTCATGACTTTAATTTAGAGACTAAAACTCCAATTAAACTAAATTTCAAGAATCAATGCTCCAATTATTATGTGACAAACTAATCTAATAGGAACCTCCAACCAAATAGAATTGGCTAAAAATCCTCCCGACAAGCAGATGTAAGAGTGGGCACTTGGATCCAAAACATGAATTAAATGGAACTGCACCAAATGGTTTGGTTTTTTCTATTTTAAAATGGTTTTGGTTTGAAGGCGGACCATGGAAAAATGGTTTTTTTTTTTTTTTTTGAACATCTAAAACCACATCAAAATCGAACCACACGGCAAAAAATAAATAATATTTAATTTAATATTAATATTATGTAGTTTATATTGTATGCTTTCTTTGTTTTATATTTTTAATGTAGTTTGTTACTTTTGTAAGCTTTGTAAGCTTTCTAAAATTTATAACAACTAACGTAATTTATAGTTTATATATTTGTATTATGTAGAGTGGCCAATTTGAATTCAAGCGTCGCCTATCTTACTCTTCAACCTTAATCCAGAACCACAACAAAAAGCTCCGATGCTATCTCAAGTTTCTAGTTCACAAGGTTTAGTGGCTTTCATCCATCGATTTCACTTTCACAAGGTCCAAGGTATTCCCGAGTATTGCCTTTTCAGGCCCGTTCACAAGCTGAAATTCCTTTTCAACCTTCGAAGAGTAAGTGTCCAAAAGGAAAGTGAAAGAAAAAGAGTTTAACAATGCAAAGTAGTGACTTGAAAGTTGAAAGCACCAAAACTCCTTTGTTGAATTGCATGAACAACTTATTTTTTCGGGTTGTACTACTATTGCTATAAGGCATTTTAATGTTGAAGCTTGTTTGAACCTTAGTTTCAGTATGGCAAACTTAACTTTTTCAATTGGGTTGTGCTAAAGTAATGTCATAAGACATTTTGATCTTGAATTTGAGTATGGTGATCATGAATTTTTTGTTTTTTTTTTTTTTTTTCAATTTGGTTGTAATAAAGCATTTAGTTTGCATATAGTTTGAAGCAGAAAACAAACCGTGTAAAATTGAACTGAACCACAAAAAATTTGATTTTAGTTTCGGTTTCACCCAAAACCGCACTTAGTTTACTTCTTAAGTGGAACGGAAAATATTGAGTTGGTAAAGAAAGACCTTCCCCAGCTAATCTAGTAGGAATCTCATACATAACTATATAATAAAATATGGTTTTTACTCTTTAGTTTTGTGTTATGAACCAGGCGATTTATTTTTAAATGATATTTTTCTGATAATTGAAGGAAGAAAATCATGCACTTGACTCTGTTGCTGTTGCAAGAGAATCCACATTTCGTCAAATTTTCTCCATATTTTTGTAAGTAAAATAAGTGAACATGCCATCTGGATTGCAGTTTTGCACGTTACACCTCCCTTCCTTTGGTCAAATGGATATATTCTACTCTCTAACTGCAGTGATTGTGGTTATCACTGCAGTTAGAGAAGTTTAAATTTTGAAATTTATATAGTAAATATATTAAACAACACTTATCTAACGACAATCATGTTTTGGTGATCATTAGAGTGGTGTGCAAAAACGCCTCTAGATTTTGGTTAACGTCTAGTTATAATTCTTTCCATGCTTATTGCTTAGTTGTATTGTCACATCCCGGCTCGGGACGGATCACTTCCTGGGCCCACTCTACCACCGTAGCACGATATTGTTCGCTTTGGGCTTACCATTCCCTCACGGTTTTGTTTTGGGAACTCACGAGCAACTTCCCAGTGGATCACCCATCATCGTTACACCTCCCTTCCTTTGGTCAAATGGATATATTCTACTCTCTAACTGCAGTGATTGCGGTTATCACTGCAGTTAGAGAAGTTTAAATTTTGAAATTTATATAGTAGATATATTAAACAACACTTATCTAACGACAATCATGTTTTGGTGATCATTAGAGTGGTGTGCAAAAACGCCTCTAGATTTTGGTTAACGTCTAGTTATAATTCTTTCCATGCTTATTGCTTAGTTGTATTGTCACATCCCGGCCCGGGACGGATCACTTCCTGGGCCCACTCTACCACCGTAGCACGATATTGTTCGTTTTGGGCTTACCATTCCCTCACGGTTTTGTTTTTGGGAACTCACGAGCAACTTCCCAGTGGATCACCCATCATGGGATTGCTCAAGCCCCCTTCTCGCTTAACTTCGGAGTTCCTACGGAACCCGAAGCCAGTGAGCTCCCAAAAGGCTTCGTGCTAGGTAGGGATGAGAATATACATTTAAGGATCACTCCCCTTAGCGATGCGAGCGATGTGGGATGTCACATGTATAATCAAGCGGGGCATGGAAAAAGACACTGAAATAATGGAATCAGACTAAACCCAGATTTTGTTATTTTTACAAATTCCTTTTGGAGGAGAGTTGAGAAAGGACACAGCTAGCAGTTGCATATGAGCCAATTTGGGGACGTAAATATTTCCACAAACTCCTTTCTTTATGCACATTCTTGTTTAATTTTATATTTTGATTCTCTTTAATTTATTTAATCCAAAAACCATAAATAAATAAGGGCATGCATAGAGAGAAAATGAGCGTATAGAAATCATTTCCGATAAATGTTATTTTGCTCTACACTAACAAATTTTGAAGACTAACTAGCTGAGTATGTCAAAGGATTTTGCTTCAATTAATATTTTTAAATCAAATATATTGTTAAAACACTCGTACCATTGAAGCCAAACCCCTAATCTCCAATAATAAGTTAAAAACTTAAAACTAATGGTATTTGAATTGGGGTGAGTGGAAGGAGATGGAATTCTGTTGGGAATTGAGATGGGTTTGGGCCTTGTATTTTCTTCAAGTGAGCCTAAAACTGACACAGTAGCAATTCAATCTGGATGACACAATCATTCAAGACACAGCCTTGTTAAATGAGAAATTTGGAAAAATAGTCAATTGTCTTAAATAGAATATTAGTCAACCATTATATTTTTTATAATTCTAACCAAAATTTGATGTGAAAATACTTAAAACACCTTTGTTGTTTCAAAATTGGCTTAAATGGTCCATGTGTTATAGTCATATGGCCAATTTAGTCCTCATGTTTTCGATTTAGCTAATTTAGTCATCGTGTTTGATCTGTTAGCCAATTATAGACATTTCATTCAATCTCTTTTAAAAAATTCATAAGAAAAATCATATGAGAAATAATTACCCTTTCTCTTTACAGAAGAATGCAAATCAATGAGAAATAAGACATATAAGAAATAAAACTTCCAATCTACAAATGATTAAGGTTGTGACATAAAAAAGAGAAGGGTAATGCTAGGAAGGAGGTTGGAGGGTTGGGACTAGAGGAGAATAATTTTTCTTTTAATTTTTAATTTTATTTCATTTTAAATCAAATAAATTATAATTTTATAAATAAGTTTATAATAATTTATAGAACTCTTTTACAGAAATTGGATAGAAATGTTCTTAATTAGCTAAGGGAGATAAACACAAGAATCAAATTGGCCAAGTTTAAAACAAGGGACCATTTTAACAATAAGCCTTGGAAATTGCTAAAACTATGTTCTGCAACGTCTATTCTTTCGTCCCAACCGGCATCAAACCAAAACGTCCGATTGATTCCACGATCATATGGCTAGCTTTTTATTGCTTTTGCTATAGATCTTCCAACGATCATTGAGGTTAGTGAAGCTTCGAAGCTCCAAAACCTCCTATTGACCCTAAAAACTACCAAACCTACGTGGTGCGCAGGCCAAACAATTAATAAGTTAACTATGTCATTCGGTTGTGTGTGGGGCGTGCCAACTCGTCGGCCGATGAGTAAAATGTGTTAATGTCGCGTTGGGCACGCTGTTGATTTCTTGATCTTGAAACTATGACCGAGGAAGGAACACGTCTCGGCCTTCAAGTCTAAAGCCTGAAGACAAGGCTGATAATTCTGCGAAGTTCAAAATCAAATTCGACTTTCAATATGCCAAATATAGTAACCTGTAACACCTCACTTTGCCGAGAAGGCTAATGAGATGACCTCTGCCAATAAGGATTCGAAAATCCTTCTTGACCAAGACTTGGATAGATAACCAGTCAGCCTTGACGCAATGCTGTTTATCCAAATTGAAGGTGCTCCGCGATCGGCTGATTCTACAGCAACAATGTTGTTTATCCAAACTGAAGATGTTCGCCGATTGCCTTCACAGTGCTATTTATCCAAACTGAATATGTGTTGGTGGAAAAAAAATTTCAAGGTTGTTGAGAGGTTTCGCGTAGAGCGGGAGTTTGTGCAGGACAGTTTGTGTGTTGAATGGGAGGGGGTCCTGAATGTTGTATGTGGCACTGGATTTATAGAAGCAAATGTTATGTGGTGCAGCTTCACACTAGTGTAGGATTTGATTTCAATTCAAACTCGTCAGCTAGGGTCCCAGTTAAAGATTTCTCAAGGTAAGCAATAGCCTATCTTTTAGATGCCATCATTATCTCCTTATTTCATGCAAATAATTAGCATGCAACAGCCTATCTGATGACCTCCACAATGCTGGAACCAAGGCATGCAAATAATCAGCATGCAAGTTTATCCCCTAGCCATGCATTCTTGCAGGACTCGGCAATAAATGGGGCACTGCCTCTAGTAATTTGAATGCAAATTTAACTCTTAATCTTTCCACCAAAATTGTCCAGGTGCAATCATGCATTTTCAAAAAACCAACTCGATCACATATTCCAGCCCTCCACGTCTATGCATGTGTCGACTAGAGAATTCCAAATGAATTGCAATTCTTTTCCTGACCATTGGTTATAATATAACCATTCTTCTTTAATATTATCCCATGCAGAAAAACCCATTTCCAAACAAACGCCAAGATATTGATCATATTCAGTCTAGATCAATTGATATATTATTAAAAGATAATATCATGATTAAAACCCCAATATATCCTTCGATAATAATTATCTTAACTAGTTTGTCATCCAACGGTTGAGAGCTATGTTCATCAACGGCCTTAATTGCACGAGTCGATAGTGTAAAATTGGGTCCAAGCACCTCCAAATTGGACCAACTAAATATTAAATCCTCCATCGCCCGATTGAGTCCTAATTTCTCTACACAACCGTTCTAAACTGAAAATCGTAATACCTGACTATCTTGTCAGGAGAATCAAAGAATTCAAATTCGATTTCTCAACCTTGTCTGCAATTGATTGCCACTGCAGCCATTTCTTCTTAGCTTCCCTGAATTCACACTTCCTAAATTTGTAGCGACGGCGAGGAGTTAATCGCAAGCACTGAAAGCGAAGAACAGAAAAGGATGGTACGGTGGAAGAAGATGAGGTAAAGCGTCACCTTCTTCTTCTCCCCTTGAGATTCTTGGCCGCTTCCTAGCACCGCTGCGTTTTGGAACTCTTTCTCATTCATTCATCCTTTTGTTTGTTTCCCAAGAAAATTTGTCAGAAAATTATATGAAACCTTGCGGCTTCGAATTTTGATTCGAAATTGATTGCAATGAGTTCAATTGAGTCTGAATATCAATTCTTAAGAGTTTTGCAGAAATTGGGTTGAAATTTTATGTTGGTAATTTTCAGTCAACAAGGACATTTTAAATATTTTTATGTCAAGTTTTGGTTAGAATTACAAATAAATTAAGGTAATTCACAACACTACCACAACTATGAATCGAACAACAATTCCCCCACTCTTCTCTTCCCTCCCCACTCTTCATTTAAATTTTGTTTAGATAAAAAATTATTAGTTTATTTTTATTTAATTAATTTTTTTTAATTCAATTAGGCAAGGAGTGGGCTTCTTGTCTGCCACGTTAGCATTTGATAAAAAAATAACATAAAGGTTAACATGAGTCTAAAATTGCAATGAATTCATAAGACGATGTATGACATTGTAATGTTTAAAAGATGAGGTATGAGATTGTGGTGCGACCTATAGTTAAGGTAGTTTTGTGTAATTTACCCAATTAGGGTACATTATAATGATCGGCTAAAATTCTGTTCATGGATCAAAGTTTGGCTATTTTTCCAAAGTTTCCATGTTAAACCCTAAACCCTATTCCGCATAAATGGACAAATCAGTTCACAACCAACATCCATTTTTGAGCACAAAATTTTCTGATCAACAATCTCTGGCTGGTGTTGCAAAGATATCAAAAGACAACAACAACATTGATTCACCAAGCTTCTATCTTTACATCATCGATGCCAAATCAGATTACATGAAAAATTGTACCTTAACAAATGCAAAAAAGCAAACTTTACAAACTCACTCACTGGATGATATTTACCTGCAATTTCTCTACTCCCCCTTGAAAAATTGCAAATTAAGTTCATACCAGCACACAGTAAGCATGAAATTAATCTGAAATGTGAACTTCATTTCCAAATTAACAAATTTAAGATGATCATAACCTTGAAAAAGATGAACCTATATCAAATCGCCAAGCGATTCTGCTTCCCGAGAGGCGTTTTGCAGAGATCAAACTGAGCAAGTAACTCAGGGTCTCTGAACCCAACAAGAAATTGGGCCAACCCTTCAAGAAACAGAGCCGCCTGAAACACGCTGGTGGCGCCAAGGATCTCCACAAGAACGCTCCTTCTCAGCCGATTCGCATCCACAAAAACCCCCACCAACTCCTCATTCTGCTCCGCCATAGCTTCCGCCACCGCCGCCTTCTGCAGACCGCTACCATAATCCCAATTCCTCCCCACGTGCTCCAAGAACCCGGCCTGAGCGTCCCTCGCGCGCGCCACCAGCGCCGGCACCATCAGCCTCAGCCCGCGCTCGACCTGCTCGAGCTTGCCCATCAGATCGTACGACGGGCTCCTCCACGCCGTCGCGATGTGCCACGGGCGGTCGAAGAGGACTTCGAGTTGGTCCCTGTCTCTGTCTTGGGCGTCGGCGAATTGAACGGTGAGGCTGTCGTTGTGGTACTCTTCATCGTCCTCGGAGTCGTTTTGTTTGAGGAAAAAGCGGAGGAGGTTGGTGAAGAGGTAGGGGTGGAGGTCGCCGAGGAAGAGGAAGGGCTTCTCGAGAGGGTTTCGCCAGTCGGGGTAAAGGAGCTGAGCGACGTCGTTTGCGGCGGCGAGGTCGAGGGCGTCGTAGTAGGATTGGAAGTGGCGATGGAGGGTTTCGACCTGAGTGGAGAGGTGAGTCAGGGACGAGTCGGACTCGGACATCGAGTTCTGAAGCGAAGGGAGGAGCGTGGTATTGAGTGTGTTGAACCAGTCGGCGTAGAAGTCTTTGAAATGGCGGTTGCCGCCGCTGCTGCCTCTTTTCTTCCGGCCAAAGAGACCTGCAATCAAGATTTGATTAATCGATTAGGATAATGACAGAGAAATGAACTTAGGAGATGAATTGATGTGGGTTTTCTGAGAGGGATAGGAAATTGGATTCAGAAATTACCTACGGCTTTGAGCATCTTGTGAGAAATTAATGGGTTTTCTGTGCTTTGTGTAGTTGTTGTAGTTGTGGGAAAGAAGAAGAAGAAGAAGACGAAGACGAAGGTTTCGTAGTTTGAGGAGGGAAATGTGAATTTTAGGATATACGGGGGTTTCGCTATTGGCCTTTACAAAATTTAAAGATGATTTGGGTTCCAAATATGAAATCTGTAAAACCTTCGGATAAGAGTAAAAAGGGAAGTGTGACAGTTTCTAAGTGGTTAGTTTGGACCCCACGCAATCTGACCCACGCAATCTGTAAAATGTTAATTTGCATGCGCTTATGTCCATGCGTCAGTGTTATCGAGTACTAAGAGTATGCAAATTTGATGGGTCACAAGAGTCACGACCCAAAGGGTTAGCCGAAGTTAACGTTTTCCCTTCCAGAGACACTTTGTCATTTTAAGCTTCTAAGAATTAAAATACTCTAATTTCCAGGACAAATTGTAATAGAGATGCTCTCACTAATTAAAATTAAATGTCTCAATTCATATTTAGTTGTCGTTTGTGATTTCGTATATTTCATTTTTTTTTCTTCTGATTTTTAGGAGTTTCAACTTTTTTTTTTTTTTTGGTAGAAAGCTGCTTTGCCGTGGTAAAATTGCATCTTATGTAAGCTCTCACTATATCAATAATTGTATAGCGAACAAATTAAATTTTCTTCGTAGAGTATTCTAACTTGTTATGAGCAAATTTACAGTGCTCTCATTACCGTAGGCAAAATACAAACTGCAAACGACTCCAACTAAAAACTTGGATATTTTTGGACTTACACCTCAAGGGTGTTTCAAAATTTTCAAACATGTTCCTTCACCAAACTCTAATAATTATTGGACATTCAATCCATTTATGTATGCTTCAATTAAACCCAAGCTTCTACTTGTTTTGTTGTTCAAGTAACATTTCCTTATCCAAACAAAAACATTACAAACTGAGATTTTTGTTTGGTTAACCGATAAAATGTGACTTAATGCGCCGGAAATACTTACGGCCAGTTTAGAATTGTTGTGGTTTTTTTTTGTTTTTTTTTTTTTTAAACTGTGTTACTGTTTTTTTTTAAGGATAATAAGCTATAAAATAAGCAATTGAGTATTTAACAAACTGTATTTTTAAATTTACTGTGAGTATGAAAAGTAATATGAAAGTATTTACTAAATTTTAGTGCAAAGATAAGATAATTGTATATAATAACAAAAATGAAGTGGTAATGGTGTGGTAGCAATGATAATGATGGTGGGGTGTGGTGCTTGGGATGTAGAGGTAACAATGGTGGTAGGGGCGGCCATAGTGACAGTAGCGGCGGTTGTGCCTATGGTGGTGGTCGTCGTGACGATGGTGGCATCAACGATAGTCGTGGCAATAGTGATGGTGATGGTGACTATGGTTGTGGTGGCAATGGAGGCGGTTATGATTGCCGTAGTGGTGGCAATAATGGTGGTAGTAATAGCACCGGAGGTATAAAGTTAGTGCTTGTGGTGATAGATGGTGACGGTCACTTTATTCTCTAAATATGAAATCATAACATCTATAATGTGTAACATTATAGAATATAGATCCTATCATTGTTGAAAATAACTCCACTTTTAATAAAAAGGGAGAACTATTTTTAAAATAAGCAGAATATTTTATTTGTACTTACCATTTTTTAATCTATACTATTATTAAGAAAACCCTCATTGTCAACGTTTTTTTTCCCTTTTTTCCTATTTTACCCTCACTTTTGATACACACTATTGACAAAGGATGGCAAAATAGTAATTTTGTACCTTTTGACAAAATGACAATCATATCCCTATTTTTCCTATTTTACCTTTTTTTTTTTTTTTTTTAAGATAATGACAATCATATTTTTCCAATTTTACCCTTACTTTTGATACACAATATTTACATAAGGAGAAAAAAATAGTAATTATGTAATATTAAAAAAAATATATGCACTTATTAAGAGAAATTGTTCACACACATACAAAGTGTGTTCTTTCAGCTAGTTAACTATAAAGTTAAACAGGTTTGAAAAAATTTAAACGGGGCCTTTAAATTCCCATGATGCACAGAACGCTGCCATATTAGCTGAGCCGTTATCCCCCAACGCCCCACCGACACAGACGGGTCAAACCCCACAACGTCCCATGCACTCATGCAGTTTATAAAAACCACTTCATCATTTCTCTCTCCACACATGTTTTCCTCTTGTTAAAAACAATTTGATCTTAATTGCCAAATGATGGCTAGTGGTAGGGGAATTCCTCTTATGGTCGTATTCCATACATTACTTTATGTGTTTAATTTATAGCATTGGTAAATAGCACGATGGTAGTTAGAAAAAAACTAAAATATTTTTGTAAATTTTTCTGGCTTTTAAAAAAATGGACAGCCACCGATTAGTCACCTCTTAAAAAAAAAAAAAAAAAAAAAACAATTTGTTCTTTTTTTTTTTTTGCTAGATTTCCATTTTCCAACCCAAAAAAAAAAAATGCAGTTTTAACAAACAAAACTAATGGAAAGATAAAACAACCAGCGTCAAAACAAAACAAATCAGAAAATTACCCAAAACTTCAACACCATTTCAAAACTTAAAAAAAATCTAACCGCAAAATCCATCCTCATAAATAACCCCATTTCTCTCCGTCCTCTCCATCTTTCTCTCTCCCCATCAATGGCCTCCAAGTCCACTTTACTAATCTCCACCTCTTTCCTCCTCTTCTTCTTCTCCACCACCACCACCCTTCGACTATGCTCCGCCTAAATCCTCGGAAACAATCTCGACTGTCCTCAATTCGACTCAGACTACATCGGTCGTTGGATCCACATCCGACAACTCCCCCCGTCCTTCAACATGGATCTCCTCTCCAATTGCTCCAGCTACCCTTTGTTCGACGACTTCTACCCTCACTTGGCCAACAATGGCCTCGACCAGAAAACCCATAATCTTTCTCACAGCTGGTACCGAACCGACCCGTTAATGTTGGAGCTTATTTTCCACCATCGGATGCTCGAATACCCATGTCTTGCCTCAGATCCCCAAATTGCCGACGCCGTCTACCTCCCCTACTACGCCGGCATTGACACCCTCCGCTATCTCTATAGCCCTAATTACAATTCCAGCTCCGAGCAGAGCCTCAATTTGTTCAATTTTTTGACCTGGGACGACCCGGTTTCTTGGTATAGGCACATGGGTCAAGACCATTTCTTGGTTTTGGCTCAACTCGCTATAGATTTCTCCCAGCTGCTGGGGAACAATCTGTCGCTATGGGGGACTTCACTGCTCAAATTGCCGTAGTTTTTTAATGTCACCGCTCTGACGGTGGAACGCGTGCCTGGCCATGGTAGGAACACGCTGTGCCTTTCCGACGTCGTTTCATCCGCCCAATTTGTCCTTATTGGAGACGTGGTTGCAGCGGGCGAGGTGGTTCCGCCGCACCACGCTTATGATGTTCACCGGCGGCGGTGGTGTTGGAAATAATCCGAACATTAGGAGGAGTATCAGGAACGAGTGTGAAAAGAACACCAAAGCAAATAATGCGACGTCAAACAACAATTTGGGGAGGTTTGGAAGTGGGGGTGCCGGGTACACAAAGATATGTGACATTGTGGATTGCTCCCATGGGATATGTGAGCATGACCCAATTAGGTTCATGAGGCCAATGTTGCAGGCTAGTTTCTGCTTGCAGCCTCCAGGTGACACCCTGACAAGGCAGTCCACATTCAACAGCATTGTGGCCGGCTGCATCCCCGTGTTCTTTGAGGACTCGTCCGCCAAAGCGCAGTACGAGTGCCACTTGCCGGAGGATTAGTACGGGGAGTTCTCGATGTTTATACCGAAGGAGGACGTGGTGTTCAAGGAAACTAGAGTTTTGGATGTGCTTAGGAGCATTCCTAGGGCTAGAGTGAGGAGGATGAGGGAGAAGGTGTTGGAGATGATGCCAAGAGTTATGTATAGAAGGCATGGGAGCTCAATGGGATTGAGAGCTAAGAAGGATGCTGTTGATCTTGCAATTGATGGTGTTTGAACAAGATTAAATCTAGAGTTTCAATTTAACCTAGGGTTTTCCCGATCAGTGACCAACTTGAATTTTACTTTTTAAATTTTTTTTTCCTTTCTTGGCATTGAAGTTATTGTAATTATTGATTATGTTGTACATATATTTAGTTATTTATGCAAGTGTAGTGCCACTTGATTAAAGTTAAAACACTACGTTTGGATGGAAATAAACTTAAAATTTTGATAAAAATCAGAATTTATAAATTAACATGCATCAATTCATTTCTTTGGATTCATAAATATTAAAATTTAGAATTAAAAAAAAAAAAAAGATTTTAGAACCTCAAATTCCTAAGTTTAAATTCCATACAAATAGATGTCATTTTTAAATTTTTATGAGTGAGTTTAAAAATAAAAGATTCTATGTTCAAATTCCATTATTTTTTTTTTTAAGTTAACCAAACAAGAAAATTCACAAATTCCAAAAAATAAAATTCTGTCATTTCAAAATTTCTTAATAATCTTAAATTTCTTCATCCAAACAAAATCTTAAGGAAAATGTTCGAAGATTTGGATTTGGCCAAATCAACTAGTGCAATGTGCTCCACCGTCTGCGCCAAGTTCAAATCCCGACCCTTGGATGATTAAACTTCAAATTATGCTATTATCATATTGTTTGTCAAAAACAGAAGCTTTGAAAAATGCTCAATTCAAACATGAGATGTAGAGTAGCTGTCTTCGTTGCAGTATTAGAATTGTTATTTTAGCCTTGGCTTGTGACTCAAGAAAAAGAAAACAAATAAATTATTGGAGCGACGAAAAACAATACAATCTTATTGAGGGTGCCAAAAACTAAAGAAAAACAAATGAAAGGGTGCTGATGGAGATTATGATGCAACAATACCTAATACATTTGGAACGTGATGCAAGAATTGCAAAACCGCGCTTCATACGGCTAGGACGACGTTCTTGTTCTGTATTGGCAGGAGGCGAGGTTTCGAGTTTCAACCCCATCTGAAAATGGTAGACGCCCAAGTCAGACCTGCTCCAAAACCGGCAGCTGCAATAGTATGGCCTGGTTTCACCTTCCCGCTTCTCACAGCTTCATCCAATGCCAACGGTATGGAACCAGCACTCGTGTTGCCATAGTTTGCCAAGTTTGAAATCACCTGTTCTGATGGGATTTGCATGCGAGTAGAAACCGCATCAAGGATCCTCTGGTTTGCCTGCATTATTGATTTGTCTTATCAGAACAAAATGTACTACGTCGCGTGTTTGCTGGGAAAACCTCAGGTCATTAAGAAGCTACCTTGAAGTGCTATATTCGTTCAAACTTCCCATTACGAAGAAAATGAAAATGTAAGCATTATTTCTCAATAGTGTACCAGTTTAGTTCACTGGACATATATGACAGGCTAGTATAGTATTGGAAATAAAAAATTATTAGGCTGAAGTTACTTGCCGTATATGTCTATTTTCCACGCCTAAATATTTTCTGAAATTTAACGTAATGTGGGAAAGAAATTGTAGTTCAATGATAATCGGTAGCTATAACTGATGGTAGAACAGAGAAATCGTTTAATCAGTAAAACCTGGGGTAAACTTTCCCAAAGATATCATTTGTCATACCTGATGGAGCAGTAACCAATCAATGCTAGATGCAGGGAGACCAGCCTTTGCAAGGGAATACTCAATTGACTGCGGCACAACACGCACAGCAAAGCGAAAGACCTCTTTACCGTTCATTTGAAGGCAGGAATATGAAGCTTGTCTTGGAGGGAAGCCTAGGACTGAACCATTAGAACCCAACTCATCGTCTGTTTCATTTTCTTTCAAGGCGGCATTTAGATGTCTGCAAAGAGAGTGATCGGTCAGTATCAGAAAAATACTGTACTTGCTCAAAAGGTGCATAAAACAAACATAGAAATTGAGAAAACGCAAACCTGTATCCTTCACCATCACTATGCACATCAAAAGAAAGCAAACCATCATCCTCACCATCGCAGGCCTACACAATTATGAAATTTCTGCTAAGTGCAATCAAATGTGTGGAATGAAATCTTTGCTAATAATTTATTCAATCAATTCTGGAAACGACAAATTAAGATAGTATGGTCTGAGTTTCTGAAAAATGGAGACAAAATTAACTGCCAAATAAAGCAAAGTTCAAAGTTAGAAGCTGAGAGGGACATCAATGCCCTTATATAGAAAACCAGTGCTTAGATTTATGCCAAAAATTCATTATGCAACGTAAACACACCTGTATTAATACAGCCCCAGCAGCATCCCCAAAGAGAATACACGTTCCTCTATCGGTCCAGTCAACAATCCGAGAAAGAGCATCAGCCCCAATAACAAGAACATTTTTAAATCCACCAGCTGCGGTTTGCACAATATAATTTAATCAATTAAACATGGGAAATAACAGTGGGCATCCTTAGAGCAAAGTAAACCAAGTCGTTACCCTTAATATGACAAGACGCTGATAGTAGACCCAAAATAAATCCACTACAAGCAGCTGTAATATCATACGCTAAAGGATTCCTTGCGCAGCCGAGTGCTTTCTGAACCTGAAATTACAATATAATACAAATTGAAAAAATGTAAGCATTTACCGTATTAATTAAACAACATAAGCACTAAGAGTTCGAATTTTTGCTTGAGCATTCATTAAAATGCGAAGCTCAACAACATCAATATTTAGCTCCACTTGCACTACACGGGTTTCTAACATGCAAAATAGAGTAACATTCAGTTGTTCGTTCTATATCACATGTGAATTGTGATCAATATAGTCCAGTATAGTTCACGTAGTTGGTCAAAGTTCGTGCCATGGAAAAAGCATAAAACTATATAAGCACAACAAACTTAATCAATAAAATAACCTACTAGGAACATAAAGAAGAGACCTTAAAAAGCTACAGTTTTTAAAAGTCAGCCGGCGGTAGTTCGACCAAATACTGAACAACCCAAAAAAAGCATGTCACATCTAGTACAAAACTCCAGTCCAGTCAAGATGAATCACACTAACGGGAACTCTTCTAAAGTTCTTAGACATAGATGCCCACAAGGATACGAGAATCTACTTCTGTCTGAAATAGAACCCCTTTATAAATTAATGAAACTTGCAATGATCTGTTACTTTTTATTTTTCTTCTACATAACAAATAAACACACACCTAGATAGATGAATTTTGTTCATCATCTAAAGATCTATAAGCCCCAAAAAACATGGAGAATAAAAAATAATAGGAATCAATATTGGCAAAACAATCATATAATGCATACCACCGTGAAGCTCAATCCCTTTTTCTTTTTAAATCCTGACGACTTAATCCAGATACCACCCAATGATCTACATACCTTAGGGGCACAGCCAAAGATATCATCAGGCGTAGATGTGCACACCAAGATTAGGTCCACATCATCAACATCAACCTGTGCCATCTCAAGAGCTTTATGTGCTGCCTCGGCCGCTAACGTTGTCAGGCTCTCTTTGCCTGTAATTTTACAAGAAGAATGTCATTATATAGAATGGGTAACATAAAATATCCACTAGACCTAAAAATGAGCACGAGAACAGAGACACATAATTGACTAAAATAAGTGTTCAGATAAAAGGTAAAAGCATTCAAATATCCAGTACAACATAGGAAAGTCCCTCTTAGGCTCTTACACATCTTACACTACCAGCATTAATCAGGTCAAACCTCGCCATATGCTTATAGTTTCAATTGCCCGAATGGTGAAGCCATGGTACTATGTAACAGATTTTGTTCAATAGCGACAGAAAGAAGGTCATACAAACCGCTACTTGACGAACCTCATCCTATGCAAGATTCAAATCATCAACCTGAGAGGTCCAACAGATTGGTTCCTCTTGTAATGCAGTCCATATGCACCACAAGTATGAGACTATGAAGCTGAATTTCCTAAGTTAAACTCATAGCATGTGATTCAAAAAAAGAGGCTCGACACAGGCTAAGCTACCTCAAACTGTTTACCAAATTTATGACATTATCATGCACAAAAAAGTATGACCTGACCTGAAATAACTCGTCGATTACGAATCCCAGTGCGAACGGATATCCATTCATCGTTAGTATCTACTACTTTCGCAAGATCATCATTTGAAATCTTAAGACTGGGTACTGCTGAGCCGCATCCAATTAACTTGCAGCCTTTACTGGCAAGCCTGAAATAAAATATAGATTATTAAGATCAGACAGAATATCATTTACCAGCTTGTATTCATACCCCCCATTTAACCAAAATGCAATCCCAGTACTGACAGTGGCTCTGGGCAAAGGCACTCTGTGTATTACGTAAAACACATAGCAGTGGCTACGGTCCAACCTGGGATAGCTTTAACCAAGAACAATTATAATTAGATGCAGGAGACAATTTTAAAAGATCCATCTAAAACCATGGGCCACTGGTAGGAATTAAATTTTAGATTTTACAAAAACAGAAATAAACAACCAATTCATTCAGGACAAAGTTCAATAACACATAGGCATTCAATAAAGGAATTTGGTAATTTGGTCATGTTCTACATTTAGCACCCTTTACCAAGCCATTAAAGAAGATAGCTACAAAGCGCAAAGACAATCCAAATGCAAGAAAAGGAAAAAAAACCTTAATTTGATAAACAAATTTTTTTCTGGGGTTCATAAGATAACCAGACGACAATGGCAAGAAAGAGTCACTTTAAGTGGGTCTACAAAAGTGGTAAACTGATAAGATAAACTTTTAGTTTTGTTCATGATTATTGCCTTTATTTCCCTTCCATCATCCAAAACATTCCCTTATTTTAAGTGGGAGAGAGAGCAGACGGATGGCAAAGCCATTGGAAGAACGGTGATACAAGCAACCTTTAAAACCAATACAAAACCTCATCTAGAAGTATCATCAAAAGGAAATCTAATATTTTTGCCAAATACTGATTCACCTAAGCTCATGCCTGTAATCCAACTTACATCAATGAAAACGCTTCTAACTTAGTTGCATCCTCTAGTTAGTCCTAAAATTTATTTGTTAGACAGTTACTTTATTGTGCCTTAATCATCTATGTATATGTATACTTTCCCAAATTTTAGCCTTAAATTGATTGTAGTTACTAAAAAGTCGGCTTGATTTTGGATCGGTTGTAGCTGGCTTCGTAGCTTAAGCCTTGTAAATCCTACTGCAATGGAGATGAATAAGATCATCCAATTCCAAATCCTCAGTGATAATATATCCGAACCAAAATTTAAAAACTTCGTGCAGCACAAGTTTACACATGGGAATTTATTCCCCATCCCCTTCATACAGAAAATGGCTATGCACTGGCATGCTATTGCCAACCACAACTCGAATCCTACTTATCGAAACAAATCTAGCATATACAAGTAAAACCAGAAAGCTAAAGAACTTTATGACTAAATGCAAATCATGAAGCTTTCCAACAAAGATAATAAATCAAATGCAAAATCCAACATGCAAAACAATAAGGGGCAATATCACCAAAAAAAAAAAAAAATGAAAGAATGGAGATTGAACTCACTTGGGTGATCGAGATTCAGAAGCGGAAGCTCCAACATGCTTCTCTGCGCCTTCAAAAATGCTGGAGCAGAATACCCTCTTGGAGATTCCCTCAGGGGAACGAAACCCAGATCCAAAAATGCGTATTGAAGGCTGAATCTTCCTCCTCTGGCTCGGAACTGTAGGAGCAGTGAAGAACCCAGATGCATTGGTGGCCATTTATTTAAACCCACAAAGCAAAATTTCAGACCCACAAAAAAATATGCAGAGCCGGAGAGAGATTGAATTCAGGTAATGTATGAGAACCAGAAGCATGCGATGAATGGAGTAAACAAAGCCCATGAGAGGAAAAGATCAACAGCTATGGCGGAGAGACAGAGAGACAGAGTGGTATCAGAAGATCCTTCTTTCTTCGGAGGGTCCAAGGCAAGATTGATAGATAGAGACAAAGACGAAATTTTAAAAAAGAAATGAATAGTCTTTTTGGGCGATTATGTCCAACCCAATTGAGCAAACTCCAACGCATTCATTTTTTTCTCTCTAAAAGTTATTAGCAGGGGGAGGAGAGAGAAAGGCAGCCTTTCGAGATGTTGTTCTACAACATAATTTTAAAGGGTAATGAAGGTTTTGACACAACCAAAGAAAGTGGTAGCAAATTTGTAGAGACTAACTTATACGAAATGAACAAATTTAGTGTCATTGTAACATATTGATTAAAAAATACGATGTTTTGTGTGAGTTTATTTTGACATTATATTGTATTATAAGATTAGACGGAAGTGAACGATAAATTATTTTTGGAAACTAACATGGATCTTTCTTAGTTTTTCATGTGGCTCAATGTTAGTGGTCCAAGCTTGACATTTTAACGCGTGGGAATGTAGGGGAGTGGGGGAGCTCTAAAGTAGATGACAACAATGTGGTTTGGGAATATAAATGCTATATCATTCCACATAACCACAAAAATTAATCATATTCATAATTGCAAATAAACCATCAGGGATTATTCATAACCATACCCATCGGTTAACATATTTCTTTTTGGTTAATGGTTATATTCATCTTCATCAATACCAAAAATAAATTCGTTCAATTGACGCATTATCAAGAGTGCACACCTGAATTTGGAATATCTCTATTACCTTGCAATGATTACGAAGCTGGAATGCCACGTGGCAAAAGAACTCAAACGGTGTGTATTTAGTTTTACTCAAAAGTGCATGGTCTTTGAATAACTATGCATCCTCAAGCGGAACAACCCTTTTAGATACCTAGTTAGGGGCACTTGTGGCACTATGATTTTTCAGTGGTGGAGTAAGATGGATCAGAATGTGAATACTTTGGATTGAACAACTTCTATCACAATACTAAACAAGTAGACCATCAATGCCACCATCATCCTGATCTGGATAAGCGGACGAAGACTATCGACTTCGCTGAGAATGACCATTCTTGTTCTGCATGATACGAAAACCTGATTTAGTATGGAATCAGTCAGGTTTCTATATTCTTGGATATTCCTACAATCTAGACATTTGACATGTGCCACAAGTAATCACACTCCTAAGAAAATGCAGTATCTACTCCTTGATATCCTCTAGGATTCTTCCAGTTTAATACAGTCCTAAAAGAACTTTCTCTCACCTAGTATAAATATATTGTATTCTCTAGCCACTGCTTGAGCCTCATAAATTGCTTATTAATTTGATCATCGAAAAGCCTTATGCCGGCATCCCACCAGTGCCAAGGTTACTTTACGGTTGTTTGTTATTTACAGGTAGTCAATTTTGTACATCTCTTCCCCACATGGTGGTGCGTAAGTTTGATTCCAACACTGCTTATATTCTCTCTTGTGTATGCTACCCATCCTATTAAAGCTTGCCACTTGTTTTTGGGTAAAAGAGAATGTAATTGTGAGATCACTCCAAGTAAAGATTCTCTTTTATAATTATTGCTTCAGAAAAAAAAATTAACTAAAATTAATTAGTAGGACAAGTGGCAAGCTATTATAGGATGGGTAACATACACATGAGAGAGAATGTGAGTAGCAAAAATGCACCCTTATTCCTTATACATTTTCATTCTTCTTGCTTAAATGTACCCCCGTAGAACGAGCCTAAGAAGTAGAAAGAACTAGACGGAGAAGGTGCTATTTTTCTCCATTGTGAGAATCGTTCTCTCCGCTATGAGAGTCATTTCCTCCTTCGTGAGTGATCTTCCCAAGGCCTTCCTGTGTCTTTGTGTTTGGTTACACCGGTAATTTTGGGTCTTGCCCCTCTGCTTTTTGGGAATAAATTTAGGGATTTTGATTACCCTCACTTTACTCCTTTTTTGCTTTCAAATCCCTAACCTACCAAATTGAATCCTTTAATGGTGCATTTATTCCTCGTACCTAGCAAACGGGGCTGATTATCCTCTGCTGGGTGAGGCTCAACAGGTGGTTGCAGCAGAACCAGATTGGGAAAAAAGGGGCCGATTGTGTCCCGGGGACTCCCTGTTACCTATCTTTGGCAAATAACTTTTGATTTGTCCTGCTTTTACTGTCACCATGTTTGGTTGATAGGAGCATATTCATGCAACTTAAATGGCTTGTTCTCGTACATTTACGTTATGTTTCTTTAGTTATTTTAGTCCTTTATGCTTCTTTCGTGTGTTTTTAGGTTTACATGGCTAAGGAAGCAAAAAGATGCATTTTGGAGCATTTTGGAGCAAAATCGGACTTGGAATGGATAGCTTATGTTTGGAGCAAAAGGAATGGACGAAATTGAAGACCAACTTATCATCACCACATATCATTCATTTATCACTTAACATATCATTCATTTATCACTTAACATATCATTCATTTATCACTTAACATATCATTCATTTATCACTTATCATAACCATACACTTATCACTTATCATACTCATAATCATCTACACATTTCAACCATTTAAACACATGCATTTCAACTCACATGCACACCCACCTCTTTCCACCTAATCCACATGCTTTCACAACCTAAAACACATGCATTTCCAACACCAAACACACCTTGCCATGTATCCCATTCCATTTTCCAGCTTTTCTCCTTCTATTTGCAACCTAATTCACATGCATTCCATCCTAACATTCACCCACATGCACCCTTTAAACAAACCCAAACATGCAGCCACACAAACACCAACCATTGCCGTGGCTTTCACATCTCCATTTCAGCACACTCCACATGCAATTCCAGCTTTCCCACCTAGCCACATTCACATGCATTCACTCATAATCATTCACCAAACTTGCAGCCACATTTCCACCTATTCCTAGCTGTCATGTTCCCTCTCATTTACCTATAAATAAGCATGCATTGCAGCCACAATTCATTCATTCCATTCACAACACTTCACACAACACAAACACAACCCTTGTGCCGCAAATCCCCTTCCATTTCTGTGCAGTTTTTATCCTCCATTGCAGCCACTCCAACCATTCCCCACTCCATTCCACATACACCTAAAGCCCTAAACATCTCCTTAGACCTTGTGCTACAACAATGAGGAAGAGAAGAGGACCTAAACGTTCATACAATTCAAGTTTGAGTTGTTGGAATGTTTAGGTGATTCTTTGATTTCAATGTTTCATTTTAATTCTCTTTGTTTTGTACGTATGAGGAATGGAAGAGAAGAGTGCCTAAACGTTCATACAATTCAAGTTTGAGTTGTTGGAATGTTTAGGTGTTTCTTTGATTTCAAAGTTATGAGGAACTAAACCCCCTTTAGCTAGGGGGTGATTCGAAACTATGTTTATGTTTGCAATATGAATTGATTAACTTTCGTTGGAATTTCATAAGTTGTGGATTCAATTTGTTTAACCGTTTGATTGATAACTTATTTATGAATGTTTATTAAGAATGCGCGCTTAATTTTCATGCATGAATATGATGCTAGAATATAAGTGAGTTTCACCTAATCGTTATGAACTTATATTCACAAGTAGTGGAGGTTGCTTATAAACAATCGCGTTAAATGAATTCTTGGCACGAGTTTCATGCTCATCATAGTAACGAATGCCTCGTCAACACTTATAGTTTTCATAATGCTTAATGATCTTTGATTGTATCTTTATTGTGCTTTTCACGTAAAGGACTTTTGGAGAATGTTGTGAATTGCGTTGCGCAAACCCATCCAATTCATTAACTTAAGGAAAACTTGACGGTTAATTTAAGCGGACCTAATTAACCCGGAGTGTTGAGTTTCATAATTTATCAAAAGACCAACTGAGAATCAATCTTGTATGCAAGTGTAACATGTGTGGAGAAGAACCCCTTGGCTATTCCATCATCCATATTTTCATCACATTCATATTTACGTTTTGACTTTAATTACAATTTGTGCAATTTTAGTTAATTTCGTCAAAAACTCAATCCCCCTTTACTTTATTGTGTAATTTAGTTAGAAATCAATTTAGTTTGTGTTTTTAAAGCATTTTGAGTCTTTAGTTTGTCTTAGTGTTTTAAAGTTTAGTTTTGCATTCTTTGAGTCTAGTATAATGTTTTATATTGTGTTTTTACGTTTTTGAGTCAGTTTCCAAGTGATTTGCAATCCCTCCTAATCCCCGGTTAAGAACGATCCCTACTTATACATATACTACAATTGACAAAAAGAGGGTTTAATTTGTGCACGTATAAATCTCGCATCATTGGTCAGGCGGTAGCTCAACCATTAGGAGTGCATTTAAGGCTGGTGAGAAAGATGGGCACAAAATGGGAAGGAAAATATTGGTAGAAGGTAAGTGCAAAATCCTTTATGCCTTCTGTTTGTGTTTTCTTCTTGTGGAACTTTATTATCAGTGGGTACAAGAACCAACTACAACTAGAAGAAGTCAAGGAGCAGTACCGTGTGAGAACGAAAACACACAGAGTCATGGCGTAAGCAGATGTTGATGATCTTGTGGTACATCTAGAAGGGGCGACGAAGTTAACAAATATGGAACATGGGGTCAAACTTAGTGGATCGCCCGCTTAACAAATAGGGGGGGGGGGGTTAGGAACATTTTAAGGAGCACCTAGAAGGAGTATGGAGAGGTTTAGGTCAACTGGGTTAAAGACAAAACCTTTATCATAATAGTTAGAGATGAGGAGGTGGCAACCAGAATTCTTGACCAAGTTCCTTAGGTTGTGATGAAGAAAAATTTCTCTATAAAGAGATAGAAGGATGATTTTGCGTTGGAGGAAGTTGAGATTCATAGGGTTCCTTTTTGGGTCCAACCGAAAGACATCCCTGTGAATCTGAGTACTAATGCAAATGTGAGAAAGTTAGTTGGGGAAATTGGAGAAGTAGTGGAGGTGGAGGATGAAGCATGTGCTTGTGGTTTCCTAAGGGTGAGAGTAATGTTCAACACGTCTAACCCATTACCAACGGGATGCTGGCTAGCTAGAAATGGGGATAGAGACTCTTGGGTCGAATTTCGGTATGAAAGGCTGCAAGATTTTTGTTATAGATGTGGAGGAATTGGACATGAAAGTAATGAGTGTTCGTTTCCACCCATAAGTGGTAATTCTGCGGGTTATGGAGAATGGACCAGAACTAATATGGTACGTGATACGCTAAAGATTGAAAGATTGGTGGTGGTTCCCTATGGTCAGCGACATTACGCGGAAGAAAGTAGAGAAAAAAGGAATACAGGTTCCATGGTGGAAGGCTCTACCACGTGGAACAGAGAGGGGGAGGAAGCTAGGTGTTTAACTCAGGGCCAAGGATAGGGACGACCGAGCCAGATTGATGAATCCAATTCGATGGGTAACTAGGGTGATGTAGTTGGGGTGACACAAGGCCCTATAACTGGACCACAAAAAATAGGCCACATCAATTGATTATCGGGGGAATTGAATAGACGAAGACTTGGCATTCAACGAGGCTAGCCAATAGGGCCCAAAACAGGGGTGTGAGGATAGTAGGAAGGGGTGTTGGTGGAACATCCAGAACTTCAAGTGTTGGGCCAAGTAATTCAACTCATGATCTTCCTCGAGTCTTTTCGCAGCTGACCCCATTGGTGTCATCCGAAGATTTGCTGACGACTATTCCTTCGCTGAGAGTGATACAATAACAACAACTTAAATTGATGTCAGTTGATGGAAACTCAGAGGAACAACACTTGGGAGTGGTTTTTGAGAAGCTGGGGATGAAGAGAGTATCCAGGACGGAAAGAAGGAGCAGATACCCAGCAAAAGGTCCAAAAGGGGAGAAAGGAGTGCGACACAAGGAAATAGGAGAGGACGGAGAAATATGGCTGATAGTCCTAGTAACAGAGACAGAAGTGCTCTGAGGTAGGGAAGGTTATTAGTAGAGGAGGATCTTCTGGAGGTGCCAATACAGAGAGACGTTGAAGGGAATTTTGTGCTTGGAATTTCGAAGGAATGAGAGATAGAGGAGGAGACTAGAGAAGTAGAGTCTACAACAAGTGGCGGTGGCTGTTGGCCCGTAACAGTCGCATATCAGCCATGATCTACTTACTTTGGAACTGTCGTGGTCTTAGGTCGAACACGGTAGTTCGGGCCCTGCATAGGTTGATTAAACAGTACAGACCCTCTGTGATTTTTCTATCGGAGACCAAAATGAAAAACCATAGAATTGAAGGCGTAAGAAGACGGATAGGATACCAGATGGGTTTTGATGTTCCTCCAAGTGGAACGGCATGCGGATTGAGCCTCTGGTGGAATGACAACATGGAAATTAATGTTCTCAGATCATCGAAAAACCTTATTCATAGTGAGATGCATGAGTGGGGCGAGGTTGATTGGCTTATGGCATCCTGGATTTACGGCAATCCTTACGAGTCAGAAAAAGAATATTTCTGGAGGTGGATTATGAATGAGCTGGAGGCAATGGACAGACCTTAGTTCTGTGGAGGTGATCTCAATGAAATATTATGGGATTTTGAAAAAGATGTTGGCTCCCAGGGCTCATTCTCACGTCCAAGATATCTTTAGGCACTCATGGATATAATGGAACTGATCGATTTGGGATTCAGGTCCTAAGTTACTTGGAGAGGAACGCGCAATAATTCCTTGGTTGAGGAACTACTTGACAGAGGTTTGGTAAATAGGGTATGGCAAGATAGATGGCCTCTGACTACTGTTACGCATGGCACGATGCGGGCTTCTGACCATTCTCCTCTAATTGTTATGAATGAACTGAAGATCAGGAAGGCTAAGCCATTATTTAGATTTGAGGCTTTTTGGTGCAAGGAGCTAGGTTGTAAGGAGACGATTGAGAGATGCTGGAATTCGAGGGTTGATGGGTAGTAGATGTACAAATGGAAAAGGAAGATTCGCTCAACCAAGAAAAATCTTAAAAGATGGAGCCAAGAGGCATTCAAAGGCAGGCGAAAGGAAATTGAAGATCTTACTGCTCACTTGGGTAAGCTACAAATGAATTGGAGGGCTAACCTTGATGAGATTAAAGAGACCACGGTGAGGATTAACAGACTGGATGAGCAGGAGGAACAATTTTGGCACCAAAGATCCTGGGTCTAATGGCTGCAAGCGAGGGACGCAAACACTGCATTCTTTCATCAATCAACAGTGCAAAGACGTCAAACAAACCAAATTGCTAGAATTCAAGGTACTGGTGGAAACTGGATGAATGAGCCCTGTGGAATTAGACAGATGGTGGATGATCATTTTGGCAGTTGTTCTCGACTAAAGGGGATAGGCAGTGGGGAGATATCTTAGATTGTCTGGAACCGACTGTAACCACGAACATGAATGATGTGCTCCGGCAACCTGTTGATGATAATGAGATTTTGGATGCTGTTTACCAGATGGGAGGATTGAAAGCGCCTGATCCTGATGGATTTCAAGGGGTGTTCTACCAAACTTTCTAGGAGATCATCGCTTCGGAGATCAGGGGACTTGTTTATGAGTGTCTTTGGGAGGTGGTTGTTCGAAGCAAATAAATGAAATACACATCGCTTTAATTCCCAAAGTCCCAAACCCGGAGTCTGTCAATCAATTTAGACCGGTAAATCTGTCCAATTATGCTTACAAGGTCCTCTAAAAATTTTTTACCAATTGCCTCAAAGCTTTTATGCCGAAGCTAATTTCTCCTAGTCAGAATGCCTTTGTCCTAGGCCGGCAAATACAGGATAGCATTATTTTGGAACGCAAGGTTTTCCACTTCCTAAAACTTCGGAAACCTAAACATCGATTCGAACTTGGTATCAAGCTCGATATGAATAAGGCCTATGATCGCGTAGAGTGGGATTTTCTGGAAGCAGTTATGCGAAAGATGGGATTTTGTGATGAGTGTGCGAATGTCGTGATGCGATGAATGTTCGCAATGCAATTTTTAGTGCTTATAAATGGGCAGCCAGGGAGGATCTTTAAGCCTTTTAGGGGGTTGCGGCAGGGGGGTCCTCTCTCACCTTACCTTTTCCTGATTGTTATTGAAGTTCTCTCTTGGCTAATCAATAGGGCTGCTGATCTTAGGTTCCTAGATGGTATTTAATTGAGCATGAATGTGCCTAAGCTTACACACCTGTTGTTTTCCGATGACACGCTCGTGTTCCTAAAAGCTACGTCGAGTAACTGTCGGAATATTTTGAACCTTCTAAAGGAGTACTACCATGCTTCTGGGCGACAAGTCAGCTTGCAGAAATCTATTGTTTATTTCAGTGCCAATACCCTTCATGGGCTTTCTCATGATTTATGTGATATTCTCGATATACCTCAAGTTGTTGATCCGAGGGTGTATTTGGGCATTCCCATGATTTAGGGACGATCAAAGTGTGATGCTCTAGCGTACATAAAAGAGATGATGTTAGCAAAAGTAATGGGATGGAAGCAACAATTTCTTTCTCAGGCTGGTTGTGAGGTGCTTATCAAAGCGGTTGCTCAGGTGGTTTCTACATATCCAATGAATGTTTTTTGGCTATTGGCACGTCTTTGTAAAGAGATTGACGGTGTCCTAGCTAAGTTTTTGGTGGGGTAACAGAAATAAAGAGAGGGGCATTCATTGGGTTAATTGGGAAGAAATAGGCGTTGCGAAAAGTGATGGTGGGATGGGTTTTCGGAACTTGATGGATTTTAATACGGCGCTTCTCGCTAAACAGCGCTAGTGATTAATCCATGAACTGGATTCCTTATGGGATAGAGTGCTAAAAGACTGGTACTTCCCACATGTCTCTTGCCTTGATGCCAAGCGGGGGGAGGGGGGGAAGGGAGGGCGTCTTGGGCTTGGTTATGCTTGCTAGAAAAGAGAAACCTCATTATTCGGGGTGCTAGATGGCAGGTCATGAGTGGTAATTCCATCAGGCTTTAGAAGGATAACTGGATCCCAGGTGTGTTGAATGGGCACCCAAACCCCACGGAGGAGGCGGAGGTGGACAGACCGCATGTGGTGGCGGGGATTATTGATCCGGTTTCAAGGTCTTGGAGGCTGGATGATATCTCCGATGTCGTCTCTGAGGTGGAAGGGAATACCATGCCATGATTCAGGTGGGGGACTCACAAACCCCGAATTGTCTTATTTGGCCCACAGCAAAAAAATGGAATGTACTTAGTTAAATCTGGTTATATATGGGTTCATAAACAATCCCTTTGGGGAAGGCCTAGTCGCCCAACCTCTTCTCGTTCTAATGAGAATGTGGTTTGGAATGGAATACGGAGTTTAATGGTTCCCCCCAAAATTAAGAATTTTATTTGGAAATGTGCAAAGGGGGCTATTGTTACAAAAGCTCATTTGTTTAAAAGGAGATGTGCTGTTTTCCCTCTCTGCCCTATTTGTCACCTTCAGGATGAAACTATTGAGCATCTTCTTCTTATGTGCCCGTGTGTGCAGCTTATTTGGTTTTGAGGGCCTCTCGGTCTTCAAATAGACCAACAATTTGTCACTTCTTTAGATGCATGGTTGTCTTCCCTCTTTAAATTGAACTTGGGTTCGAATGAGTCTAAATCCCGGTTCTTATCATTAGTGGCTTTCTCCTGTTGGTTTATTTGGAAGACTAGATGTGATGTTGTGTTTAAATGCAGGGATCTCACCTCAAACCATTCATGCTTTAAACTGTGCCTGAGAAGCTTTTACTGCTGCAAATTTTGTGGTTGCATCGGGCAGCACCACGAGTCCACCCATTTCTGATCGAATGACCTTGTGGTCTCCCTCTTCCAACCCTATGACAAAGATCAATGTAGATGCAAGATGGAAGAGTGGTGCGTCTGTGGCTTGGGTGGGTTTGGTGGTGTGGGAATTTGATTTTAGATGTACATCGGTTAAAAGGGTTCAGGTTTTGGCTTTTGGTGCTGCTGTGGCTGAATTCTTGGAATTATTAGAAGAGTGCTGGTTGGCAAAGAAGTTGAATCTTGCTCGGGTGGTGATTGAGTCAGATTTGAAGAGTATTATTACCTATTTGAATGATTGCTCGTTCAGTTGTGATTGGGAAATCTTCCCAATCCTTAGCTGTATTCGTGTGGTGGGGAAGAGTTTCCAATCCTGCTCTTGGTCTTGGGTTCCAAGATCAGCAAATGTTGCGGTGGACTTCGTTGCTTCAAACTTCACATCGGAGATGCGTGACTTAGTTTGGGTCGAAAGACCCCCACCTTCTTTTGTGAGTATTCTGGACAAGGATGGGCTTCCTTGTCCTCCGTCTAAGTAGTTTTTGCTTTGTGGGATGACCTTTTTGCCATTTGTGGCTACGTCTTTGTGTAATCTCGTCTTACTATTGCTTATTCTATCTCTTTGTTAGCCTTCGTTGGCTTTCGTTGTTCTTGCTGGCTGTTGTGCCCTGGTTAATCCCGGTTCTGTTAAAAAAAAAAATGTACCCCCGTAGATCTCCCAAATTGAGTAGAAAACCAATTTGACCACTTCTATCTTCATTGGTAAGTCATCTACTGGAATTCTATTTAGGGAAGTTCTTCTACTTCACTTGCTGAATACATATGATATTATCTATATTAGGAGATGGAGGAGTGAGCACTAAGTCTCACAATGAATTAGTCATACTAATTTTGTTCAACTACATTTGACGATAATCGAACTCATGTACAAGTGAGTATGTAGTCTTGCTCTTGATAGGGGAAGTAAGATGAACACTTTATTTACTAGTTGTCTTCAATCTATGAAAATAAAAAAAATGAATAATGTTAGGCGCATCTAATTTTTGCACTAAATGATGTGGTACCAATCAAATTTGTACTTTATTTTAAGTTGGAATTTGATTAATAATTGTCATAAAAAATTATATGGTATAGAGTGTTCCACATTATTTAGTGCATAAATTCGGTGAATGTAGCATCACCTATAAATAATAGATATTAAGAGAGGGAAGTCAACAAGCAACTATAGACGAAATAAAAATAGGAAAAAGTAATGTGTGAGTTAACATAAATTAAAACCAAACACAATCCAACCAGATCCTCTTGATTCCTTGTTATTCCCGATGAAGGTATATATTAATGCACTCTTGCAAATTGGACATAAGTCAAATAATAATAACTCAATTGACACAAATTATATGTAACTAGCCTCTATGCAAGAGCTCATGCTCGTGTGAAAGCTCTTTTTTATATAACAGTCCATTACTCATGGCGTGTATTTTTCATTGTATTTTTTGTTCATGCATAAAGACATTTTTATAATTATAGAGTGCTATGTGCGTCGTTCAATGTTTAATTTTTAATATTTGCATTTGCACTTGTGAATAAACATTTATTAATTGTTTTAGTTAACAGACTGTTTGAACTTTACCATTAATGGTTTATTATGCGGATATTGGTTTGTCATTTTAAAGGATGCTAAAAGAAACCACAAATGTTATTAGCTTACTTTTCAATATTTTTCTTCCTTTGTTGGCAATGCGAAGGGTCTCGTTTGAAGTTTTCCTTAGTAAAACAATCTTTGTATATTTGAAAACCTTATATTAGTATCCAATTCAGAAGAAACCAACAGTCCCACCAAAAAATAAAAGTTTGTAGTGAAATATAATGTGAATGCCACATATATGAAAATATGAGGAAGCAACCAAAATGGATTTTGGTGACAACAATTAAATGATTTAGATGAAAAAGTCTTAGGGAGGTGAAAAGTTTTCTTCATGCATGTAAGGTGTTATTGGATTAAGACCTCTATATATAGAGGTGTGTTTGTATCCTCGTGATAACACAACAAGATCAAAAGTGGAAGTAATTATATCAATTTCCCTCCCCTCTCTTTACGTGCATTCATTGTTTGATATAGTTACAAAATAAACAGTTTGATACATTGATCTCGTTCCGCTTTAGTTTCTAGCAAATGTTCTCTTTCTCACTTTTGCCTATTTATAACACATTACCAGCACGACTCTCTAACCTTAATCAATTTCATTTCCTTCGTCGAAGGATTTTTCCCCCAAGGATCTTAATGTTCCTCTTCCTTCTCTTCCTCGCTTGCTTTGTGATCCCTCGCCACCACAAAGAAGAACTGCAACCACATGCCTTCTCTTAGTCCTCAATTTAATAATTACTTACATATTTTTTATTTCTTATTTGGTGTACCTCCTAATTACTAATCTAGTGTTTATTTATTTTAATTTTACTGCAATTTTAGTTGGTGCGGTATATATCACCCATCATGCACATCATTTTAGATGATGCGGTATAATCGCTCATCCTGCACTGCATATTTATTTTTTTCCACTACTTAAATGGTGCAGTATAATTGCCCATTCTACACTACATTATTTTAATGAGCGTGGTGCGGTACAATCACTTTCCTCGTTAATTTTCTTTCTTTCTGGTAGTAATATTCGTGATGGCAATGCTTGTGTAGTGAGTATTACTAAATACCTAATATGTTAGGATCCGTCCCTAGTTTTACGATATTTTATTACCAAAAGAATGAACTGACCAAAATGCCCCTAGAGGCAGCATGTTGACTTTCGTTGACCATCGTATTGCGACACGTATGATCCATTCTTTTAACATATTTTGTAGTACTTGGCGTTACAAATGCGTGAGCGCAAACATAATCAAATTTGGAGTTACAATGGAGATTTTACAGACTTACAAAGTCGAAGGGTATTTTAGAAAATTCACTATTTTGGTTATTCCTCTTATATTATTTTATTATTTTAATTCTAGATTTTTTTTTCGTGGGTCCCACAACCCACTTCTCCCCTCTTGCCCCGTGTTCCTTTTCCCTCCATTCTCGAACACTCTCGAACTCTTTCTTCCCTTAGCACTCTTGTCTCTCTTTCATCTATCCTGTCCATCTTCTTTACAACAACATCGAAAACATCACCACTAACTCGCCACTCCAGCGAGCACCACCACCACAACCCAAACCATCAGCTCGTCCCATCTTTATCCCTGAACCCAAAAGCAAGGACAAAACCAAGGACAAAACCAAGGAAAACCCTTGAATCAAAGAGCTCTGACATCGAGCGGGATGTTCGACGAATTCCTCAATTTTTTCAACTTGGATAAGGATCGGGAGTGCTTTTAATCCCATTTTATTGACTTTTTGGTATGATTTCTAAACTCCCTGTGTGATTTGATGATGAATTGATACAGAAATACCTCTGGGGAAGTTTCCTAGTTTTCCAGCGAAGAATCTACGAGTTTGTAGACTTTTTCTAGCCAACACCGGCCATGGCTAAGTCCCACTTAGGTATATTCTTGCTCCTTACATCCTTAGCTTCATTTTGGCTTTTGAATCATTGAAAATGGTTGAGTTTTGAAACTAAACACAGCTTCGGAATTTTCCCAATCAAATCCCCAAAATTCGACGGTTGCAGTGGCAACTAGCCTCAAACCAGGTCAACCCGACCCGATAACCTAGAACCCAGATCTGTAAGCTAACCCGAACCGGATCCCGACCTGTCCGACCAGACCATTTTAAGAAACTGGATCCAAAATATTCCTGTAATATTCTTTGGAATATGCTAGGGATATTCCGTGTGTTGGTTTTACGAGTTTCGCCAAGACACCTCCTAGGCTAATTTTGATGCCCTGAATATGTATAGGCATCCGTTTAGTGAAATTGAGAAGTTTAGCATAGTTGACCGCCTTGGTAGCTCAATTGACTTTTTGGTTAACCGTTGACTTTTTACAAATTTGACAGGACCCTTCTTAGGGTATTTCGACGTGCTGACTCCAAATTTGCTGTCCATTTTCCAAATTTAAATGTTTTAATTGAGTTTTACTAATGGGCCCTAATATTATGCTTAGGTGCGATTATTCTCGGAGACTCCTGTTTTACTAGTTCGAACGACTGCGACCTCGTAAATAACTATGAGTGGGTCTTTTCTTATAAATAATATATATATATATATATTTATTGATTTAGTTTCTATATATATATATATATATATATATATATTTAATAATGAATTTCCTACGTGATGCACGTTTATGCACAATTTCACATAACGCCAAGATTATACGTATGTGTAGAGGTACTGTTCTAATGTTGAGAATTACGAAATTACCATGGCATGATCATACTTATATTACTGCGCATCATATGTGCTTAAACTGGAGTTTGTTCTCGCCCAGGGTCAGCCTTCACGTGTAAGTTGACATTGCACAAATACGCTCACGTTGGATCCATGGTAGGTGCCAATCCTGTCCTAGATTGCTATAGGCAATTAGGATTCATATGTGATGCGCATAGCGCTAGTTTCACATGGTCGTAGTACTATATCGTAATCATTATTACACCCAGTCTTGTTCATATTAGAATATCTCTGCATGAACTCATGTGTCAACATATGTTGATGAGCACCGGATGTTATGTGTCTTATTACAAAATATTGTGAATTATTGCATTCTTGAGATATTACTATTCATGGTTAATATTTTCATAATATACGTAGTATGCTATTTTTGGAAACTATACTTGTTTTACAGCGAGGGGTTATACGTTTTCAAAAAGGTTTTATAAAGCTTTATTTTTAGGCTCACTCACCTTTATTTTTCGCCCTTTCAGGTTTTAGTGGCAGAGCTTTTTTGTCGACAAGTACTCCTGGAAAATGCTGATATAAGAGATTACTTTTGATGGTATAATTCTTATTTACTTTTATTGTACTTTACTTATGCTCTGACATCATGTGTAATTGTTAAAGTTATTAGGGTTTTCTGTTATTGCTAGGGTTCCTAGCTTTTAGGGTTGTTATTCAATAATCCCTATTCTTAAGGGACAAGTATGCATTTTCTGTTTTGACATAGTCTTTACCACGATCCTAGGAGCTGTAAAATTGTGGGCAGTTGTTATCTCTTTTCAGTTTCATTGTAAGGCTATTTAATAGCCACAAATGTTATTCAATCTAATAAGAATTCTCCCTGAATTGTGAAAGCTCTCTAGTGTTGCATTGCAGAAACTCTTGTGTTTGTTCTTTGGTTCTAACATCTGGTATCAGAGCCCCGATACGGGGCCTGATCAACAGCTTGCAACCTAGGTGCTAGAGTGAAGAAACAAACATGGCGTCCGAGAATAGTTTTATGCAACCAGCTATTCCAAGGTTCGATGGTCATTACGACCATTGGAGTATGCTGATGGAAAACTTTCTTCGTTCCAAAGAATATTGGAACCTGGTGGAGAATGGAATTACTGCTGCAGCAGAAGGGTCAGAATCCAGTGAAGTACAGAAGAAGACTCTGGATGAACTCAAGCTGAAGGACTTGAAGGCGAAGAACTATTTGTTTCAAGCCATAGATCGATCAATATTGGAGACTATCCTGAAGAAGGATACTGCGAAAGATATATGGGACTCCTTGAAGCAAAAGTATCAAGGAACTGCACGTGTAAAACGTGCTCAGTTGCAGGCTTTGCGCAAGGAATTCGAGGTACTCCATATGAAGAATGGAGAAACAGTCAATGATTATTTTGGGAGAACACTTGCCATAGCAAACAAGATGAGGACTCATGGGGAAAAGATGGATGATGTGGTAATCATAGAGAAAATTTTAAGATCCATGATTTCAAAATTTGACTATGTGGTTTGTTCCATCAAGGAATCTAACGATCTGGACACCTTATCCATTGATGAGCTTCAAAGCAGTCTACTGGTCCACGAGCAAAGGATCAGCAGACATATGGTAGATGAACAGGCTCTCCAAGTCACTCATGGAGTCCAGCAAGGAGGGCGAGGACGAGGAATCTTTCGAGGAAGAGGAAGAGGACGGGGTAGAGGGTTTGACAAGTCAACCCTAGAATGCTATAATTGCCATGAACTAGGGCATTTTCAGTGGGAGTGCCCTAAGAAATCCAAGGAAGAGAAAGCAAACTTTGTGGAGACAAAGGAAGAGATGCTGCTGATGGCACTCGTGGATATCAAGGAGACAACAATGGAGCACATATGGTTTCTGGATTCCGGGTGCAGCAACCATATGTGTGGCAAGAAGGACTTGTTTTGTGAGCTTGATGACAGTTTCAGAGAATCAGTTAAGTTGGGAAATGATTCAAGTTTGACTGTGCAAGGCAAGGGAAGTGTGCGAATGGAGGTGAACGACATCATACATGTGATCACAGGTGTTTTCTATGTGCCAGATTTGAGAAACAACTTGTTGAGCATCGGTCAGTTGCAAGAGAAGGGGCTTACAGTGCTCATTTAACATGGAAAATGCAAGATCTTTCACGCTGAGAGAGGATTAATTATAGAAACCATGATGAGTCACAATCGAATGTTTGCAGTGTTGACTCGCTGTTCTCCAAAGGAACAAAAGTGTTTTTCCTCTCTCACCACAGATCTAGCAAACCTATAACACCGTCGCTTTGGGCATCTCAGTTGGAACGGGCTGAAAGTACTACAACAGAAGAATATGGTGAGAGGATTGCCTCAGTTCATAGCCTCTCAAAGGGTGTGTGAAGATTGTTTGGTAGGAAGACAACATCGAGATCCATTTCCCAAAGAAAGCCTATGGAGAGCCTCCGAGATTCTTCAACTGATTCATGTAGACATATGCAGGCCAATAAACCCTACTTCAAACAGCAGTAAGAGGTATCTTATTACGTTTATTGATGATTTCAGCAGAAAAACATGGGTTTATTTTTTGGTAGAAAAGTCATAAGCTTTTGGCGTATTCAAATCCTACAAGGCACGGGTTGAAAAAGAGGCTGGAGTATTTATAAGAAGTCTGAGGACTGATCGAGGAGGAGAATTCATCTCACATGAGTTTGCAAACTTCTGTCTTGAGAATGGAATTCACAGGCAACTAACTGCAGCTTATACTCCCCAACAGAACGGTGTTGCAGAAAGGAAGAATCGCACCATCATGAACATGGTGCGAAGCATGCTGTCAGCAAAATAAATCCCTAAAACTTTCTGGCCTGAAGCGGTGAATTGGACGGTGCATGTGTTGAATCGATGCCCTACTCTTGCTGTAAAGAACAAAACATCGGAGGAGGCTTGGAATGGACACAAACCATTTGTGGATCATTTCAGGATTTTTTGTTGCATTGCACATGCTCATGTCCCTGACAATAGAAGGGTGAAGCTCGATGCCAAAAGCTGTAAGTGTATCTTGCTTGGGGTGAGTGAAGAATCTAAAGCATATCGACTGTATGAACCTGTTTCGCAGAAAATAATTATTAGTCGAGATGTTGTGTTTGAAGATGATCAACAGTGGAAATGGGGAGACTGTCACAAGGAAGCCATAGTGACAGAACTTGAGTGGGACACTGATGAAGAGAATAACTCATCAAGGGAGGAGAATGACCCCGAGTCTGATGAAGATGAAGCTGTGGGAGAAACTGAACCTGATTCGGATTCAAGTGACTTATTGGTTGAACGGGACATGCAAAGTGATGAGAGTTCACCCCCACGAGGGACGAATTCGAAGACCACCAGTGTGGATGAGAGATTATGAGACGGGTCAAGGCTTATCTGATGAGGAGGGTGCTAGCATGGCTCACTTGGCGTTATGTATTACACAAGATCCCACTACCTTTGAAGATGCAGTGAAGTCTGAGAAGTGGAGACATGCTATGGATCAAGAAATACAGGCCATAGAGAAAAACAATACGTGGGAATTGATAGAGCTACCACCAGGAGGGAAAACTATTGGGGTGAAGTGGGTGTTTAAGACAAAGCTGAATGAGAATGGCAAAGTGGACAAGTACAAAGCTCGTTTGGTTGCCAAGGGCTACTGTCAACAGTATGGAATTGACTATGTAGAGGTGTTTGCACCAGTAGCTCGCCTAGATACCATTCGAATCGTCATCTCTCTCGCTGCACAAAGGAATTGGGTGATCTACCAGCTTGATGTTAAATCTGCATTTCTGCATGGGGAGATTGATGAAGAGGTATTTGTTGATCAGCCACCGGGATATGAACAGAAGGGCCAAGAGTCAAAGGTGTATCGACTCAAGAAGGCTTTATATGGACTGAAACAGGCCCCCCGAACCTGGTACAGTCGTATAGAGTCATATTTCATAAAGGAAGGATTCAACAAGTGCCCTTATGAGCATACTTTGTTCATAAAGTCAGCAGAAAGAGGTAAGATCTTAATAGTATGTCTCTATGTTGATGATCTCATCTTTACTGGCAATGATTATGCAATGTTTGAACAATTTAAAAAATCGATGATGGATGAATTCGACATGAGTGATCTTGGAAAAATGAGATATTTTCTTGGTATTGAAGTAAATCAAAGTTCTGGAGGGATCTTCATCAGTCAACGAAAATATGCTCAGGAAGTCTTAGAAAGATTCAACATGGATCAATGTAACCCAGTACTAAATCCTGTGATTCCTGGCTTTAAACTTACGAAGGATGAGGGAGGTATTGAGGTAGACAACACTGTCTATAAGCAGATGGTGGGGAGTCTCATGTACCTAACAGCTACACGACCTGATCTGATGTTTATTGTAAGTTTGATAAGTCGATACATGGAACGTCCAACTGAGTCTCATATGCAGGCAGTAAAAAGAGCTCTGAGGTATGTAAAAGGGACTGTTGATTTAGGGATATTCTACAAAAAAGGAGGAACTGAGGGGCTTACTGGATATACGAATAGCGATTATGCAGGTGATCAAGACGATAGAAAGAGCACCTCAGGTTATGTGTTCATAATAAGTTCAGGGGCTGTTTCTTGGTCCTCAAAGAAACAGCCAGTTGTAACCTTATCCACTACTGAAGCGGAGTTCATAGCTGCAGCATCGAGTGCTTGTCAAGTCGTATGGTTAAGAAGAATTCTGAATAGTCTTGATGAGGAACAAAATGGTCCCATTCTAGTGTATTGTGATAATGTCTCAACAATCAAACTTTCAAGGAATCCTGTGATGCACGGTCGTAGTAAGCATATTGATGTAAGGTTTCATTTTCTTCGAGACTTAGTTAAAAGTGGAGTTCTGGAGCTGGTGCAGTGTTCAACTCTAGAACAAATTGTAGATATTTTCACAAAACCTTTGAAGGGTGATGTTTTCTTGAAGTTGCGAGGATTACTGGGCGTCTGCAAGTTTTCAGAAGTAAACTGAATGTTTGAGGTATTCAGTTTAAGGGAGGATGTTAAACTTATTAGGGTTTTCTGTTATTGCTAGGGTTCCTAGCTTTTAGGGTTGTTATTCAATAATCCCTATTCTTAAGGGACAAGTATGCATTTTCTGTTTTGACGTAGTCTTTACCACGATCCTAGGAGCTGTAAAATTGTGGGCAGTTGTTATCTCTTTTCAGTTTCATTGTAAGGCTATTTAATAGCCACAAATGTTATTCAATCTAATAAGAATTCTCCCTAAATTGTGAAAGCTCTCTAGTGTTGCATTGCAGAAACTCTTGTGTTTGTTCTTTGGTTCTAACAGTAATTAGGCAGAAAACAGAAACAAACTTGAGATTCAGGAATGCTTACAGTGGGGTTTGTTGGGAACCTTCTGCACATTTGGATCCAGTGATTCCACTCTCTCCCATGCAATTGATTTACATATCATTCAACAAATTTCCAAATACATGGTTCTACAAACAGGAATCCAAGTTTGCATAAGGTTCCAACTATTGCAGATCCAGTTTCATGCAAATTTTTGCTCACTGACTCCTCATGGCAAACATGCAAAGCACAAACACAAACCAAGTACATGAGCACAGTGGGCAAATTAAAAGATTTATGGATCCATGTATGTAATAGCACATAGAATATGACATGATGAATTTGCAGAGCTTTGCATGCATGACGACAAGCCAGTCAAGCACACTAAGTCATTGAGACCACATAGACATTTTTATTCACAAATGTTTATCAACATAGTTGCAGGGATATAGAAGCATACATTTTCATTGCAGATCCTTGAAGTATGGGTTTTTCCAATGCCTGTATTTCTTCAGCATTTGGGATTTATGCTAGGTGGTTGCATCTCTTTCTCTCTATTGTTATCATCGTTTCTGATCGAACTTTACCACATAGGAACCACACATGTATTAGGCAATTTTCATTCATTTTTCCCTAATCTAAGCATCGGCAACAAAATCGAAGGGAGATGAGGATAAAAATTACGTGTAAAAGTGTCGGACTCAGAGAAAGATGTGATATGTGGTTTTTTCTTTGCAGGCTGTGTATTGCTGCTCTAGGGTGCAAAATTTCTAAGACATAGAGGCAGCGCGAAGATAAAGGAGGACATAGCACAGGAGTGGCGGCTGGTTTGGATTAGCATGGATCTTTCTAGTCATGTGGCTCAATGCTATTGGTCCATGCTTGACATTTTAACGAGTGCGATTGTAGGGAAGTAGGGAAGCTCTAAAGTAGATGGCAACGGTTTGGTTTGGGGTCAAAAATGCTATATCTTTCCTCACAACTACGGAAATTAACCATATCCATAACCGCAAATAAACCATTGGGGATTATTCATAACCATATCCACGAGGTAACAAATTTTCCATCGGTTAACAGTTGTATCTATCTTCGTCAATACCAAAAATATATTCGTTCAATTGATGAATTTTCAAGAGTGCACACTTGAATCTGGAATATCTTTATTACCTTGCAATGATTATGAAGTTGGAATGCTACATGGCAGGAGAATTCAAACGGTGAGAATTTTTTTTTACTCAAAAGTGTATGGTCTTTGATTAACTATGCATCCTCAAGCAGAGCAACCCTTTTAGATACCTAGTTAAGGGCACTTGTGGGACCATGATTTTTCAGTGATTGATTAAGACAACTCCAACTATGAATATCTAAGCAGTCTGATCATGAACTCAACAACTTCTTTCACAGAACTACATAAATAGACCAACAATAACACCATCATCCTGATTTGGATAAGTGGACGAAGTCCGTCATCTTTGCTGAGATTGACCATTCTTGTTCTACATGATACAGAAACCTAATCCAGTATGAAATTAGTCAGGTTTCCTATATTCTTAAAGATTCCTAGAACCTAGAGATTTGGCATGTGCTACAAGTAATCACACTCTTAAAAGAATGTAATATCTACTCCTTGATATCATCTAGGATTCTTCCGGTTTAATACGGATTTAATATCCTAAAAGAACTTTCTATCAACTAGTATAATATACCCTTCGAAGGTTCACATCTGGTAGCATAATTATAGCATACTTTATTCTCTAGGCACTGCTTGAGCCTCGTAAATTACTTACTAATTTGACTGTCGGAAAGCCTTTGGCTTGCACCCAACCTGTGCCAAGGTTACTTTACGGTTGTTTGTTATTTATAGGTAGTCAATTTTGTGCATGTCCTCCCCACCCGGTGGTGCACAAATTTGATTTCAACACTGCTTATAATCTCTCTTGTGTATTCTACCCATTCTATTAAAGCTTACCACTTGTTTTTGGGTGGAAAGAGAGTGTAATTGTGAGATCACTCCAAGTAAGGATTTTTTTTTTCATAATTATTGCATCAGAAAAAAAAAAAATTTAACTAGAATTAATTAATAGGACAAGTGGCAAACTATAATAGGATGGGTAGCATATACATGAGAGAATATGTGAGTAGCAAAAATGCAGCCTTATTCCTAGTACATTTTCAATCTTCTTGCTTAAAAGTACCCATAGATCTCCCAGATTGAGTAGAAGACCAATTTGACCACTTCCATCTTCATTGGTAAGCCATATACTGGAATTCTATTGGGGAAGTTCTTCTCTTTCACTTGCTAAATACATATGATATTATCTATATTAGGAGATGGAAGAGTGAGCACTAAGGCTCACAATGAATTAGTCATATTAAATTTGTTCGGTTTCGTATTTGACGATAATCGAACTCATGTGCAAGTGAGTATGTTGTCTTGTACTTGATAGGGGAAGTAATGTGACGTTCTTACACTTTATTCACTAGTTGTCTTCAATCTATGAAATAAATAATGAATAATGCTAGGCGCTTCTAAATTTTGCACAAAATGATGGAGTGTCAATCAAATTTATACTTTATTTCAAGCTGGAATGTGATTAATAATTGTCATAAAAATTTATACGGTATAATGTGTTCACATTATTTGGTGCATAAATTTAATGCATGTAGCATCGCTTATAAATAATAGATATTAAAAGTCAATAAACAACCATGGACCAAATAGGAAAAAGTAATGTGTGAGTTAACATACTTGAAAACCAAACACAATCCAACTATATTCCCTTTATTCCTTGTTATTCCCAATGAAGGTATATATGAATGCACTCTTGCAAATTTGATATAAGTCGAATACTACTTGACATGTATACACTTTTTAAACACATAAATAACTCAATTGACATTTGACACAATTTATATATAGCTACTGTGACAACCCGTTCCAAATTTTACGTTTTTATTTTATTTTAAAAGTATGAATTTACGAAAATGCCCTAGAGGTAAGGACTTTGACTTCTGTTGACCATCAACTTAAGAGATGTGGGACTTATTCTTTTAGCATATCCTCGTAGTACTCGTTGGTATGAACGTATAGGCGAAAGCCGTTTGCGAGTTCAGATTATAACAGTATAGTTACGGACATTCGAAATTGATTATTCAAGGTTTAGTTTTAATTAAATTAAATCCCCACTTTGTGGGGTGAAGCCAAATCAGAAATGAGGAAAGAAAGAAAGAAAAAAAAAAAAAAAAAAAAAAGGAGGGAAGTAGCCTTCCCGTCGACCCACATCCACCGTAAACTCCCATTTTCCAAGGCCGATTCCGGCCAACGTCGGTGGAGTTTTTCGACGACACCACTACCATCTTGAAGCTCTCATTCCCCTCTACAAAACTCACCCAAGAACCACCTTGATTAACCATGGTATATGACGGTTGGAGGCCACGAAAGTCGACGAAAATCAATAGTGCTCCGGCCACTGATAGGAGCATATTCATGCGACTTAAATGGCTTGTTCTCGTGCATTTACGTTATGTTTCTTTAGTTATTTTAGTACTTTAAGCTATTTTCGTGTGTTTGTAGGTCCAAAGGGCTAAAGGAGCAAAAAGATGCATTTTGGAGACTTTTGGAGCACTTTTGGGCTAAGGATGGATAGCTTATGCTTGGAGCCAAAGTGTTGGACGAAATTGAAGACCTAATTGAAGACCAAAGTGTTGGAACCTTGTTCCCTTTAGTTTTAGGACATTTAAACCTTTCCTATATCCTTAGCCGTGCATAACATTCCAACATTTCACTCTTTCATTTCAGCCACACTACCACTTATCACTTATCATTCACCACATATCATTCACCACTTATCATATCATTCACTTATCACTTATCATATCATTCACTTATCTTATCATTCACCACTTATCATATCATTCACTTATCACTTATCATACTCATAACCATCAGATTTCCATCATATTCACATGCATTCCATCCTTTAAAACATTGCACATGCATCCATAATCATTCATTCCAGCCAAAGCACATGCACTCCCTTTAATTAATTCATCCTAGCTGTCAAAGCACATGCACTCCCACCCTTTAATCACATGCATAAATCAGCCACATGCATCTCCCATCACCATTTCAGATTTCCACCAAGTTCCTAGCTGTCATGTTCCCTCCATTTCACCTATAAATAAGCATCCATTGCATTCACACTCATTCACACACAATTCACTCTTCCATATTCCAGAAATTCGTCAAAACCTCTCCACACCCTTGCAGCAGCCACCAAAACACTTTTCTCCTCCATTGCAGCCACTCCAACCACTCCCCAAACCATTCACACCATCAAACTATCCTTAGACCTTGTGCTACAACGAAGAGGAAGATAAGAGGGCCTAAACGTTCATACAATTCAAGTTTGAGTTGTTGGAATGTTTAGGTGTTTCTTTGATTTCAATGTTTAATTTCAATACTCTTTGTTTTGTACGAATGAGGAATGGAAGAGAAGAGGGCCTAAACGTTTATACAATTCAAGTTTGAGTTGTTGGAATGTTTAGGTGTTTCTTTGATACCAATGTTTAAATTCAACTAAACCCCCCTTGGCTAGGGGGGGATTCGAAATATATGTTTATGCTTGCATTTTGATTTGATTACTTCTAATTGCGTTTCATAAGTTGTGGATTCAATTTGTTTAACCGTTTGATTGATAACTTATTTATGTATGTTTATTGAGAATGCGCGCTTAATTTTCATGCATGAATATGACGCTAGAATATAAGTGAGTTTCACCTAATAGTTACGAACTTATATTCGCAAGTAGTGGAGGTTGCTTATAAACAATCGCGTTAAACAAATTCTTGGCATAAGTTTCATGCAATCATAGTAACGAATGCCTCGTCAACACTTATAATTTTCATAGAGCGTAATGATTCTTGCTTGTACCTCTTCTATGCATTCATGTTGAGGACTTGTGGGGAATGTTTTGAATTGTCGCATGCATCATCCAATTCAATAACGTTAGGAAGATTTGAAGGTTAATTAGTGCATCACGGTTAACTTGGGGTGTTGAGTATCATAGTTTATTGAAATGCAATTGGAAATCATTTTATTATGCAAGTATAACATGTATGGAGATGAACCCCTTAGCCATTCTATCATCCATTCATTCCATTCCATCAAATTCGTTTTACAATCTGTTTAGTTTATTAACTTGTTTTGTTATTTCAATTTTCGTATAAATCTAAATCCCCCTTTACTTTAATGTCCAATTTAGTTAGAAATCAATTTAGTTTGTGCTTTTAAGTGTTTTGATTCATTTTATTTCCCAATTTCGTCCAGATTCACCAAAGTGCTCAAAACTGCCCAGAAAGTGATTTTAAGGCAGTTTTGAGTGTTTTGGGTGATGTTTGAGTCTTTTTGTTTGTTTTAATGTTTTAAGTGTTTAGTTTTACATTCTTTGAGTTAGTTTAGTGTTTTATATTGTGTTTTTACGTTCTTGAGTCAAGTTATTACTTAATTTCGTCCAAATTTGTGTTTGTGCTCAAATCTGCCCAGAAAGTGGTTTTTAGGCAGATTTGAGTGTGTTTGTGTTGTTTTGAGTCTTTTGGTTTGTCTTAGTGTTTTAAAGTTTAGCTTTGCATTCTTTGAGTCTAGTATAGTGTTTCATATTGTTATTTTACGTTTTTGAGTCAAATCCAAGTGGTTAACAATCCCTCCTAATCCCCGGTCTAGAACGATCCCTACTTATACATATACTACAATTCGACGAAAAGAGGGTTTAATTTGTGTGCGTATAAATCACGCATCAGCCACTCTTTTCGATTTTCCGGCAAATCGGCAAAGCGATGGCCGATGCCACCCTTGGGCTTTGTAGCCCATCATCCCAGGAGCAAAACCCAACCAACCTTGACCCCGTTGGACCATTGTAGAAAACGAATCAACACCGGGAAGCTTTAGGCACCCGCCGGCTTTGTGGGCAAAATTGACCATCTTCCGTCCACTTTTGGACTTCATGGGAGGTATGAAAGTTGCTCCACTCACTGAGATCTTCATTTTTGTGAAGTTTGAGAATTTTTTTAAGTAGTTGGATTTTCCGACGAGTTGGGGCAGCCGATCGCCACCCACGGTGGCACGTGGCCAGTGGGCCGCTAATGCTATTTTTAGGCTATGTCGAATGTCTTGAATTCAATTTTAATATTTAAATGACGTAGGTTGATCGTTGGAACCTAAATTCGTTATGATACATTACTTGATAAAAATGTGAATTGATGATCCGACCGTTGGATCGTCACCAAACTTGGGTACATTATAATACGTAATATTTAAAGTTCATAAGAATTTATGGATTGGGAATCCAACGTACGGATCTTCTCGAATTGGATTTGTAAGTTAGTAAAATAAATGTTCACGGCCACTTGGTTTTGGGCAATTGGCGGAGATCCGACCGTTGGATCGTAATGAAATTTCAATATATTATTCTAGAAGCATATTGTGTATCTTTGGGAGTTATGGATTGGAAATCTGATATGCGGATCTTCCGGTTCGAGTTATACAGGGTGTAGACCCTACCGTCGATCTTTGATCGACGGTTCACTTGTGGTCAATGGGTCTCGAACTATTTTAGAATGTCCTTGAGGATGTGTTTTACATGAATTATGTATTCTATTGATAAGAGTTCTGAGATGTGATTCGATAATTAGTCGCATGCGCCAATCATTCGGGACGCCTCAATGTGTGCGCTAGAGAATCATAACGTGGACTTCAGGTGAGTGGATATTTTCCTTTTATCGTACATATTATTGATAGTTCCATTGACACTTTTAAATTGATTTAGGTATATTACCTTCATATAATTATTGTGAATGCTTGAAGTACTAATATGAACTACGAATGGCTTGATCCCTGTTTAGGGTACGTAGGCAGTCTAACAAGACATTAGATGCAGCCATAATATATTTGAGACAAAAGCCTTTTTTGGGAAATTGAGTAATGCAAAGGAAATTGGTAAAGGCAAGTTTTAGTTTTGTGAATTAGTTAGTTAAATTAGTGTTAATTGGGCTTGTCACGGATAATTATCCCTGAAAATAAGTAGTTCGAGAGTAGGGCGTTATTGATTGTACATTTTACATCGTATTGTATATAATTTAAAATGCTACGACATGGTTGAGTATTAGATTGCATCATGGTATATCCATATGTATATTACTTGCACATAATTATTGTGAATGCTTTGAAGTGCAAAAGTGAACACAGGACACCTAGGTAAATTCAGGTAAGTTTATGGTATTAGTTGAATCGATGGAGTTATAGCATGACTACGTCTATGTGTTAAGCAACTCCAATACTGTCGTACTGGTTGCCCATGAGTTGTACATGTTATATTGAGATGCATTGAGAGCTCATAAACTTGCACCCCGGTGTTAGTGCTCCCACCCTTGGCCAGGGCACAATCCTTCACGTGATGTTCACCTCCCACACCTTACTCTCACCTTCGACTCGGTAGGTGCACAGGCCTGTCGTACAGACCACTATAGGTGGTTCTGACTCATAGGTGACCTGCGATTATTCGCCCAGTCTTCACGTGATCGTAGCACTTGAGCATACTTATTTACACCCAGTCCTGTCGTACAGACTACTAGAGGTGGTTCTGACTCGTGTGCAGGGATGTTTGATGAGCAATAGATTAAGTCGTACAGGTCACTATAGGTGACTCCTGACTTGTATGCTAGCATTGATTGATGAGATATGGATACTTGCATCCCAGTGTTAGTGATCCCGCCCGTGGCCAGGGCACAATCCTTCACGTGATGTTCACCTCCTGCACCTTACGCTCACCTTGGACTCAAGGTAAGTGCACAGGCCTGTCGTACAGACCACTATAGGTGGTTCCGACTCGTAGGTGACCTGCGATTATTCACCCAGTCTTCACGTGATCGTAGCACTTGAGCGTACTTATTTACACCTAGTCCTGTCGTACAGACCACTAGAGGTGGTTCCGACTCGTGTGCAAGGATGATTGATGAGATATGGATAAGTCATATAGGTCACTGGAGGTGACTCCTGACTTATATACTAGCATTGATTGATGAGATACGAGTACAGTTGTACGGGTCACGTTAGGTGATTTCGGCTGATGTATCATTTTATATCGATTAAGTTCATTTGGCCTACTTGTTAATGCATTGTAGAGTCTATGGATATGGCATACCCCTGATTTTGGCCATTTTTATTTAGCATGGGTGGATATATAGATATATATATATATATATATATATATATATATATATATATATATATATATATGCAGTACTGTTTTATAGAAAACGATAAGGAATTTACAGTGAAGGGTTATTACTATAGGAAAGGTAATAATTTTGGGAAGCTTGGTTTTACTGCTTACTCACACTTTCTGTTTTGTACCCCTTCAGGTTATAATTGCTAAGTCCGTATTGACGAGGATATATGGCTAATCTTAGTATTGGTGGCTACTTTTAAGGGTATGATTCTTACCCACACTACTACACTTTACTTATGCTCTGACATCACGTGTGAAATAGGTTCGCTTCCACTCATAGCGCACTCTGGTATTTAGACACTTTTAGGTTCAAATTTATTCACATTTTATACACCATCACACTTTATGGGTTCGTCACCTTCCAGGTGTCGGCCAACACAGCTCGATTTGGGGTCCTAGTGGACATTTCGGGTCGGGGTGTGTCAGCTAGCCTTTATACAAGAGCTCATGTGCATGCGAAAAGTGTGCTACGTGTAAAATTTTTTTCATTGTACTTTTTGCTCACGCAAAAAGGCATTTTTATAATTATAACGCACTATGTGTGTCATACAATGTTTAATTTTAATGTTCACATTTACACTTGTCAATAAACATTTATTTTAATTGTTTTAGTTAACAGACTGTATGAACTCTACCATTAATGGTTTATTATGCGGATATTGGTTTGCCACTTTAAAGGATGCTAAAAGAAACCACAAATGTTATTAGCTTTACTTTTCAATATTGTTCTTTCTTTGTTGGGAATGCGAAAGGTCTCGTTTCAAGTTTTCCTGAGTACAACAATCTTTGCATATTTGAAAACCTTATATTATCCAATTCAAAAGAAAGCAACAATCCCACAAAAAAAATCAAAGTTTGTAGTGAAACATAATGTGAATGCTACATATATATATATGAGGAAGCAAACCAAAATGGACTATGGTGACAACAATTAAATGCTTTAGATGAAAAAGTCTTGGGAAGTTGAAAAGTTTTCTTCATGCATATAAGGTGTTGTTGGATTAAGACCTATATATAGAGGCATGTTTTTATCCTCGTGACAAACAACAAGACCAAAAAGTGAAAGTAATAATATCAATCTCTCTCCCATCTCTTTACCTGCATTCATTGTTTGATACAATTATGAAATAAATAGTGTGATACATTACTCCCGTTCCACTTCAGTTTCTAACAAAGGTGCTTTTTCTCACTTTTGCCTATTTATGACACATCACCATCACGACTCTCTGATAGGAGCATATTTATGCGACTTAAATGGCTTGTTCTCGTACATTTACGTTATGTTTCTTTAGTTATTTTAGTTCTTTATGCTTCTTTTGTGTGTTTTCAGGTTCTAAGGGCAAAGTATGCAAAAGGATGCCTTTTGGAGCCTTTTGGAGCAAATTAGAGATTGGAATGGATATCATATGCTTGGAGCCAAAAGGATGGACGAAATTGAAGACTTGAAGTAGGAAAGTTAAATCCTAAAAAGACCTCATGTTTGAGCATCATTGAAAACTCCTACGCATTTTAGAACACAAAAACAACATTCCTAGCAACCTTAGGACATTGTCGTGTGTTTCCTTGTGTCTCCCTTCCTTGCCATGCAAGGAAGGGCTTTGTTCCCTATTTTAAATACTTAAACACTACCACTTATCATTCACCACATATCATTCACCACTTATCATATCATACATTCATTTATCACTTATCATAATCATTCACTTATCACTTAACATATCATACACTTATCACTTATCACTCATAATCACCTACAACATCCACCTACTTCACCTACAACATCCACCTAATTCACCTACAACATCCACCTACTTCACCTACAAATGACATAGCCATATGTTCCCTCCACTACTCCTATAAATACCCTTGCATTCATTCATTCATGAACATCTCATTCACAACACAACACCCCTCAAACACTTCCATTATTCCCTAGCCGTGAGCTTCCCATCTTCCCCTTAGAATCCAAACCGTGAGTCCCCCTTCCACCATTCCTCATCCATTTCCATAATTCCCCAAACCTCACCTTAGACCTTGTGCTACAACAACGAGGAAGATAAGAGGGCCTAAACGTTCATACAATTCAAGTTTGAGTTGTTGAAATGTTTAGGTGTTTCTTTGATTTCAAAGTTATGAGGAACTAAACCCCCTTTAGCTAGGGGGTGATTCGAAACTATGTTTATATTTGCAATATGAATTGATTAACTTTCGTTGGAATTTCATAAGTTGTGGATTCAATTTGTTTAACCGTTTGATTGATAACTTATTTATGAATGTTTATTAAGAATGCGCGCTTAATTTTCATGCATAAATATGACGCTAGAATATAAGTGAATTTCACCTAATCGTTATGAACTTATATTCACAAGTAGTGGAGGTTGCTTATAAACAATCGCGTTAAATGAATTCTTGGCACGAGTTTCATGCTCATCATAGTAACGAATGCCTCGTCAACACTTATAGTTTTCATAATGCTTAATGATCTTTGATTGTATCTTTATTGTGCTGTTCACGTAAAGGACTTTTGGAGAATGTGGTGAATTGCGTTGCGCTAACCCATCCAATTCATTAACTTAAGGAAAACTTGACGGTTAATTTAAGCGGACCTAATTAACCCGGGGCGTTGAGTTTCATAATTTATCGAAAGACCAACTGAGAATCAATCTTGTATGCAAGTGTAACATGTGTGGAGAAGAACCCCTTGGCTATTCCATCATCCATATTTTATTCACATTCATATTTACATTCTGTTTTAATTGCAATTTGTTCATTTAGTTTAATTTTGTCAAAACCTAAATCCCCCTTTACTTTAATGTCAAATTAGTTAGAAATCAATTTAGTTTGTGTTTTTAAGAGTTTTGAGTCTTTTGAACTTGTTAGAATCTGTTTAGTTTATGTTTTAAAGTATTTTTGAATTCTTTGAGTCTAGTTTAGTGTTTTATATTGTTTTTACGTTTTTAAGTCAGTTTCCAAGAGATTAACAATCCCTCCTAATCCCCGGTCCAGAACGATCCCTACTTGCACCTATACTACAATTTGACAAAAAGAGGGTTTAATTTGTGCGCGTATAAAACTCGCATCACTCTCTAACCTTAATAATTTCATTTCCTTATTGTTCCTCTTCCTTCTGTTCTTTACCTGCTTTGTGATCCATCACCACCACAATGAAGAACTACTACCACATGCCTTCTCCTAGTCCTCAATTTATTACTTACTATTTTTATTTCTTATTTGGTGTAGCTCCTGATTACTAATTCAAGGTTTATTTATTTTAATTTTATTGCAATTTTAGATGGTGCATTATATCACCCATCTTGCACTGCATTATAGATGATGCAGTATAATTGCCCATCTCGCACTGCATATTTAATTTTTCTACTACTTGTATGGTGTACAATCATCCATTCTACACTACATTATTTTAATGAGAGTGGTCTGGTACAATTGCTTTCCTTATTAATTTTCTTTCTTTCTGGTAGTAATATTCGATACTGATGGCAGTGCCTGTGTAGTAAGTATTACTAACTACCTAATAATTTTTAATTAATGTCTAAATTATGTAAATCTCGAGCTTGAAGTTTCGGTGTTTACCATTTTGGCATGAAGTTCAAAAACGAAAATTTTGTAAGAACCAAAAGTTCTAACACTGCATTCCTCCATAATCTAGATTATTGCAAGTTCTTGCACATCTCATTTTTCTTTTACAAAAAGGAGAAATGGCAAACTCGGCAAAGCTTGATTTTGAGTTGCACTTGACACCACTAGAAAAAACTACCTTGCCTGGGTTGTGGATGCCAAGATCCATCTTGAGGTTGGAAATCTTGGAGAAACCATTAAGGAGGGAAACACTGCATCCTCCCAAGATTGGGCGAAAGCCATGATCTTTATTCGTCACCACATCCATGAAGGATAGATACCTGATGGTTGAAGACCCACTGGTTCTCTGGATTGCATTGAGAAATAGATATAATTATTAGAAAACGATGATTCTCCTAAGAGCATGTTATGAGTAGACACACTTGAGAATCTAGGATTTTAAGTGGGTCGCTGAGTATAACTCTACAATGTTTAGAATTAGCTTCTAGATAGCAAACATACTGGAAAATACATTCAATACTTTTCATGCCTCTAATTTACTCCTGCAACAGCAATATAGAGAGCACAATTTTACAGAGTACAACCAGATGATATCAATATTCCTTGTAGCCTAGCAGAACAGTGAGCTTTAGATAAAAAGTCATCAGACTTGACCAACTAGATTGGCGCGATTCCTAGAAGTGAATGTTGTTTCTCTTGAAGCAAACACCATCTTATCTCATGGCAATAATTATAGACAAGAACGTGGCTACAAGCAAGGTCGATGGAATGGAAAGGGCAAGAACCATGGTGTTCAATTTTACAATTAGGGTCTGAGTCATAATCCAAACCCAAGCTTTAAAAATGTAAACCGCTACAAGGGTAAAACTCTTACGAATAGCACTCCTGGATATCCTGGAGGAGTCTATCATAGGTTTGGCGGCAATGGGCAATGGACATGTACATGACAAAACATCAAAACATCTTGTGGATTTATATCAATCCTCCCTCAAACAAAAAATGTGTCAAACTAATTTGATTTAATGGATATATCTGATCCAATATTCAATTTATCAGGTCAATTGAACACGACCTGTCTGGATGTTTAGACATTGTTGTGCAAAGAGGGAATAAAGTTTATTGGTCTGATCAAATCATCTTTATTTTTTAATGTACTCTTGTTTTCACCACTTGAACTTGTTGTCTAATGATTGTATTCCAAATTCAATAAAAGTGGCATTGAAATTTCCTTTTTATTATGAATAATTTTTTTTTTTAACTCTGATTATCTTACTCAGAAAGCATAAAAAAAAAAATTATGGTTGTTTTCAAAATAAGAACAATGGCAAATGTATCTATCTTGCAGACAACACAACCATGCATATAGTACTTCGAGATGGAAATTATTTCTCAAGCTTGATGCTTACAAAAGTAAACGTAACAACAATATCAGGCCAATCAGATGTAATTGAAGGCTCAGGAAAAGCACAAGTCATGTTACCAAATGGAACAATATTGTGCATACAAAATGCGTTATACGCTGCTCAATCTACAAGAAATTTGTTGAGCTTTAAAGATATACGTTTGAATGGGTACCGCATCGAAACGAAAAATGTAGATAATGTGGAATATCTATGCATTACCTCCAAGGATATCGGGAAGCGTACATTGGAAAAGATGCGTGGCTTCAATTAATCATTCTTGCTCTTCTCATGAAAACAAAATTGCCAGGTTTTACATGAGAACATGCCATCTTACATATTGCATTATTAGTTCAATTGAGATATGTTGTCAACCATCAATACTCTTCAATACAACTCGTGATTAGGCTTTAGCCAAACATTTCACATTTGCAAGTTTTTGATTGTGTTGTTTATGTGCCTATTGCACGGCCACAACATACTAAAATGGGACCTCATCATAGATGGGGAATTTGTGTGAGTTGTGATTCACCATCTATCATTAGATATTTGGAACCCTTGATGGGTGGTATTTTACAGTTTGTTTTGAGGATTGTCACTTTGATGAGACAATTCAGAAGAATGGCGAGAATTGACATGAGATGTACCCACCTTGTCCCATTTTGATTCACGAAGCACTCAATATGAAAATGAAGTAAAAATAATCGTTTATCTTCAAAGTATTATCAATCAAATGCCAGATGCATTTAATGATGAAACAAAAGTGATAAAATTACATGTACCAGCTGCAAATGTGCTTGCAAGAATTGATGTCCCTGTTGGACAAAATAAAATAGCAGCACATGATTCATTTATTGCACGCCTGAAGTGTGGTTGACCCTCAGGTTCAAAAGATTCAGCTTCTCAAATGAGAATGGTGAAGGATCATATTTGTTTATTGGATTCGGGTGTTAATATGTTAAGAGAAGAAAAACCTACAAAGGCATTCGTAAGCTCCAATGGTGATGAGTACCTTATTGTTATTCATTCATCCTCTCTAATCTTTCTTTCACTTTTCCATATTTGATTGATCGGTTAAAAAGCATAATAGTAATGGAGATGAAGATGAGATGAGATGAGGAGGTTGTACTTCAATGGTTTAATACTATAGCCCAACTGAACAATAATCCTCTAGTCATCTCCCAACCTATATCTTTCCTCAAAACCACCTTCGTCACAATTCTCTTTCAGCTTCCTTGCCGAACATCTATTAGGACCCTAGTCTGGAGAATGTTTCTTATCAAAACCCCATGTTCTTACTCTGAAACCATCTATATACCAAAACCCTACTCACTCACAAAACACCAATCTCAGAGCATGTTTACGAAATGGGAATGGAATAGCAAGAATAGGAATTGCACTGTGTTCGAAACATTCATGAGTTCATAAACATTTCAGGAATCAGAAAAGTAGTAGGGTCCACTTCAAATTAGGAATCCAATTCTTAAATCTCCCGGAATTGAATTCTGGATGGACAAGGTATTTGGACTCCGGAGAAAAGACACTTTCAAGAATCCAACTTTCTTCCCAAGACTATCAATCTACCTTCAGCCTTCCCTCCCCCTTCGTATTTGTTTCCCTTTATCAAGTTTGCCAACTTGCTTGCACATCGTCTATCAGCGATGACTAGCCTTAAGTTGCTTATGTTTGGGATGATTTTTGCCAGGATAGGTTTCAAAGCCGGAGTTATTGAAGAATGGGCTGTAGTTGGTGAACATTGAATCTAAAACCCATTCGATGTGACATTTGACATTAGGATGACACTCCTACATCTGGAATTGAAGTTTGTGGTGGTTGATTTATAGCTATGGTGGTTATGGGGTGTATTATGGTGTTTATGTGCTTGGAGAGAGAGATGAGAAACACATGGATGGTTGGGGAGAGAGAGAGAGAGGCGGTGCAGACTTCACCAGAATGAAAAAAGAAATTTGGAGATGGGAAAGAATGAAAAAAGAAATTAGAAAAAAATATTAAAGCTTCTCACAAAGTTTTTTTTTCTTTTTTTTTTTAAAAAAAAAAAGAACTAAATTATACTTAAAAAAAAAAAAAGATTACTTGGCATAGAGGTATTTTAGTAATCACATTAGTTTTCATTTCGATTCATGCGTTTTAGTAAACAACTAATATGAATAAATATGATTTCTGCTTTGATTCCAAGAAATTTTTGTAAACAGTTTCAACATGAAACTAATTCTGATTTCACCTCATTCTAACTCATCCTCTATTCAATTCCCCTCGTTCTTACAGATTGGTAAACAAGCAATCAGTGATCATCTTCTTTTTCTCTACTAATGGTCTCCAAAACCCATCATGTACCACTAATCTCAGTAACAATAATACTGAACACTATTCCACGTTTTGAACTCCATCTTCCCAATCTCCAAGCGTGCCAAAAATGTGGAGGTTTGAATCCCAACTTCAACTATTTTTTTTTCTTTTTCTATTTATGTATATTTCCTTCCTTCCATTTTGTATTTTCAATTAAAAAAATTGTCGCTGTCAATATCTACCTTTTATATTTGGTTAACTTTGTTGTGGCCTATATTTAACTGATAAGAGAAGGCGGTTGGCAACATAGAGAGAGAGAAGACACATATGTGTTTGTAGAATTGTGTAGAGGAATGTGTGTGTTATTCCCCCTACATAGTGCCTTTATTTATAGTAAGAAGAAGGAGAAGAAATCCTTCATCCCCAAGGAATACAAGTCCATATAGGAAAGAATAACTAGAATCAAATCTAATCTAGGATTTACACAATCACAATTAAACTAGGAAAGTTTATAACACTCCCCTTAAGTGTGTAAATACTCAAGGTAGATTCGGCATCATGTAGAAGTTGAGGAAGTCGACTCGTCGACACCAATTCTGGGAACAACGTTATTCTCAATAAGGTAGGAACTTGCATAAGGAAGTAAGTCTCACTAAAAAACCCTATGGCTATGGCAAAAACCAGAGTAGGGACAAAATCCATAGTTTAAGGAAAAATGCGTGAGTAGTGCAAAGTCAAATGAAATGTCTACGGAACATCATCATGGATATGATCAACCCAAGGTGGGTGCTTCGTTAAAACCTAGTTAGGTAGCAAAAACCTAGTGGGAAAAAAGCTCATAATCATAGGGGAAAATAGTAAATTAAGATCAAACAAGTATTCTTTAGGATACTCCCCTTGAGTTTGACATAATTCCAAAGAAAACTAGTAATGTTGCAACTCAGAAAGTTTACGCATACCAATTCCTTGAACAAGCTTTTGAAACTTAGCCTTTAGTAGTGATTTGGTGAAGAGGTCGGCCAGATTGTCTTGTAAACGGATTTGCGTTACTTCAATCTTTTGATGCTCTTATTATTGATGTGAGAAGAAGAACTTTGCCACAATATGCTTGGTGTTGTCTCTTTTGATGTAACCCTTCTTGAGCTGTTTGATGCATGCTATGTTGTCTTCATAGATCGTCGTCGGGACATCCACGACGGGGTAATGATCGCAGGAGCTTTGAATATGGCCCACAACTGCTCTTAGCCAAAAGCATTCTCGAGTTGCTTTATGCAAGGTGAGAATTTCAGCATGGTTAGACAAAGTGGTAACTAAGGTCTGTTTAGTTGACCTCCAAGAGATTACAGTGCCTCAAATGGTAAAGACATAACTCGTTTGAGAACGCGCCTTATGCATATCAGATAAGTAACTTGTGTCGGCATAACCAACAAGGCGAGAATCGACTCGAGAAGTGGGGATGCAGTGTCACTCGAGGATCCGTAGGGATAGAACAAGCCTAAATTCGTAATACCTTTAAGGTAACGGAAGATGTCTTTAATGCCAATCCATTGTCTGCATGTTGATGCATTACTGTATTTCACCAAAAGATTAACAGTGAAGGAGATGTCGGGTATAGTGCATTGAGTTAAGTACAATAAAGCGTTTATCGCACTTACATAAGGAACTTCAGGCTCCAAAATCTCTTCATCATCCTCCTTTGGACGGAAGGGATCTCGTTTTGCATCTAGTGATCAAATGACCATATGAGTACTCGAAGGCTTCGCTTTATCCTCATTAAAGCGGTGCAACACCTTGTGGGTGTAGTTCGATTAATGTACTAAGATTCCATTCGAACGGTGTTCTATCTTGAGACTAAGATAGTATCGAGTCTTTCCTAGATTTTTCATCTCAAATTCCAACTTCAGGTGCTCGACAGTTCTTGCGAGCTCTTCAGGAGTTCCGATAAGGTTTATGTCATCAACATATACTGTAACTATTGTAAAACTGGAATGTAACTTCTTAATGAACACACAAGGGCATAGTTCATTGTTTACATATCCCGGGGCATTGTGAGAAGCCTTGTGCAACAAGACGAGCTTTGTAACGCACAATTTCATTTTTCTCATTATGCTTCCGAACAAAAACACATTTATAGCCAGCAAGCTTCACATGTGGAGGAGTTCGATGTGAGTTACAGGTCCAAACACCTTACGTTTCGCAAGTGAATCGAGTTCGACTTGGATTGTTTGTTTTCAGTTTGACTAATCGGTTCTACATCGACATTCATCAACGAAACGGGGTTCGATGTGATCACTCAACATGATCTCAGTAGCTACTGCATATGCTAATGCATCGTCGACAATCATCTCATTTCTACCCGAAATCTCACGATTCTTGGGAGGTGGATTCGTCTCTTCAAGGATGCTTCCCTAATCTAGAATTTCCTCATGAGTTGGCTACAATGAGTAAACGACAGTCGGATTCATGGTAGGCTCTTAAGGGGCTTGTGTCGTGGGTTTCCTCTTCTGGATGTGTGAATCCTTTGAACCAAGAGGTCTGCCATGCTTATGTGTAGGGGCAGATGATTAGCTAGCCACTAATGTACGTGGATCACCAAAGTTGGTGTCCTGGGCCTCCAGGAGGGAAGTCCGTCGTACATTTGGTACATTCATCTTTGCAGGCACATTCGCAGCTAGAATATGTGATCTTGTTACTCGCGCTAGATCAATGAAAGCATCTAGCATGCTCCTAGCTATACTATGAAGATCTAATATGAGCTGCACTTCAGTTTCAGACTGAGCAGTACGGGGATCTAATTGAGACAAAGTGGGAATCATCCACGATAATTCGTGTTGTTCTTCAGGAACGTTGACGTTCTTATCTCCCCCTAACGACGGGAAGACTGTCTCATAGAAGTGACAATCCATGAAACAAGCGGTAAACAGATAAAATCCTTTATCCCCAAGGAATACAAGTTCATATAGGAAAGAATAATTAGAATCAAATCTAATCTAGGATTTACACAATCACATTTAAACTAGGAAAGTTTATAACAAACTTTTTTTTTTTTTTTTGTTTCACGAGCTTTTTAGTTCAAACTTTTTTTTTTTTTTTGTGAAGCATTGTGACCTGACTTTCTAATAGTAAAGATAAAATACTAACTATATAAATTTAGGTCTATTTTTAATCATTCTGTCTGGAAGTCCCTTTTGAGCTCAGATTGGTCCATGTAGCTCAAAAGTCACCACTCTAATCTTTAAAACTCAAAATTCGTTTACTTTGACATGTGGACTCTTTCTTCCCCTTTAAACTTATAAGTCACCTCCTAAAACATATGTGGAACCCGACACCCAATAAGATTATGCCATATGTGCAATAAATTTGATTATAAATCTTCATTATGTGTTAAAGTTCAATAATAAGAGAATACTAAGTTTAGAAAATTTTGAAGAGATGAAAAAAAAAAAAAATTGATTAGCCTGGCTTACCCAAATCAAACCGACATAAGAAATTAACAGATCTAGGGTAATGTTGAACGAATTTTGAGTTTTATAGGGACAACTTTCAAGTTTCAGGAAGAAAAATGAGATCAAAATCAAGATGGTAAAGTGAATCAAACTTTGAGTTTCAAGGAGTAAATTGGTGACTTTTGAATTACAGGGAGCAAAATAAGATTAAAATCAAGTTCTAGAGGGCGTAGCTAAAAATAAGCCTAAATTAAGTGATAGCAAATGTAATAATATTATGTCTCCCAATGTAGGATTCTTGGACCTCCTATTCCCCTCTCCTTCCGTCCTCTTCTCTCACACTTTTTATTTTGTCTTTCTTTCTATATATAAAAAAAAATAGTGTTTGAGTGACACACCCCGACCTAAATCGAGGCATGCTAGCCGTCATGTTAGGTTTGGCAGTCCTACATATTTTGTGGGTATTCTAATCATTTTGATGTCTTATGTTAGAACCATGCCGCCTCGTAGAGAGCCACGTACCTCTTCTGAGTCTAATTTTCCGAATATTACCTAACTTGGGGAGGCTATCGCTAATTGATGCATTACGAATGTGACACACAAATTAAACCCTATTTGTGACAATTGTAGTAATGATGTAAGTAGGGATCGTTCTAACCGGGGATTAACTAGGGGTGCTAAACACTTTAAACTGACTCAAATAAATAAAACTAACCTTTAAAACACTTAACTCACTTAACAAAAACTCAAAACAAGTCCACAAGACTCCAAATACTTAAAAAAAAACACAAAATAAAACAAATACGAATGACTAAGACTTAACAAGATATGGGGGGATTGTGTTTGGACGAAATTAAATTAAATGGACAGATTGTAAAGAAAACAGATTGTAAGACAAATTGTGATAGACCAATGGATGATGGAATAGCTAAGGGGTTCTTCTCCACACATGAAATATATGCAACGTAAATCAACTTCCAGTTATCAATTCAATAAGTTATGAACCTCGACGCTCCAAGTTAATTAGGTCCGCTTAAATTAACCTTCAGATTTCCCTAGAATCATTGAATTGGATGAATATGCATCGCAATCAAATTATTCCTAACAAGTTCTCTATATGAACAGCATGATAAAGATACAAGTTAGAATCATTACGTTCTTTGGAAATCATAAGCATCGACAAGGCATTTGTAACTATGAAAAGCATGATACTCTTGCCAGGAATCTACTTAACATGATCGTGACTAGCGACCTTCACTACTTGTGAATATAAACTCATAACGATTAGGTGAAACAAACTTATATCCTAGCACCAAATTCAAGCATGCAACTTAAGCGTGCACTCTCAATCAACATACAAGAATAAGTTCTAAATCAAACGGTTAAGCAAATTGTATTCACGACTTATGCAACGATAACTGGAAGTAATCAACTTATTTCACATATATAATCATGGTTTCGAATACACCCTTAGCCAAAGGGGGTTTAGTTCCTCATACGTACAAGACAAAGATAAGTAAATTTAACCATTGAAATCAAGGAAAGGAAACACCTAAAAATTCCAACAACTCAAACTTGAATTGTATGAACGTTTAGGCCCTCTTCTCCTCCTCTTTGTTGCGGCACAAGGTCTAAGGATAGGTTTTGGGGTGGTATTTGTATGGAGGAATGGATGTGTGATGGTAGGGTAGTGTTTTGGAGGGATGGGGAGTGGTTGGAGTGGTGCGGCCAGGTTGTAGGAAAGCTGGAATGTGGAATGGGAGTGCACGGCACACAAGGGTTCCTGCTGGAATGGATGGTTTTGCACGGCTCAGGGATTGTTTTATGGTGTGTAGTGTGTATGGTTTTATAGGGAGAAAATGGGAGAGAATGTGAGAGAATGTGGCTGAATGATTAAAGAGGGAATGCATGTGGAATGACAGCTAGGGAGTGAATGATTAAAGAGGGAATGCATGTGGAAGTGTGGCTGATTGTTTAATGGGAGAATGTTGATGGGAGTTGCGGCTGAAAAGATTAATGGGAGAGAAATGGGAGTGAATTTGGCTTAATGATGAAGAGTGCATGTGGTTGAAATGATAGAATGGGAAAACATGTGGCTGCAATCATGAAGGGGGAAAGCTGGAAAGGCTGCGGCAAGGTGTGTGGAGGTGCTGGAATTTTTGGTGAATGCACGGGTTCAAGGATTGAATATGGCTTGGGTGATTAATCCATGGGAGAGACAGCTAGGGGGGGAATATATGCATGATGGTGCATGAATTATATAATGAAAAGTGAATGATTAATGCTCTAGTGTTAGGACAAAGGTGCGGCTGAAATGGTGGAAGGTGTGTGGCTACTTCAAGTAGGAATCCTTGTGACATCAACTCTTCAATTTCGTCCATTCCTTTTGCTCCAAGTATAAGCTATCCATCCTTAGCCCAAAAGTGCTCCAAAAAGGCTCCAAAATGCACTTCTTTGCTCCTTTAGCCCTTAGAACCTGAAAACATACGAAAATAACTTAAAAGACTTAAAGAACTAAGAAATAACAACGTAAATGCACAAGAACAAGCCAACTAAGTTGCCTAAATATGCTCCTATCACTAATGCCATTCAGTCCTCACTTCGTCCTCCCCAGAAAACTCCCTTAGAGACTGTATATAACTTAAAGTTGAATAATTTAGTGGGTAATGAGGAACCTGAGGTAGTCGAGCAGTGGCTTAATCATGTCGAGAAAACCTATCGAGTGATGCAACGATAGGGGAATTTCCCTGAAGATAGATGTATCGGGACGACTACTTGGTTTTTGGGTAAGGAGGCTGCATCCTGGTGGAGGCAAGAATCTTTTTAGTTGTCACCGAAAGAAGCTGCAGATTGGGAGGTTTTTAAGCGATTATTCCAAAAGAGATTTGTACCCCCAGAGTATTTGGATCATATAAGGCAAGAATTCTCGCAATTAAAGCAAGGGAAAATGTCAGCTAATGAGTATTATAGAAAGTTGACTGATTTGTCTCAGTATTGTCCGAAGATTCCTAAAAATCCTACTGCTTCGACGATTTAAATGGGGTACTAGAAATAAGTGGCGTTCCATGGCGACTACTACTCCATGTTTGACATATCAAAAGTTTTATGAAGTTCTACTTCGAGTTGAGGATTCTGAAAATGCTCCAGATGATAGTGAGGAGGAAGAAGAAAAAGATAATAATCAGAAGAAAAATCGTAATAAAGATAAAGGTCATTCATCGCAAGGTCCTAGCAAGACACAGAGTTTTAAGAGAAGTGGTACTAGTTCTAGTTCTTCTAGTGGGGGCTCGAGTTCCACTGCGCAGCAGAGGGGCGGACGCTCAGGCGATTCCTGCTTTCAAAGACAAAGAGATTTTGGTGGTTCTGGTGGTCCATTTTGCTGCAGATGTAATAGTAGACATTTTGGGGATTGTAGACAAGGCAACAGAGGTGGATGTTTTGTTTGTGGTCAGATGGGACATCGGGCTATCCAATACCCACAAAGCCAATAGAAACCCCAGCAATCTGCTTTGCCACCATCAGTTCCTATTCAGCAGATTCCCGGGCCTAGTGATTATACCCAGGCGAGTTATGGTGGAGCACATCATTATCAGGGTGATATAGCTCCATATTCTGTAGGACAATATCAGTACCCACATGATCCGTATCAGCAGAGTGGTTACACTCAGTATCCAGAAGGTTATGCACCATATCAGACATATTCAGCTGGTGGATCACAGTAGTATCTTGGAGGGCAGTCCCAGAACGTTGAGGTTACTTCTAGCAATGCAGGATCGTCGAGGCAGCTTAATCAGCCTGGTCAAGGACGCGGTACACAAGGACGTGGAAATCAAAGTAACAGGGGTCATGGAGGACGACAACAGCCACAGGGCCATGTTCACCATATAACCTTGCAGGATGCTTAGAACAATCCTGATCTGATTATGGGTATGTTGAATATTCTTAGCCATTTTGCTAGAGTATTAACTGATTATGATGCCACACACTCTATTATTTCTCATACGTTTGCTCAGACTACGCAACCCTACCCCACACCTCTCGGTTATAAGTTAGAGTTTTCGATGCCTAGAGGTGAGACATGTTATGTTAGCTGGGTATATCAAGGATGTCCTGTTCTAGTGGAGAACATTATTATGCCAGCTAATCTGGTACCATTAGATAATGTTGACTTCGATGTTATTCTAGGCATAGATTGGTTACATTACAATCATGCCATGATGGATTGTTATGAAAAGATAGTTACTTTTGATCGGCCGGACCTACCTGTGGTTACATTTGTGGGTGTACATAGTGGATTGAAACACAACATCATTTTTGCCGTGAGGGTCAAACGGCTATTGAGGAAAGGTTACCAGGGTTATTTGGCTCACGTGGTATTGAATGAGGATACTCATATCCGTGTGGAGGATGTTCGAGTAGTTAGGCATTTCCCTGATGTTTTCCTTGACGATTTACCTAGATTACCACCAGATAGAGAGGTAGAGTTTACTATTGATTTACTTTCAGGTACAGATCTTATCTCCTTAACTCCTTATCGAATGACTCCTACTGAGTTGAGGGAATTGAAAGCTCAATTACAGGCATTGGTTGATAAGGGTTTCATTCAGCCTAGTACTTCGCCTTGGGGAGCTCTTGTTTTGTTTGTACGGAAGAAAGACAGGACTTTGAGGCTGTTTATCGACTATCGACAGCTAAATCGGCTAACTATTAGAAACTGTTATCCGTTGCCGCGAATGAATTAAAGATCAGTTTCGAGGCGGTTGCATGTTCTCCAAGATTGATTTGAGATCTATGTATTATTAATTAAAGATCAGAAGTGAAGGTGTACCTAAGACGACTTTTAGGACTCGATATGGTCATTACGAATTCCTTGTGATGCCATTCGGGTTAACGAATGCACCCGCTGCTTTTATGGACCTGATGAATCGGGTATTCAAGCCACCTCGACAGGTTCGTTATTGTCTTTATTGATGATATTTTGGTGTATTCTAAGTCTAAGGCTGAGCATACTCGACATCTCACTTGGTTTTAAAGAAATTGAGGAAGCACCAATTATATGCTAAGTTTAGCAAATGCCAGTTTTGGCTAGATCAAGTGGCATTTTTGGGGCATATAATATCAGCTTAGGTATTTAGGTGGACCCATAAATAGTAGCTGCGGTCGAACGAGGTTGACTAGAAATGATGTTAGATTCGAGCGGAATGATGATTATGAGCGGAGTTTCCAGCAGCTAAAGTATTGTCTCACTCACGCACCTGTTTTGGCGCTTCCAAACGACAGTGGTAGTTTTGAGATTTATAATGATGCTTCCTTAAATGGCTTAGGCTGCGTATTAATGCAGCATGGTAGGGTAATTGCATATGCTTGTCGACAATTGAAGCCACATAAGATGAATTACCCTACCCATGATCTCGAGCTAATAGCCATTATTTTCGTTTTGAAGATTTGGAGGCATTATTTGTATGGGGAAAAGTGCCGAATTTTCATAGATCATAAAAGCCTCACATACCTTTTCGCCCAGAAGGATCTTAACCTTCGACAACGAAGGTGGATAGAACTGCTCAGTGATTATGATTGCACGATTGAGTACCACTATGGTCGTGCAAACTTGGTGGCTGACGAGCTTAGCAGGAAATCACTTGGCCAACTTAATGCTTTATATGCTTGCCATATCCCTCTCCTCACGGAATTGAGATATACTAGAGTTAATTTGGGCGCAATAGATCGGGAAGAAGCTTTACTTGCTAGTTTCTGGGTCAGACCAATTTTAATTGATCATGTGCTCAAGGCTCAAATGAATGATATGGAATCTTAGGAATTATTAGAGGCAGTATCCTGAGGGAAAAAGAAAGATCTTAGGATTTGGGAATCTGATGGCATGCTTATGCAAGGAAGTCGGATGTACGTGCCAAATATTGCAAAACAAAGGAAAGATATTCTCAATGAAGCACATATATCGGCATATGCAATGCATCCTAGGAGTACCAAGATGTATCACACTATTCGACCTTTCTATTACTAGCCTGGCATGAAATGAGAGATTGCTGAATATGTGAGTCGATGTGCAATTTGTCAGCAAGTCAAAGCTGAGAGGAAGAAGCCTTTTAGATTAATGCAGCCACTTCTCGTTCCCTAATGGAAATGGGAAAATATTACCATGTTCGTGTATAAGCTTCCTCATCTGGGTAATAGTGGATCGGCTTACTAAGTCAACACACTTTATACTAGTTCGAGAGAACTATTCTTTAAGCTGATTAGCTAAGTTATTTATATCAGGGATTGTTAAATACCATGGGGTTCCAGTTAGTATTATTTCTGATTGGGATCCTAGGTTCACTTCTAAGTTTTGGGTGGTTTTCCAGGAAGCTCTTGGTACGAGATTACTCTATAGTACGGCATATCATCCACAGACAGACGGGCAATCTGAGAGAACTATCTAAACACTAGAAGAAATGCTTAGATCTTCAGTACTACAGTTTGGCGATGCTTGGCATAAGCATTTGGATTTGATTGAGTTTGCCTACAATAACAACTACCATTCTAGTATCGATATGTCACCTTTCGAGGCACTTTATGGCAGATCATGTCGTACTCCTCTTTGTTGGTCAAAAGTTGGTGAGAGGGTGTTAGTGGGCCCAGAGATTATTGATGAAACTACCCAGAATATTCAGGTAATTAAAGTTAACCTGAAAGCAGCACAGGATTAATAGAAAAGCCTTGTTGATAAACACGCCATTGATAGGGTGTATAAAGTTGGAGATTGGGTGTTTCTGAAGCTATCTCCGTGGAAGGGCGTTGTACGGTTTGATAAGAAAGGTAAGTTAAGTCCTCACTACATTGGACCATACCAGATCACCGAACTAGTCGGCGAAGTTGCCTATAGACTTGAGTTACCCCCAGAGTTATCAAAGGTGCACGACGCTTTTCACGTCTCTATGCTTCGTCATTATGTCTCTGATCCATCACACATGATACCTCCTCAACCACTAAAAATTAATCCAGACTTAACATACAATAAGGAGCCAGTGACGATTTTAGATTGGAAGGATAATGTTCTGAGGAACAAAACTGTGCGCATGGTGAAAGTTTTATGGAGGAACCACTTAATGGAGAAAGCCACTTGGGAGACAAAGGATCATATACGAGATATGTATTCACGCTTATTTTATGGATATTAGTGGTTTGTTATGTTATTGTATAGAAATTTCGAGGATGAAATTTTATTAAGGCGGGTAGGTTGTGACAACCCGTCCCGAATTAATATACATTTTATCCTCGAATGAGTGAAGATGAGGATTATACCCTCGAGGCTTAGTGACGTGGATGTATGTATATAGTTTTAAATTATTTTTCCAGCTAATGTGATTAAATTGTACTCGACGTCACGAGAGCATTGACACAAGTTAGAGCCGAGTTGGGTTTGTAATGAAAATGTTACGAATAAATGAATGTGTAATTGGGCTAAGGAAATGGACCAATCACCACACCTCCTACTTTCTTAGGTCCAATTAGAATTTTAGGTTTGTTTTGGGATCAATTGTTAGCCCTAAACATGCAGCCCAATTAGGGCTTGAGGCAATTTAAAATTGCCCAATCCGGACACACGCACATACATACACGTGCCAACCTCCATCATCCTTTTCCTCTTTCTTGAACTCTCCCTCTTGTCCGTACGATTAAACCCCCTAACCTTCAAATACCATCACACATACACAGATCGAGCTTAAAGTCGATACCATCATACTCCCCTCGACTTCACGAGTCCAGCCGTACCATTTGTTTTAGGGGAAGGCGTGTAGAACTCAAGATACCCGAGCTTCGGCGAGGGGTTTAATTTTCTCCGACGTGATCACGAAGGATTTACCTAGTTTTAAGACTTAAGAAATTACTTTTATAGCTTCCCTAGCACTTTGGAACAATTTTGGAGTATTGTGGACGTCAGAATAAGCTCGACCGTGGGTTTACAGGTTTAGCCAGAATTTCGACTTGCATTCTACTCTTTGAGAGCTGTAAATCCATATAAAATTCATGGAATTTGGTTGAGTTTTGAAGAAGATATTGAAGTTTGAAGTTTTTCCAGAAACCAATGACACAGACGGCGGCTCCGGCGATGACCATCGGAGAAGACAAGGAATATTCCGTCAACGGCGTCAGGTATCACCGTTAGTTTTTAGACGGAATATGCTATTATTTAACGGAATATTCCCCAACGTCGTTAAGGATTCCGTCTGTGTGCCAGGTACGTGCCTGTGCGTGGCCGTACCTTGGCCGGCACATGAGGGCACGTGGAACATTGAAAAATTATTCTAAAAATATGGGGATGCTCGTGCTATTGAGTAGGCCACGATGATATATTCAAACATCCCAATTGAGCAACATATGAGAAGTTATTACACGATTTTTGTTATGTGCTTAAAATTAACGTTAAAATAGTTGTTTCACATATAGGTGAGATATTTCCGAAGTACGAGCGTAGCCAGGCGAGACTTGAGGGTTACGACCCTGTTACATACCAGTGAGTGGGCTTTTGGTTTTCTATATATATATATATATATATGCGTCTCCCAGAAATTGTTTTAAATGGAATTTCGTTTAAAATGCCATGTCATGTTTGCTTTACATTTTAGCATATGCATTAGTATAGCTTTGCATAATATTGCATGATGCTACGGAGGCCTAGGTAAGTTCAGGTGAGTATATATTGTTGGTATGGTTGCATGGTAGTTGATTATGAGTTGATGCACATAGAGCTCATTATCATGCATCCCGGTGTTAGTGCTTCACCCGTGGCCAGGGCCTAGACTTCACGTGATCATTCACCTCTCGCACCGCATGCTCAGCGCTAATCCAAGTCAAGTGCAAGCCTGTCGTACATACCACTGATAGGAGCATATTTAGGCGACTTAGCTAGCTTATTCTTGTTCATTTGTGTTATTATTTCTTAGTTAATGTAGTATTTCAACTCATTTTCGTGTGTTTGTAGGTCCAAAGGGTTAAAGTACCAAGAAAGTGCATTTTGGTGCATTTTGGAGCTGTTTTGGGCACTAAATGGATAGCTTGTATATGGGCCAACATGGATGGACGAATTTGGAGTTCAAAAGGCTAGAAATCTGCTAAGAAGATGAAGAAATTAAACTCAAGAAAAAGTGGATAATGAATTAGCTCAAAAGAGGAAACATTATCCAAAACCTTATCCAACATTATCCAAACCTTATCTTATCTTATCCTATGCTAACCTAATCTTGTTCCACCTTAATCCTAGCTGCAAGTGGACCTAAAAACATGATTTCTAGAAGCCTTATCTAACCCTAAAAGGGTGCTGCACCCTTCCCCCTTTTATCTCTTCTAGAAAACCCAAAATCAGCCACAAAACACCTAGTTTCTAGAAGGCCCAATTTTGGACGAATTTCCTAAACCTTTTTCCTTTTGGATTCTGATTTATAGGGCCTCATTCCTTGTGGATTTGGGTTACACAAATCCTTTTATGAAACTAATTGGGCCAAACCCACTCCTAAGTGGATTTAACTCACTTGTGTCGAACCCTAGGACCCTAATCCAATAAATCTGCTAAGTGTAACCCTAATCTAATTAACCCTAGGACTATATAAACATATTTTTAGCCACAAATTCGTAAGAACCCTTTATGCTATTCAGAAAACCCTTGCCGCAACCTTCCACCCTAATTCTCCATCATTCATTCAATCCCCACACCTCCATACACAATCTGTCGCACCCTTTCACCCTAATCAGCCATCATTCATCATCCCAAGAAAGAATAAATCATTCATAACCCCCAAAACCATCACCCGCACCTTGTGCCACAGCAAGGAAGAAGGAGGAAAGCCTTAGCCGTGCATGCCATTCGACTTGGAGTTGCTGGAACGTTTTAGGTGTAATCTTTCTTGTGTTTTTCAATGTTTAAATTCAAGAATCTTTGCCTTATGAGTATGAGGAACTAATCTCCTCTTGGCTAGGGGGAATTTCGAAACCATGGCTATATTTGCATTATGATTTGATTACTTCCAGTTGTGATTTCATGAATTGAGAATCCAATTTACTTATCTGTTTGAATTAAAACTTGTTTTTGTATGTGGGTTGAGAGTGCACACTTAATTTGCATGCATAAATCTAATGCTAGGATATAAGGAAGTTTCACCTAATCGTTGGGAACTTATATTCATAAGTAGTAAAGGTTGTTAGTCACAATCATGTTAAGTAAATTCTTGGCATAAGTATCATGCGCTTTCATAGTTACGAATGCCTCGTTAACACTTATGATTTTCATAGAATTTAATGATCTTTGATTGTTTCTCTATTATGCGCTTTCATGTAGAGAACTTTTGAGGAATGATTTGATTGCAATGCGCTAATTCCATTCAATTCAATGACTTAAGGAAAATCTGAGGGTTAATTTAAGCGTACCTAATTAACTTGGGGTATTGAGGTTCATGGTTCATTGAAGAAGCAACTGGAGATTGTTTTGTATGCAAGTATGTCATGGGTGGAGAAAGACCTCTTAGCTAGGCCATCATCCATCTAATTTCACCCAATTCGTGCAAATCTGCATAGTTTAAAGTCTTGTTTTTGTTTACTTTATTTTCGTCGAAAACCAAATCCCCCTTTATTTTAGAGTGTCTAACTAGTTAGAATCTGTTTTAGATTGTGTTTTCAAGTGATTTGAGTCAAGTTAAAACCAAAATTCGTCCAAATTTGTGTTTAGAGTCAAATCTGCCCAGTTTGTGTTCTTAGGCAGTTTTGAGTGTTTTTAGCTTATTTTGAGTCTTGTGAACTTGTTTTGAGTCTTTTAAGTTTAGTTAAGTGTTTTAAAAGCTTAGTTTTATCAATTTGAATCAGTTTAAAGTGTTTAGCAATCTCTCTTAATCCCCGGTTTAAGAACGATCCCTACTTACATCTATACTACAATTGTCAAAAGAGAGTTTAATTTCTGTGTTAAGTTAATTTTCGCATCAACCACATTAGGTGGTTCCAACTCGTAGGTGACCTATGATTCGTCGCACAGCCTTCACGTGATCATAGCACTTGAGCGTACTTATTTACACCCAGCCTATCATACATACCACATTAGGTGGTTCTTACTCGTATGCAGGTTTAGTGCCGTACAGGTCACATTAGGTGACTCCAGCTGGCATATCACTTTTACATTGATTTATATCACCTGTCTTACATATTTACTACTGAGATAATGACATGGCATATACCTGGTTTTTATTACTCTCGAGCTTGATTTCTATAAATACATATGTATTAATATTTTCTGGGAAATTATACGGGTTTGCTGTCTAGGGTTATTGCTTTTGGAAAGAGAAATGGTTTTTAAAAGCTTTGTTTTTGCCCACTCACGTTTTCTATTTTGCGCCCCTCCAGGTTCTACTTAGAGGTTCTTGTTGGTGGCTCACGAGGACTCTACGACGGTTTTGACAGACTCCAAACAATGTAGGGTTTCCTTCACATCTTGTATAATTAACACTTAGCTTGTTGGACTGCACTTAGGTTATCTATGCTCTGATGATGTGTATCCGTGCTTTAAACATCTTCACTCACACTTATATACTTACCTAGTGGAAATTAGCTAGTTTGGTTTTTATTTACCTACATATTCGTATCACTATCACTTCTGCACTGTGCACATGGCTACGTCACCCTCATGTGACGGCCAGCATGCCTCGATTTAGGTCGGGGTGTGTCACTGAGTATTTAGTAAATTTTTATATAAATTGTTGTGAATATGTTAAATGACTAAAAAAAATATGGTATTTAGTGATATAATAATTGTTAAAGAAAATAATGTACGGACAATGATTGTGATTTTGTAAAATATGTGGGGGTATGCTTGGCATTTAAAAATTTCATTAAATGCGTACTGATTACTATGCTTTGAAGAAAGAAAAACATTTTTTTAACCTGACTTTTGTTTTTCTATGTTTTTCTACTATCATTGATAGCAGTTTAAAAAAAACCACTTTTTTTTTTGTTTTACCAAACACATTTGATGTTCCAGATTTTTTAATAAGCTGTTTTTTTTTTTTTTTAATAAAGCACCACACCCAAACCAGACCTTAATGATAAGAACAAGAGAAAGAAAAGAAAAAAAATACTAACTAAAGGTTGTACGCCACCTAACGTTTTAATCAAAACCTAACGTTCATTATGTACTACAAAACCATAAACATTTCAGATCGGAGGAAGATTGGTTAAATTACTTAATGTATGGTGTCTGCCTCTCCTTTGATGTTGCCCATAAGTTAAAATTCTACCTGGCAAATTCAGACAGAACAAAATATGAACAAAATAGATGAATTTCCAATGATGCAATGTTAGCCGTATGGAATGTACGATTTGGTAAAACATTCTTCCTATTCAATTAATCGAATCAAATGGATTTCTCTCCTTTGTCTTTGTAAAGAAACAGCTAACTGGAAAACAAAGAAAATTTGTCTTAATGGTCGTTAGTGTTTTTAAAGAGATACCATATTTAGTTTAAGAAATAGTCAGTGCACGTCAATCTGTGTTTAATTTTAGAAATAATGTTGCATTCAGTTTTAAAAATAGTGTTGTATCTGTGTTCAATTTCAAAAGTAATGTAGTACTCGTGTTTAGTTTCAGAAATAATTAGCGTACAATTTTTAAAAATATTGTTCAGTTTCAAAAATAGTGTTGTACCATTCAATTTCAAAAATAACGTGTGTGATGGATGTGTGCGCGTGTCAGTTTTTTATTACTTTTTTTTTCTATTTTATTTTTTATTATATTAAACTTTTGTCATTTTTATTAAAACTTAAGCACTTTTTATTAAATTTTATGTTTTTTTCACTAAATAAAGTTATAGGATGATTTTTTTACTTTTTTTTAATTAAAATAAACTTAGCTCAAGCTATTTTCATTAAAACTCTGAAAATTAATTAATATAAAATATTGATGTGATTTAACCGTGATCCTTCAAATAAAAAGAAAAAAAAAATAGAAGAGAATCCTACTCCATGTACGTAATCTACCACTTGAAAACACCACATTTTAATACTGCTTAGCCCACAGCCCAGGCCATGATAAACTCAATCCACCCAACTTCTGAAACCCAAACCCGACTTTATAGCCTTCTCACGATCGCGCTTGCGAGAGAGAGAGAGAGAGAGAGAGTTTTGGAGAAACAGACGGCTCCGCCACAGCGACCAGAATCTTAGTTCTTCTCCGTCCGTCAGGTTTTGCTTGCTTCTTATGGAACCAAATACGCTTAACCATTGAGATTGTTGCACCCACTTTCTACTCATGTGGAAGTCTCCTGCCATGTCCATTCTCGTAAGTACCTGCTCTCTCTCTCTCTCTCTCTCTCTCTACTGGTTTGATATAGGATTTTGAGTCTCTGATTATCATATGATTTGTTGGTTTTCGCTTCCGAGTGCAATCAAAATTTAGGATTTTGAGTCTTGGTCCTTTCATTTGTAGATTCTAATTAATTTTCATTTGGGAATCGTTTTCTTTGTTTCATTTGTATTGGGGAAGTCAATAATTTGTTTAAGCAGGTGAAACTCTTTGAAAACGGATGATAGGCTACCCATATCGAGAGTCTCCTAAGTAAGTTCAATAAAGGGGTCAATCTAGTTACTTAGTTTCGGTTTGGGCGGGTGGCTGTTCACTCAGGGAGTCAAACTACTACTGAATTCCAACCAATGTGCCGAAATAAATGTCTTCTTGTGGACGAGATTAGTTTCGGTCTAATTTAAACTTATAACTCGACCAACTGCAAAATTGAACTTCAAAAAGCTGGATAAGCTTGAATTAACTTAAACAGATTTAGTGTAGTCAGCTGTGTAAATGCTTGGGCCACTGATGTTTTTAGATTATTAATCAATATTATGAATACTAATAAATGTACCTTTATATCGAGGTTTTAATTAAATGGATGCAGTTGAACTTCTATAGAATTACAAACGGATGTCTCTAACTTGTTATCGAAACCAGGTTGGGCGGTTGACTCGGCTTGGAGTTACTAGGGCCCAAATTCTGAATTCGACTTACAGTACTGTGGTGCAAGCTCAAATATCTAACCAAAGAGCTGCAAAGACTACGGTGGCCTTGGAGGTATCTTAGAGCTATTCCCTGCACATAATAAATGAAAAGAACTGCAAATTTTCTTAAAAGAATCTCGAGAATGTTAGAATATGGACAATATTGTATCTTGCATGTACATTGTTAAGTTTTGGGAAAGGATGACATCCCCTGCGGCCATTCATCTGATAGTTTCCTGTTGTAATACACACACACACACACACCCCGCAAATTGATATTCATTAAATGATTGACTAATCGATTTGCATATGGCAATGATCTAGGATCAACACAACCACCAAGGTAACAGTTACGATCCAGAGAAGAATGCTGAAGGGGAGAAAAGGGACCAAATAGGATGGAATGTTCCTAGAAAGGATAAGGTTAACTTTCTTGTAAAAACTGTAAGTATACATATCTCAACCCTTTTTCGGTAATTTACAGTTATTGAACTTTGTGTTCTTAGTTGAATCTTTGTAATACAGTGAAAATTTCTGGATTTTAACTATTGTAGCCGGCTGATACTGGATTTAATCAAAAGCTCAAGCCATTTTTGCGTTTTTTTTTTTTTTTTCCATTTGATTAATTCCTCATGAATTTAATCAGAAATATCCAAAGCAACAGAGATACAACCAAGATAGGCGTATCAGCATGCCAAATAGTATTGGTAGCCGGTTGGTTTACATGAGTGGCCAACTTGTGGCTGCTCTACGGACATGTCTCAAAGAGAATTGCCTAAAATAGGGTAATCAGTTCCAAATATCACACAAAAGTGCTTCTTTGGAAATTTGTGCTTTTGTGTGTTTGTTTTTGTATTTATTTTTCTGAATCTTTATATACAAACACTGGCGGAGCCAGTTAAGGCCAAGGGGGTCATATTACCTTCTCACAATTTGGAAATGTTGTATTTATATGTGCTATATTGATGTAGCTTGGCTTTTATATTTATAGTTGACCCTCCTCACAAATGTAATTTGCTCATAGTTGAGGGTCCAAAACTTAATTTCATAATTTCATTCTTTGCCTCTTAATCAAATAAAAGATATTTAATTTCATGTCCTCATACTCATATCCAATTACTTCTATTTGAATTCGCGCTAAGGTGCATAGGCATGATTGCTTTCCGTCATTGTTGTAAAGCGTCATCTGCTATAATGTAATTAATTAAATCATAACGATATCAAGGTTGGAAACTCAGAATATTTTTTATGCTAAGTACGTTGATACTTATGATCATTTCTTAAGTAATCTTCATTTACAAGCTCAATTTATCATAATTTTATAGTCACTTAAAATTGACCCCTCCTTAAATTTTTACTTGCAGTGGCAACAATCCCCTCCGCTACTACATTGATATGCTAATTTTAATGCCTGTATTTATCGTCTAAATGTCGAGTGGTGTTTTTGTTCGATTCTTGTTTTGAGCCCGGAATGGGAAAGTTGTTAAATAACTTCCGCATTTTGCAGCTTCTAGATCTCAGTGACAGTAAGGAGGCTGTTTACGGTTCTCTTGATGGATGGGTTGCATGGGAGGAAGACTTTCCCATTGGAAAAATTAGGATGGCGTTAATTGCTCTTGAGAAGGAACAGCAGTGGCATAGAATAGTTCAGGTACGATCAATTCTGTCTCTCTTTATGGATTAAACAATTGCAAGCACACTTCTACACAAAGCACTCAATTTGGGAATACTTTTCTAGAAAAAAGTTTCCATCATGTATTAAAGTTCCAATAATCATCGCAGCAAAAGACTTCTTACCATTCGGGAAGAACCATCTAGGAAGAGCGTAGTGCGTCAAGGCTAGCTTGTTTTCTTTGTTATTAATTTTGAACGTCCAGTCCCAGTATTCGCATTATTTTTGGAGTGCTTGCATAAGGATGTGTGGAAACTTCTTTTTCCATCGTAGCTCTATATTGACCCTAAAAAAGAAACGGTCGGTACAGCTAGTCAGAAATTGTTGAAGAAATAACAAGATGTTTCTTTTGTCCCTTCCAGGCAATTGGAAAATAAAGAAATAGTTAATATATTCAAGATAATTACGTATTTACAACATATTGTCTCAATTCATCCTATTTCAGCAGATCCAGGATGTGATATGGTTCCGAAGGATGAATTGGATGTGGACAGTTCCAATAAGATTTCATTCTTGAACAAAAAATTTCATGATTTAAATTCACTCAATATTCAATTGACAATTACAGACGAAACGGAAGGACTTCCATTGGAAATGGAGAAATTTGAGAACATGATTATCTTTCAGAATTCGTACCAACTAGGAAATTTAGTAGTTTTGAGTGTGTTAATGGTTTTTACTTTTTCTTTAAAAAAGAAGAGCGAGGCCTCCTTTTTATTTACTTTTGTGATTTGTAAAGCATGGTTTTATTAAAGGGAACTTGTTAGGTAATCAAATGGATGCTAAGCAAGGGACAAGGAAACACAATGGGAACATATGGGCAACTGATCCGAGCTTTAGATATGGACCAGAGACCCGAAGAAGCACACAAGTTTTGGGAGAAGAAGATTGGCATGGATTTGCATGCAGTTCCATGGAAGTTATGCAAAAGTATGATAGCTATATATTATCGAAACAACATGTTGAAGAATCTTGTAAAGGTACGGTTTATTTAATTCAGACTCAGTTAATCAAGTGTTGTGGAATCGGTTGATGCTTGGCTGTTTCAATTTTATGTCTTTTTGAATCAACTACTTTGTATATTATACTAGACTATCCTGACATAATCATGCTTGCATTCCAAAGCTTTTTGAGGGCCTGGAAGCTTTTGATCGGAAACCTCCAGAGAAGTCAATTGTCCGGAGAGTGGCAGATGCATATGAGATGTTAGGCATGCTTGAAGACAAAGAGAGGGTGTTACAGAAGTACAACTATCTTTTCACAGAAAATGTAGCACTCAAGAAATCCACAATGGCCTTGTATAAGAAAAAGAAGAAACACGGTTAGAACTTTCGATCAATGATTTACGGCTCATTTGGAAGAGCTTTTAAAATGATTGTAAGCGCTTTTAGTGAACTAGCTCGTTTTCGTTTGGATGTGCTTTTAAAATGATTGAACACGCTTTTGGTGAAAATATTTTTAGTAAAAATGCAAGTAAATCGCACTTAAAAGTGCTTCTTGGAAGAAGCACATAACTAATGCTTTTTGTAGAAAGCACTTCAAGTGCTTTTGGAACATAAACATTTTCTCTAAAAGTGCTTCAGCCATTTTAAAAGCACATCCAAAACACTTTTAAGTACTTTTTGGAAGAAGCACCAGATATATACTTCTTGCAGGAATCACTTAAAGTGTTTTTTCAAAATCCACAAGAATTGTTATTGAGGGTTGGTTTAAAAAAACATTTCAACCAAAAGCGTTTTCCGTTATTTTAAAAACATATCCAAACGAACCCTTAAACTAATCGGTCAATTGTACGAGGAATTATGCACTGTAGATGCGGTTTTGAGAATAAAGGCAAACAAAATTGTGTAACTTGTTAAATGGCATGCCCTTTGGGAAATTTGGATGGTTGAACCTGCGTTGGTGTGATGGTTCTGTTTCCGTAGAACCGATCTCAACTCTCAACTCACCATTTTTGTAGCTCGTTTGGTTTGATATTTTATTCCAAATACGCGTTTCATTTGTAAAGTTCAATTCGAAATGCATCAAAATGTTTTGATTTGAAAGAAATGCAAAGGACTCAGAAGATCTTGCGGCTCATGATGTGTGTCAAATATAAGATCTTGGGTAAAAGTATAAAGTTGAACACAAAAGATTATATAGGACATTCTTGAAAGACAATTTGCTTGGGTAAAAGTTCTGGTCATTTGATATCACTTATCCATTGCTCACTCCATTTAAGGTGTATTTCTTGAAGTCCTCATGAGCTTGCAGCACCAAATGGTCATCTTCCCACTCATCCCGATACGTCTCTGGTCGGGCATGCCTATTTTTTGACACTTCCGAGTACATTTGCTTTCTCCATTCTTCTGAGACTGGACAGCCACACTGAGCTGCAATCCAATCATCATATTCGAACTGCAAACACAACACCGAATTATTTACTCTGTTCATGACATATACAAAGATATAAGTACCGGGACTAGAACAGTGGAGCTTTAGCTAAAACTATCGCTCGCCTACAACTCACATTAAGCAGCGTTTCAAAAAAGAGACCTCGGATTTCATTTAGAATCATGAGTTCATTAATCTGAAACCAGATTTCATTTAAAAGTAATTCCGAAGCCAAGGCAGTGCTCAACCAACTCAATGGATGAACTTCAGGTAAGGTCATAGGCACTAGGCAGGCAACAAATATTGAATTACCTGACAACCACCCAAGTTGTGAGTGTATCGTTTAGGTGTGCCAGAAGCTTCAAGTAAAGAGTAGAAAGCCTTGACATCCTCCATCATCTCCTCTTTGGAAGGAAGTGCAATTCGATTAGACAAAAGACCCGCTATCCACTTGCTTTGAAATTCAAACATTGGGAAAGGAACAACCTGCCACCACAATATTCAAATACATTCAAAGATTTACTCCAAATTCAAAAGAATGAACCAAAAGATTCAACCAATACATGGCAAATGATTTATAGTAGAGAAACACCTTCCATGGTATCCCGACAAAGGAAAGTGAAGGAGCCGATGCTGGTGGGAGTACATGCTTGTACAGTGGCCCCACACGGTTATCATCCACAGTCACAGTACCATTGGTTTCAAGAAAAGGGAAATGATACTTGTACCTTGAAGGGAACAAAGGAGATTACATTCAGTATTCCATTTTTGTCCCATTTTCACTTACTTCACATTCAACATGGAAGAGTACACAATAGCATCGAGTTCTAAAAACAAGTCGAAGCAAGTTATACCCTGTGCAATAGAGAATGGTATCAGCAAGGACAACACTTCCATCTTTGAAAACAACACTGCCATTGTCATGTGCGTTTTCAATCTGCAGGAGTTCAAATAATATCAAAACACTCAATCTACCCATCTTCCGGCATCAGGGTTGAAAAAAATCCTGTTGATAAAATTCTCATCATAGCCACCCAGCTCTTACCATGGGTGACTTCTTTTACCATAGAATGAAGCCACATGTTATCATAGCCAGGCTGCTTTTGCAAGGTTTCATCAGCAACAGATCTAGAGGCAATGTGGACTTCTTTTGCAACTCCAGCTATTTCTCGTGAAATGTCAACAGCACTGGCTGAGCTCCCTATCAAAATTACAACCTATGCAAAGCAGGAAATTGGTGAGAAGCTAACCTCTATCTAGAGGTGAAAGAAAGAAAAACCAAGGAATCAACCTATAAATTGCGAGCTGCTCATTAGTACTTGAAGCTGTTTTCATCATGTCTTTTTCTTCACCAGGAACAAGCACAACAGCAAAAATACTTGCTACAAAACGATTACTCTCAGGGCGTGTAAGGAAGTCTCCTCTTTGTGGTGCTTGTTCCTGGTGAAGAAGACGATGTGCGGTGTTTCTAGGGTTGTGCAGGGATCCTAAGTCTTCCGCATTTGAGGTATTCACGTCCACTATTTTGTTAATAGTTAATTTCAACATAGCATTGGTAAATCAAAGAGAACACAGTCTAGAAGTTATTACAGAATGCAGAAATGAGACGGACCTGATCTCGAAATGGCTCGGGATTACGGTAATTATGGCTGTGGAATTGCTTCCCCTTCCATGTATTGATGCCTGAAAAGAACGTGTTCAGAGGTTGGAGAAAAACTAACAACCAACTATATTTTTGTTATAACTGAAAAATGGATTGCATAAGCACAAACTCAACATAAAGATGCGTCCATATTAGTTTTGTAGTTTTTTTTTTATTTTTTTATTTGGAAATCAGGATATAGCATTATCCGGTCAAAGATGCCAAAGTTACCAGAAGGCCTACAAAGAGGCAAACAGCCAATTAAAACAACACAACTAGAGAAGGGTAGTGCAAGGAGGTTACAAGAGACCTAGACGCTACACCTAGTGCTAAAGCGTCCCTCCTCACACTACCATAATACAATTAGTGGAGACACGGGAGACCATCATTACACAAAACATGAATAAGGGAAGATGGGGGTCTGTCGACCCAAATAAGATCACATACTTCCCTACAATGCCACAAAGCCAAAAGATCTGCTGCCGAGTTGGCCGATCTTGGAACCCAAGACCAGCGGCAATCTTGAAAGCCCCCCCCCTCAAATTAATGCATTTCGCAATAAAAGGGAAAGCTTCCCAGCTGCCCTTCCTTGATAAACCTTCAAGCAAGAAATAGATTCCAAAGAATCAGACTCCACCATTATCAAATTTCACCCTCTGCTGATTCCCAAATTACATCCATGCATAATAGCCATCGCCTCCACCATTGCCACGCTGGTGGCCTTCACTTTATACTGGCAAGCCGCCAAGAATCTACCCTCCGCGTCCCTTGCCACCACTCCCGTGAACCCCAGTCCGTCCCTTGCCAACCAACTGCCATCAACATATATCTTTATATACCCCGAACGAAGGTGGAGACCAACTCACAACACGATTTGTTACCTGAGGACTGATCACAAAAGCATTGGGCGGGATAGAATTTGCATCCTTGAATGCAGTAGCCGAGTGTGAAATAGCAGCAATAATTCGTAGTTTGTCCTAATTTTTTCTACACATATTAGGGCAGTAAACATATTTCTTTTCCCTGCTCTACTTACAAGCTAGTCCACCATTTCCGGTCCATGAGTTAGTAATGCAATTCAAATTTGCAACCTCAAAAATTCCCATCCTGAAGATTTTCATGGATTGCACTCTACCAAAAGTAATCTCTTACCATCGGTCGATACAATTTATACTCGCATAATGCAGAATCAATCAGGCAATTACACTAATAAAGTAACAAAGTTTGTGCAAATTATAACCCGTAAGAGATATAAGCACCTCCTATCCAAGTCACCAATCCCATCATCCAAATTATATATTTCAATTGAAAATCGAAAACTGAAAATAAAATGGTTATCAAACTGCCTTATAAACCAACTCATCAAAAGATTCGAATCCACGGTTGATACCTGGAAATTGGGGAAGACGAGGCTCAGTAAAATGGCCACTACACACAACCACCGCATCATAGATTTCATCTTCCACACCCCCACCTCCCTTACTCCTCGACTTCACTTTCCACCTCCCACCCTCCGCCGCATCCACCACCACCACCTCCGTTTCCAATCTCACCATCTCCGATACCCCAAACTCGCGGGAAAAATCCTTCAAGTACATCAGCACCTCTTTGTGACCCGGAAACCTTCTCGGGTCTCTCTCTTCGTCTCCTTCCCTGGCCACAAATGGGTAGTCTCTGAACCCCATCACCTCTCTCGGGAGGTTGGTCCTCAGCGACTCGTACATGCTCGAGTGGACCGTCGTCCGATTCGCGTGGATCCCAATCGGGTCGGACTCCACCTTCGGAGTGTAGACCCACGTGCCGCCCACTTGGTCTTCTCGCTCGAACACGACCACTTTGTGACCTTCTCGCCAGAGCTCACGTGCCGCGACCAGGCCGCCGGCGCCGGCGCCGATCACCGCCACGTGGCGCGAGGCCAGCGCGGGTTGCATTGTCGAATTGTGGACAACAGAGTCGGACAAAAGACGGCACCTTGGTGTTTTGAACATAGGCCGTGTGGTTGCGGATTGCGATAAAACGATGCTGTTGTGAGATAATACCATAATTTTTTGTAAAATTTTCATCATTAGGCTAATAGAAAATTAAATCTTAATAGAAAGTCCTAGTGAATCTTAAAATTGATGTTTAAGTTTTTACCTAAGATCAACTCGGTGGGCTAAAAACCAAATTACCCCCCAAAATTTCCCCCCAAACGCACTCCAACCCAAGGGGAAATTTTGAGCTAAATGCTAAATGCTAAACCAATGTCAAATTCTCCCCGAAATTTAGCCCAGAAATCGAGGTGGACTCTAGCCAATATTTATCGGAATTTAAATTTTTTTTTAGATTAAAATGTTCATAAAATTAATTTACGATAGTCTACATATTTATTTTTTTTTTTAATTTAATTTAACAAAAAAAAAATAGCCTAAATTCATTCTTTAATAATCCCGGACTAAAATTTTAGGGTAGAATGGTTGAAGTAGAAAAGCTATTTTTGGGCTAAAAGCTAAATTTTTCGGACTAAAAAATTTGACTTTTAGCCTAACCATCGGAAATGGTCTAATACATATAAGTTTTTCAATCTTTTCTTAATCAGTGTTTAATGGTCTATATCATCACAATTTATTACAAATAGTAGCACGCCTGTAAAAGCGATGCCATTTAACACATTATTCGGTAAAAATGAAATTTGGATTGGGTCAACGTCCGTATTCAACTCGAATGTATGAATTATTGATTTAAAATCATTGTGCAAAACATGGCAAAATGAAACTATCCAGCAAACATTCGCGAAACAAGACAAAAACTAACAATACGATTCACCAAACCTTTCCATTGACAAGTTTAGTACACTTACTACTGGTCTGGTACTAAGATGCTGTTATAAAAAATGGGTATTCAAAAAAGCTGAGCTCAAAAAACTATTTGGTAAACACTTAAAAACAGCTTATTTTCACAGTTTTGGATGAAAAAAAAAACTAAAAGCGTGAAGTAGCAAAAATAAGCTCATTCTCACAGCACAGCAAAAACAGTTTTTTTTTTCAAAACACAGCAATACCAAACCAGCCCTTAATAGTCTTGAATTAAACACAGATTTTACACGTCTTATTAATGTTGAAGAATAGAATCTCACACCAGTTATATAACAAAATACAATACACATCTTATTATTTGAGATATTTTACAAAAAATATAACTGAAACCTTTTATGGTAAAACCACTCCTAACGAGAAGTTGTTAACGGGGGACAATATTGATAATTTTAAGGATGAACTTGCATGGGCCTATAAAATTTAGAGTACATTGTACCAATGGTTCCTCAACTTTAATCAAATTGGAGCAATGGTCCCTCAACGAAAAATTCATTACTATTGGTCCCTTAACTCATCAAAACATGTACCTATGGTCATTTTTATCAACTCCGTCAGAATTCTGTCAAAATAAGTTATATTGGAAGGACCATTGCTACAATTGGATTAAAGTTGAGGGATTATTTCTCCAGTTGGATTAAATTTGATAGACCATTAATACAATTTTTCTTATTTGATTTTACATATTTGCCTCTTGATTCAGCTTGACGTGCATGACACGTGACTCATTTTAACGGAAGTTCTAACGGTGTTGACAAAAATGACCATGACTGCACGTTTTGATGAGTTGGGGAACCATTGGTTTTTAATTGAAGGATAGCTGCTCCAACACAATTTAGTCTAAAATGCATCAATCACAAAGTAACATTTTCATTATTGTACAATACAAGCTAAGAACCCGTGAAAATAGCCCGGTACTCGAATTGAGTCGAGTGAAACACGTAAATCTTTGTGTGGTTGTGGATTCCACGGTCTTAATTAATCACAAATGTTGGTCCACTTTTGGATGCCAACGAACGACATCAACACTCATTTTAGTTTTTCCTAGAAATTACGTACATCTGTGATTTGAAGCTGAACTCAAAACCTTCTGAAGGACAACAACACGCCAAGATTTCGTGGGATATCTGTTTTCGCTTGTTTCAGCTTGATCATATCAGGACAACGTTCGATATCACTTGTCCATTACCCCAATTCCATTGAAGGTGTATTTTCTGAAGTCCTCGTGAGCTTGCAATACTAGATGGTGGTCATCCCACTCGTCCCGGTACGTCTCTGGTCGTTTAATCAGGTTCTGTGTTGCTGCAACAAACATTTGCTTTCTCCATTCTTCAAAGACTGGACACCCGCACTGAACTGCAAGCCAATCCTCATATCCAGACTGCAAGAAATAACACTGAAATATTTGTTCTTTGATAAAAGCAAGGGGACTACTGAAATCTGATGGAAAAAAATGAATTCACAAGTGACTGAGAAAACCTACAGTTGACATGATTGAGTGCGAAAGATGATAGATACTAAACAATGCGAGGTACATGATTTGGGGAAGATGGATTTTTGCCAATTGCAATGGCTGACTTGTTGACACAGTACAATACAGTGCCTCCTTGCTTTTTTCCGATATCTTCAAGAATTCTCCGAAGCCATATGGCTTGAGATGCTGCTTTTGCTGCTGCCACATACTCTGCTTCAGCAGACGATTGTGTCACCACACTTTGTTTCTTCGTATGCCAAGAACATATCCCTGAGCCAAGAGAGAAAACGTAGGCCGACATACTTTTCATATCATCAAGACATCTAGCCCAATCATAATCGATGTACCAGATAAGCCTTGAACTTCGTGCTTCAGCCTTGTACATAATTCCATAGTCAAGCGTGCCTTGCACATATCTTAACACCCTTTTTCCAGCACCAAAGTGAAGCTGACTTGGTTCCTCCTTGTATCTTGAAAGCATACTTGAAGCAAAAATATATATTCGGCATAGTGGTAGTGAGATAGAAAAGACTACCGATCAAACTTCAATACTTTGTGCCATTTGATTTCTTTGCACCATCACATTTCTTCATCTTTTCATTCGGCATCAAAGGAGTAGCCACTGTTTTGCAGTCAGATAAATTGAACTTCTTGAGCAGATTTTCTGCATATTTTTTTTTGAGAAATAAATATCCCATTTTTGGTTTGAGAAACTTCAATTCCCAAGAAATAATGAAGCAAACCCAGATCACTCATCTCATAGGTGCTCATCATATCTTTCTTGAACTGCTGTAACAAACTTTGATCATTTCTAGTGAAGACTAAGTCATCCACATATAAGGAAACAATGAGAATTGAAGCTCCTCTCTTCAAAACATAGAGTGTAGGCTCACTTTGGCTCTTTTTGAAACCACGTTTGGCAAAATACTTATCAATTTTAGCATACCACGTTCGAGGTGCTTGCTTTAACTTGTTTAATGTTTCTTCTTCCAACACTCCATTAAAAAATGCAGACTCACATCAAGTTGATAAATCAACCAATTCTTTTGAGCATCAAGAACAATTAAAGTCCTAATAGTTTCCAACCGTGCAACTGGAGCAAAGGTTTCAGAAAAATCAATACTTGGCTTTTGAGTAAAGCCTCTTGCCATGAGCTTGTGCTTTTGAATGCTCCCATCTTGATTGAATTTCATCTTGAAAATCCACTTCACGTCTATGACATCTCTATCTTGTGGATAATCAACCAGCTCCCATGTTTGATTTTTCTCGATCATTCTCATCTCCTCCTTCATGGCTTTCACCCATATTTCATGATTTTGTGCCTCTTTTCCGGCTCTACACCAACGAAATCCGAGTTCTTAATGGAGGACTTTCTGATGAAGAGTAGTTTGGAGAACCAGGTTCTGCATTCAAACTGCTTCCAGAACTTCTTCTTCTAGCAACTACTGGAGTTGAGGCGTGACTTCTTCTTGCTGCTTCTCTCTTGGAATTTCACCTTCTTCTTGTATAATTGCATATGGCATCTCCTGCATTTTATTTTCATTCCAATCCCAGCTAGCTTTTTCATTAAAAATCACATCTCTACTCACAATCAATTTCTTAGTTTGAACATTATCAAGCCTATAACCTTTGGTGTTGGAACAATAGCCAAAAAAGACACATTTTTGGCATTTTTTCATCAAGCTTAGTTCTTTTTTCGGCGGGAATATGAGCATAACAAATGTAGCCAAAAGTTTTGAAATGACTCACCGAATGTTTGAATCTGCTCCAAGCTTCAAATGGAGTTTTGTTCTTTATGGCTTTGTATTGAATTTTGTGAATGGTATATTCATCATAAGACAATCAGGTACAAGAGATAGCAATATATATGTGCTAGAGGGAAGAAAACAAGACTACCTATCCCTCCTTGATTTACGTCTAAAGCTAACAAAAAAGAACAAATAAGACACATCCCTTGAATTAAGGGAATTGACAAGACAAATAAGACAAATTGAGGAAATTGACAACAAGAGACACATCCCTTGAATTAAGGGAATTGACAACACTATCTATCACCCTAAAATCCTTTGTACGGTGAACATGCAACCTAACCTAACCCTAGTTGCCATTCTTTCTTCCAATACTCCCCCTCAAGCTGGATCAAAGGGATTAATTGATCCAAGCTTGAACAAAAGACGTTGAAAATCAGCAGAGGGTAATCCTTTTGTGAAAATATCCGCAAGTTGATCATGACTGCGCGTGTAGTGAGTGTCGATCACCTTGGACTGAACTTGATTTCTGACGTAGTGACAATCAACGTCAATATGTTTAGTTCGCTCATGGAATACAGGATTCGATGCAATGTGCATCGTGGCCTGATTATCACAGTGTAGGGACATGGGTTGTTGATGAGGAAAACCTAAAGTCAACAGAAGGCTTTTGAGCCAAATAAGTTCACAAGCAGTGGACGCCATAGCACGATACTCTGCCTCTGCACTAGAGCGTGCAACAACACTTTGTTTCTTGCTTTTCCAGGTAACTAGGTTGCCTCCCACAAACGTACAAAACCCAGTGGTAGACTTGCGATCGAGAGAATTGCCTGCCCAGTCAGCATCGGTATAGCCTGAGATCTGAGTGTGACTATTGTTGCGCATAAGAATTCCTCTACCAATGGAACCCTTAAGATAACGTAGCACACGATGAACAATCTTGCCATTTTCTCTCCCAAAAATGTGATCTTTCAGGATGTAGTCACCAAGAAGACGATTGGTGAAGGATTTTTCTTAAATGGTCTCTACTATCTTTCCAAGCATATTTAAGTTCCCAAGGTTTTTCAAGTCACTTCAAGCTTAGCTCAAGAACAACAACTTTGGCACCAACGTCTAGCACATCCTTCTGAAAAAGTTCTATCCACCTTGTTCCCAAATATGTGCAAAGTTACAAGTCTTTGTGATGTTTGTCATTTTTCTAAGTTTACTAGATTACCATTTACTTCCTCTTTGTCTAGGGCTAGTAACCCTTTTGAAATCGTGCATTCCGATGTTTGGGGACCAACTATAGAGTCTTTTGATGGATACAAATATTTTGTAACTTTTGTGGATGATTTCACAAGGATTACTTGGTTGTATCTTTTGAAATTTAAAAGTGAAGTGATGGAAGTTTTTCAAGATTTTCATAGACTTGTGGCCACCCAATTTGCTTCAAAAATTCATATTTTACGATCAGATAACGGCACAGAATATATGTCTCATAACATGTCACACTACTTGAGCACGCATGGTATATTACACCAAACAAGCTGTGTTGGAACACCTCAACAAAATGGGGTGGCCGAGAGGAAGAATAGAGATCTACTTGAGAAGACTAGAGCTCTTATGTTTCACATGAATGTGCCTAAGAAGTTTTGGTCTCAAGGAGTCCTTACTGCGGCATATCTCATCAATAGATTGCCTAGTAAAGTGTTGAATTTTAAATCACCTTATGAGGTCTTGAAAAATAGAAAGATCAACTTTTCCCATTTGAGAGTCTTTGGGTGTACATGCTTTGTTCACATTCAAACTCAAAATCGTGACAAGCTAGACCCAAGGGCTGCCAAATGTGTCTTTCTAGGTTATTCATCTACCCAAAAAGGTTACAAGTGCTATAATTCAACAACTAGAAAAATGGTTGTTTCAAGGGATGTTAAATTTGAAGAACATGTTCCTTACTTCTCACAATCACTGGATTACTCTAGACAGGGGGAGCATTTGATGGACTTATTTCCTTTTCCATATCCAAACGGAGAAGATGCAACATGCACTCCTAGTGATCATGTGCCGGATGATGTTAACCTTCACTCGGTGGAACATCTTGAAGATGGAAACCCTTCCTCATCGGAGATTCACACTGCACCCTCCAGTGATCCTTCCAACCATGATGTTGTTCAAATACCTGTAGTTCAATCTCCTACAGTTCGTCGCAATCCTGCACGAGAGAGGAAACTTCCATCCAAGTTGCATGATTATGTGACCTACACTGCCAGGTATCCCGTGACTGATGTTATTGATTATAGCAAAGTCTCATCTTCTTTTGCTACATTCCTAAGTGCCATTAATGAAGCTCGAGAACCTCAAAGTTTTCAAGAAGCCAATCTTCACAGTGAGTGGAGAAATGCTATGGCAGAGGAACTTCAAGCCCTCCATGAAAATAACACATGGACTATAGTGAAACTTCCAAAAGGAAAGAAGGCAGTGGGGAGTCGTTGGGTGTACAAAACTAAGTTTCATTCAGATGGCACAATCGAAAGGAATAAGGCTCGCTTGGTTGCTCGAGGTTTTACACAAACCTATGACGTCGATTATAAAGAGACATTTGCTCCGGTGGCAAAAATGAACACTGTTAGAGTATTGTTGTCGGTTGCTGATGCGAGATTTATACTCACACAAATTAAACCCTCTTTTTATCAATTGTAGTATAGGTGCAAGTAGGGATCGTTCTGGACCGGGGATTAGGAGGGATTGCAAATCTCTTGGAAACTGACTCAAAAACGTAAAATAACAATATGAAATACTAACTTAGACTCAAAGAATGCAAAACTAAAAATAAGAAAGATTAAGACTAAGACTTAAACGAAATATGGGGGGATTGATTTTGGACGAATTTAAACTAAAATGGATAGATTGTAAAGAAAACAAATTGTAAATATGAAATTGACGGAAATGAATGGATGGTATGGCTAGCTAAGGGGTTCATCTCCATACATGACAAAGAGAATTGAAATTAAACATTGAAATCAAAGAAACGCCTAAACATACCAACAACTCAAACTTGAATTGTATGAACGTTTAGGCCCTCTTCTCTTCCTCTTTATTGTAGCATAAGGTCTAGGGATAATTGGTTTGGGGGATGGAAGTGTGGAATGGAAAAGGAATTATGGAAATAGGTGAGGAGTGGTAGAGAAAATGGTGCAGAAAATGGAGAGAAACTCACGGCTAGAGAAGGAATGGAGTGTTTGTGTTGTGGTATCTACAATGGAATGGGATGTTTTGAATGATGGGAATGCAAGGGTATTTATAGGAGGAGTGGAGATGTATATGGCTATTTGTTTAAGGTGTTTGTGTGGAGGAATGATGGAGAATTGCATGTGGAATGGCTGCAATGATGAAGAATGAAAGCTGGAAAATAAAAGGGAAAGCTGGAAATCTGAAAATGCAAATGGGAATCCTGAAATGCAAAGGTGGCCACGGTTTTGAGTGTGTTTTGTGTTGGAAATGCATGTGAATGCATGTGAATGTTGTTTGTGTGAAGTGTGTGTGGGTTAAAGAGTGAATGGTGGTGTAATGATGAAGTGTGATGGCTGAAAATGTCAAGGGAAATGCATGTGATTGCATGACAAAGAATTTCAGGATACATGTGTGTGTTGAATGGTTTCTTGGTGAAGGATGTGGAGTGGTTGAATGTGGTGCAATGATAATGTTTTGTGGCTGAATTGGTGGTGGAATTATGATGGGAGTGCATATGATTAAAGAGTGGGAGTGCATGTGGGTGAATGTGAAGGGAATGCATGTGTTGATGACTAGGTTAGTGGGTGGAAATCTGAAAATGGCATAAGGGAATGGGAGCTCACGGTTTTGAGTTGTTTGTTTGTGTGAAGTGTGTGTGAATGCATGTGAAGATGCTAATAAATAATGCATGTAGGGTTAGGAAATAAAATCATAACTTAAAGGGAGATGATTAAAGGGTGTTGAAAGGTTTGAAATGCATGTGTTGAATTGGTGGTTGAATGATGAAAGAATAAGTGAATGATTATGATAAGTGTATAAGTGAATGATTATGATAAGTGTATGATATGTTAAGTGATAAATGAATGATATGTTAAGTGATAAATGAATGATATGTGGTGAGTGATAAGTGAATGGAAGTGATAAGTGATAAGTGAATGGAAGTGATAAGTGAATGGTTTGATAAGTGAATGATATGATAAGTGAATGCTTATAATAAGTGAATGATATGATAAATGAATGCTTTAAGTGTTTAAAATAGGGAACAAAGCCCTTCCTTGCATGGCAAGGAAGGGAGACACAAGGAAACACACGACAATGTCCTAAGGTTGCAAGGAATGTTGTTTTTGTGTTCTAAAATGCGTAGGAGTCTTCAATGATGCTTAAACATGAGGTCTTTTAGGATTTAACTTTCCTACTTCAAGTCTTTAATTTCGTCCATCCTCTTGGCTCCAAGCATATGATATCCATTCCAATCTCTAATTTGCTCCAAAAGGCTCCAAAAGGCATCCTTTTGCATACCTTGCCCTTAGAACCTGAAAACACACAAAAGAAGCATAAAGGATTAAAATAACTAGAGAAACATAACGTAAATGCACGAGAACAAGCCATTTAAGTCGCATGAATATGCTCCTATCAAATACCCCCACACTTATCTTTTGCTAGTCCTCGAGCAAAACAGAAAGAAAAACAAAACAAAACCAAACGAAACAAAACAAGTAAAACACAACCTAAACCTTCCAACAACCGTCTTAGGGATTTCCAATGCACATGACACGTTAAAAATCATCATTCCCACAGATTTTAGTCATCTTCACACTTAAGTACATTCTTAATCATAGTCACCATATACTAGTTCACAATTAAGCATTTAAAACCATGTTTTGAATGTAGTAACATGCCTTAGAGAAATTGCTCAAATCCTTACAAGATATGCACTCGTTTTTCACACAGATTTTCTGACTACACACCCTACACTAGTTATATGTGAGAAGATTGATGTAAACATGTAGACGAACACTCACATATGTTATAACAAGGAAAGCATTTTCTGGATTTACGATAATGACATGAATATGATCTCATGAATGGAATGCTACTACTTAGAATGAGAACCAGTGATTCCATAAGCTCATATCAATTTCAAACTCCACATTATTGAACACATAACGATCAAGATAGAAGTCAAAGGGGTGTAACGGGGCTAAAGGTGTTTGGCTAACAAAGAAGGTATATGGAAAACAAAGGTTCTTAAAGAAATAGCGAGCAAAGCATTTGAATTAACGTAGAATTCACTTTTGAATGAAAACTCAACTTTTGAACAACAAGGGGGAACAAGCTCTTTTTTTTTTTTTTTTTTTTTTTTTTTTTCTTTCTTTCTTTTCTCTTTTTTTCTTTTTCATATGTTTTTCACAAATTTTTTTTTCTTCTTTTCTTTTGACTCTCAAAACATACAAACTTAAGAACAAACTTTTACTCCCCCACACTCATTTTCTTGCAAAATGTACTCAAAAGGAATTCATTTAAGTCATGCTCACTATCTTTTAAGAACAAGGGTACGGATGGTCCTAATCTAGGCTAGGTAAGGGGTGATATGGTTAGCAAAAAATAGGTTAAATGAGGCTCAACGGTGTTAAGACTTACAATATATACGAAATATGGGAAGTAAGGCTATTTGGCTATGGTGGCAACTACACAACTTCATCTTGATATATGTTATGCAACTCAATATCATGCTTTGAATGAAACGGATATAAGTTCTAGCATTTAGTTCTATCATGATACAATTGCATTCTAAGTAGCAACCAAGCAAGGAATAATGAGATCATTCAACAACTTTAGAAAACAAAGAATCACAGAAAATAACTCTCCAAAGAAGGTAATGGCTCGAGTCTCACAGGGTTGTAGCGTTTGTTTGAGTTCCTTCCTTCAAGCATGTTACAAAAACGAATTTTTCTTTTATGATTGCATGTGAAGTCATACATTATAACCATAACTAAACATATACCAAGAGTAAATCAAACTTTCATCCATGTTTATAACTCTTTTTAACAGTCATGCAATTACAAACCAAATCCTCATCATAACGTTGGAAGGTTTCCTAAGACACAAAAACAACTCAAAACACTCTTTTTAGGCTTTTCAAAAAAATGTTTTTCAAATTTTTATGTGATTTTCGGAGTTATAAAACAAAACACGCTAAAACAGTTTAAAAACACCTTAAAAATATTTAAAACAGCAAGGAACAACACTTGAAGTTATGGGTGATAAAATTCAACGAATTTGCATCAACATACTTAGCTACCCCCCCCACACTTAAATCAAACATTGTCCTCAATGTTTTAAGCATAGATTCACACAAAGCATAAGTAAATACACAAAAAGCACTTAAACATACTAAACATGGCAGAATGTAATTAACAAAGAGAAGAGTTTAGAGACGCAAATCTGGTTATAGAGTGTAAATTCCATCTTCTCCTTGGTAATTGCATTGAGGCTTTTGATCTTTGTGATTCCACAGGCTTACTCTTGAACTGGTTTCTGCCCATCGTTGATTTTCCTTTGTGCTACTTCTTGAACTGGGCAGCATGATGGTTCATTTGGTCTCCCCCGAAGGTCTGAGCTTATCCCTTTTATCTGTTTCTTTGTTCAATCTTTCCAATTCGTATTGAAAAGGGTTGGAGGATAACTCAGCCTATGTTTGTCTCCACATGCTTCAATGTATCATTTTCACTTGCCTTACTCGCTCCCCTTTGCAGAAGTGGTCCCTTTCTCCGGAAGTGTATCAACCGTTGAAGATGACTACTCGAGAGCAACGCTAGGTAAGCAATCAGGAATAGATTCCAGGCAGTTGGCTCCAGATCGGAAGATTGACTCCAAGTGCCGGCTGATTGCTTCTTTTACTTTGCCATGCGAGTAAGAACAAGGACAAAGAAAAAGACAGGGAAAGAGCATGATATGAGATACTTTTGCTTTTGACCTTGATGATATGAGATACCTTTGCTTTGAAGAAGCGGTGAATGAATCAGCACATGCTTCAATCCGCCGTTTCCTCCTGGGTCATATGTACTCCAGGCATCTGGTATCATCTTTGGGGAAGAAGAAAGAATTGAGTATTTTGAAAGGCTTTGCTGGGAGTGCGCCCTCAGAGGTGAGGGAGAGTTGGGCATTTTCTTCAGGTTTTCCCTGCCATAAAAGACGAAGGTCGACATATATAGAGATAATATCAAGTGGTGGTACTTTTTACCTTTGTCGACAAACGTTTTGATCCCGCAACTCCGGCTTTTTGAAATAGTGGTGCCTCTTCGATCTTTGAATTCGGCTCTTCGATTTCTGAGCAGGCGCCCCTTCGATTTCTGAACGACGCCCCTTCGCTTTCTGAACGACACGTGGTAATGCAGATGCGGCTCCTTTTGACAAAGCTGCACGCGTTTTCTGAAAAGCAGAGAAAGCGTCGCCGAACTTTGCGCTTGTCGGCTAAAGACGTGTAGTTGCGATGATGGCCTCCACGTGTTTTCAGCTTTGTCAGAAATCTTTTGACAAAGTTGAACGCGTTTTCTGAAAAGCCGAGGGAAAGCGTCGCCTAACTTACGCCGGAAAATCCGGCTCTTTGAATCAGTGGACGCGTCGCCTTGGCATTTTATAGAGCTATCGATCACCGCCAACATACACACTCTGAAGATTTCCCATTCCTGAAACTCGACTCCGGCCCTTTGTGAAATTTTTAACTCCATCCACCCCTTCTCTTTGAACACTTTTGAAAAAAATGGCAAACTCATCGAACCTTAGCTTAGATTTGAGTCTCAGCAGCGATCCGGTTGCGCCCCGTCAAGGTAATGTATGGCGCCCTTCTTTTTTATCTTCTAACGGTCCTCTTTCAGGTGAAGACTCTATGATGCAGGACGCCACAACAGCTACAATAGTAGCTAAAAACCTCCTCACTCCAAAAGATAGTAGGCTGCTGTCAGGACGGTCCGATGAGTTGGCCGTTCAAGAGTCCCTCGCACTTAGTGTTCAGTGTGCGAGCTCTGTGTCCAACATGGGCCTACGCCTGCTTGCCCGCTCCCGTCAGGTGGAATCGTTGATGGCAGAGGTGGAAAGACTTAAGCAAGAGATCCAGCAGCTTAAGTACGAGAATAGAAGTTTGCATGTGCTTGCAAATAACTATTCGTCGGGGATGAAGAGGAAGCTTGATGAGCTGCAAGAGTCTGAAGGTCGGATTCACAGTGACCGTCAAAGGTTTTCGTCTTTCCTCCAGAGGCACCTTTTTCCTGGCTCATCCAGCGCTTGGCCAAGTATTGAGGCCTGGAATGCTCTATCTTCGATGCCTCCCGCTCCGATGCCTTCTGCTCCGATGCCTTCTGTTCCTACGCCTTCTGCACCGATGCCTCCCGCTTCTATGCCTTCCGCTTCTGCTCCTCGTAGTGGGGCTTCACGCAAACAACCTTTGTGAAGCTCCACCTTTCTCTATGTTTAGTATCTTTCTTTTTTTTTTTTTTTTTTTTTTTTTTTTTACATAAATAAAATCAAACGGCATGGAATTTATCTTTGAATGGGCGGTGATACTTGAAATGATCCGGTAATAGTTTAAATTCCAGATTGGGTGCCTGAATCATTAACCACATGTTAGTATAAAAGAAAATTGAAATTCGGGGAGGCGGCTTACCTGTGTGCTCCAAAATGAACTCCAGAATAAACACCCCTTCGAAAGTTATGACTTGTCCCGTGTCATAAAATCCAACTTCCTTGGGAATTGTGGTTTCAAATATGTCCTCTTTGATGCCTTCTACATCTTCTCCAGCCACTACCTTCTCTTGAATCATTCTTCTTGGTGTACAAAGTCCTTTGAAGAATTCAACACCATCTAAAACTTGCTGTGTTGCACCAAGAATTTGAATAGCATTTTGCACCTTTGGGAAGGCTTCCACGATGTCCTTTTTACTCTCTTCTTGGTTGGGAATCAAAAACCTGCTAGGAAAAGGGACATTGGGTGGAATAACATCAGAATAACATGAAATTGGGACGTCCTTACTGGTGGTGGGTGGTTTAGAGGGCTTAGGGGGCTGCGGCAAGGGTTGTTCTACCCTTGCCGTGTGCATGTCTTCTTCCTCCTCCTCAATTAGCAGCTCTTCATCCACTTCTAGGCTATGTTTGGACATTTTTAGGTCTGCTCCAACCTCCATAGCACTTCCCAAAGTGATAGCATTATGGATTTCAAAATCTTCCTTCGAGTTTTCAATAGTTGAGTTGGAAAGTTCACTTTGCTCTTGAATTTGTTTCATGAACTCCATAATCTGCCCAAATTGCTCGTCCAATTTACCCAACTTCTTGTCTTGATTTTGTTCGTCCTGCGTCAAAGAGGTTAGTAATTGAAAATTTTTATCATTATCCATGGACATACTTGAACTTGATTGGAATTGTTGTGGGGGAGGTTGTGGTGGCTGCATAGGTGTTGTATTGAACTCCTCATATGGTTGCCAATATGCTTCTTGTTGAGCCTCCTTGGCTTGATTTTGTGACCCCTGCGCCAAAGAATTTATTTCATTAAGAATTTGAATATAATCTACTGGCGAACTTGAATTTAATTGAGCATATTGCATATGAAGTTGTGGTGGCTGCATAGGTCTTGAATAGAACTCCTCATATGGTTGCCAATATGCTTCACGTTGAACTTGTTGATCTTCCCACCATATAGAGTTTGAATGATCCCTCCAATCTCTTTGTGGACATTGATTGGCTTGAAATCCTTGCCTATATGAAGCACCAAATGTAGGGACACTCTGCATTGTGGTCCTTTCGGCATACGGCGACAATTTAGAAGTAAGATTTGCCAATTGAGCTTGAATGCTAGCAAAATCCATAACTTACTTCTCTAGTACCTAAAAAGAAAGAGAACTAAATCAAAAATCAAAAGTAACAACAAACAAAGAAAACAACACTAAGTTAGAAACTAAAACGAAAACAACTAAACCAAAAAAAAAGAAAAGAACTAAGGGATTAGCAAAGTTGCTAATCCCCGGCAACGGCGCCAAAATTTGATGCGAGATTTATACGCACACAAATTAAACCCTCTTTTTATCAATTGTAGTATAGGTGCAAGTAGGGATCGTTCTGGACCGGGGATTAGGAGGGATTGCAAATCTCTTGGAAACTGACTCAAAAACGTAAAATAACAATATGAAATACTAACTTAGACTCAAAGAATGCAAAACTAAAAATAAGAAAGATTAAGACTAAGACTTAAACGAAATATGGGGGGATTGATTTTGGACGAATTTAAACTAAAATGGATAGATTGTAAAGAAAACAAATTGTAAATATGAAATTGACGGAAATGAATGGATGGTATGGCTAGCTAAGGGGTTCATCTCCATACATGACAAAGAGAATTGAAATTAAACATTGAAATCAAAGAAACGCCTAAACATACCAACAACTCAAACTTGAATTGTATGAACGTTTAGGCCCTCTTCTCTTCCTCTTTATTGTAGCATAAGGTCTAGGGATAATTGGTTTGGGGGATGGAAGTGTGGAATGGAAAAGGAATTATGGAAATAGGTGAGGAGTGGTAGAGAAAATGGTGCAGAAAATGGAGAGAAACTCACGGCTAGAGAAGGAATGGAGTGTTTGTGTTGTGGTATCTACAATGGAATGAGATGTTTTGAATGATGGGAATGCAAGGGTATTTATAGGAGGAGTGGAGATGTATATGGCTATTTGTTTAAGGTGTTTGTGTGGAGGAATGATGGAGAATTGCATGTGGAATGGCTGCAATGATGAAGAATGAAAGCTGGAAAATAAAAGGGAAAGCTGGAAATCTGAAAATGCAAATGGGAATCCTGAAATGCAAAGGTGGCCACGGTTTTGAGTGTGTTTTGTGTTGGAAATGCATGTGAATGCATGTGAATGTTGTTTGTGTGAAGTGTGTGTGGGTTAAAGAGTGAATGGTGGTGTAATGATGAAGTGTGATGGCTGAAAATGTCAAGGGAAATGCATGTGATTGCATGACAAAGAATTTCAGGATGCATGTGTGTGTTGAATGGTTTCTTGGTGAAGGATGTGGAGTGGTTGAATGTGGTGCAATGATAATGTTTTGTGGCTGAATTGGTGGTGGAATTATGATGGGAGTGCATATGATTAAAGAGTGGGAGTGCATGTGGGTGAATGTGAAGGGAATGCATGTGTTGATGACTAGGTTAGTGGGTGGAAATCTGAAAATGGCATAAGGGAATGGGAGCTCACGGTTTTGAGTTGTTTGTTTGTGTGAAGTGTGTGTGAATGCATGTGAAGATGCTAATAAATAATGCATGTAGGGTTAGGAAATAAAATCATAACTTAAAGGGAGATGATTAAAGGGTGTTGAAAGGTTTGAAATGCATGTGTTGAATTGGTGGTTGAATGATGAAAGAATAAGTGAATGATTATGATAAGTGTATAAGTGAATGATTATGATAAGTGTATGATATGTTAAGTGATAAATGAATGATATGTTAAGTGATAAATGAATGATATGTGGTGAGTGATAAGTGAATGGAAGTGATAAGTGATAAGTGAATGGAAGTGATAAGTGAATGGTTTGATAAGTGAATGATATGATAAGTGAATGCTTATAATAAGTGAATGATATGATAAATGAATGCTTTAAGTGTTTAAAATAGGGAACAAAGCCCTTCCTTGCATGGCAAGGAAGGGAGACACAAGGAAACACACGACAATGTCCTAAGGTTGCAAGGAATGTTGTTTTTGTGTTCTAAAATGCGTAGGAGTCTTCAATGATGCTTAAACATGAGGTCTTTTAGGATTTAACTTTCCTACTTCAAGTCTTTAATTTCGTCCATCCTCTTGGCTCCAAGCATATGATATCCATTCCAATCTCTAATTTGCTCCAAAAGGCTCCAAAAGGCATCCTTTTGCATACCTTGCCCTTAGAACCTGAAAACACACAAAAGAAGCATAAAGGACTAAAATAACTAGAGAAACATAACGTAAATGCACGAGAACAAGCCATTTAAGTCGCATGAATATGCTCCTATCAGTTGCAATTAACAATGCATGGCCTCTCTTTCAAATGGATGTTAAAAATGCTTTCCTGTTGGAAATGTGCCCTAAAACCAATCATATGATGATACTTTACGGACATTTCACAAAGTTAAACTAATGTAGTTTAAATGTAAAGGGCAAAGATTATTGTTTGAGCCGTCTCATATAAATGTTATATGCTTAAACGATAAGTCCAAGGAATATGTGATTGGAAGAATGCGATCTAAAGAAGTTAGATTCATGAGACCATTCTTTCGTTGACACATCCTAAACGTTCCTGATCATAGGATTGTCAATTGGGCATTGACAGTCCGTTAAGATCAGTACGTGCTATGTCTTCTCTCAGGGAGAGTGACTAGTCTCGAGTCATTGGTGTGTGTGACATCAAGACAAGTACGTAGGTGCTCAATAGAGAATGAGTTCACTGAACACGATCAACGAAGAGTTCTCATATTCATGTCACATGAGAACTCATGGTTGGGATAATGCAAATTAGTCTTTTGACCTGAGGCATCACAGTTGTCTTGTGGTTAGGTCCTTAATCTTTGATTATGTCAAAGTCACTCCATCAGGAGGGTGTCCACGGCATCGTTGGGGTTAAGCCACTTAGCCATGGAGGCAAGTGAATGCGCAACAAGGGATCTCTAACCTTCAAACTGTTTGAGGGAGAATACTCTATGATATGATTAAGAATCTTTGGCCAAAGTATGAATGAGATTTAGGAATGTGTTCCAAATCACATTCAAGGTAATCATATAAGCACATGACTCACATTGGATAGTAGACATGAATAAACTATCAAACCAAACAATGTGGTCAAGAGTATTGTATTAGAGAAAGACCGTATTGCATTTGTAATCCTAAAACTGAATAGGTTCTCCACCTCTTCTGATTAGCTTGGGTAACCATGACATGCTGCTAGGCGTCAACCATGGTTTGTGGAAGCCCTAAAAGTGTATTATCACTAACGGGAGAATTGAAAGTAAGTTTCAATTCACAATCGATTAGAAAGAGTTTTAATCGCCCACTGCCTCGCTAAAAGGAACCTAATGGATCGTTCACCGAGTAAGGTAGAGTTTGAAGAAACAACGGAGATGAGTAAGAATAATTAAATGGTTTAATTATTTATCTAAGGCTAGGATTAATTAATATGTTAATTAATCAAACGAATAAGTTCGTTAAAGACCTCGGGTTAGTTTTGGGCCGCAAGGCCCAATGGGATTTGAATGTCAAGCCCATTAACTCAAGTTGTATGACAACTTGAATAAACAAAGGGCTTGAAAGCCCAATAAACCCTATAGGCCGGCCATGTTAGAAGAATAGGGCTTTTGGTCCATTAGGTCACTTATTTGAAGGGACTATATAAAGGACTTTATAGCCTAAAATTCATTAAGGGTTGTTTTTGGGGAAAGGATGAGAACACAAGCTCTCCTTTCTCTCTAAAATTTCGGCCACCTTGGAGGGATCATCTAGCAATCAAACTCCTCCAAGGTCACTCATTTTTCTTCTTCATTATGCCTTGGTGATGAATCATTAGAGGTTCTCAATTTTGGGAACTTTGGAGAAACCTTTTTTCATCCATCCAAATCCATAGATCTAAGATGCAAGGAAGGCCCTCTCTTTGGGTGATTAGCCTTTGTTTAAATACAAAGAGGAATCTACAAAGGTATATATTTCAACTCACTTTGTTTTGAGTTGATTATTGGTTCACCATTTTACTAGGCTTTGAACATTCATGGGTAATGTTTTGTTTTTAAGTGCATGCTAGCATGATTCCGCCTTTAATTTGTTAATTGCATGCTAATGATGTTGCTTAAATGAACATGTCATCTTCCAAAAATAATCCTTCATTTCCTGCATGGTGAACTTGAAGAAGAGGTTTACATGAAGCTACCCCCAGGTCATCCTCAATCAAACAATCCAGAAATGGTGTGCAAACTCCATAAATCCATTTATGGTCTCAAGCAAAGTCCACGTGCATGGTATGCCAAGCTCAGTCATGTTCTGGAAAGGGTTGGTTTTTGTCGAAGTATTGCGGATTCTTCCCTATTTGTTCGTTCCAGCTTAGTGGGTATAGTAGTTGTGCTCATTTATGTTGATGATCTAATTGTGACAGGTGATAATATGTCAGAGATTAATGCTCTTAAACAGTATCTCAACAACAAGTTTGCTATCAAGGATCTTGGCACTCTCAAATACTTTCTGGGCATCGAGATGGCACACTCTCACAAGGGTTTCTTCCTCAACCAACGCAAGTATGTCATGGATCTTCTTCACGAAGCAAAAATGACAGATTGCAAGCCTGCTCGTACCCCCTTGGATAGCAACTTGAAGCTAAAAACTCACGGTGATCCAGTTCCCAATTTAAGTTACTATCAAAGAATGGTTGGCAAACTCATTTATCTGACTATCACACGTATTGGAAGAAAGAATGGCAACTAGGGTTAGGTTAGGTTGCATGTTCACCGTACAAAGGATTTTAGGGTGATAGATAGTGTTGTCAATTCCCTTAATTCAAGGGATGTGTCTCTTGTTGTCAATTTCCTCAATTTGTCTTATTTGTCTTGTCAATTCCCTTAATTCAAGGGATGTGTCTTATTTGTTCTTTTTTGTTAGCTTTAGATGTAAATCAAGGAGGGATAGGTAGTCTTGTTTTCTTCCCTCTAGCACATATATATTGCTATCTCTTGTACCTGATTGTCTTATGATGAATATACCATTCACAAAATTCAATATGGTATCAGAGCAGTGACCCTAACCGGCCTGTCTCTGTGGTGTTCTCTTGAGAGATTCGTGAGCTTCTTGTCCTTCAATCATGGCTGAAGAAAGCTTAGTAAATTTGGAAGGAGACGGCTTTCATGCTACTCCACCATCACCACACTCAGATATTGATATCAACGCAAATCAACGTCTTAGTTCTGTCTTGCTAAATGAGTTTAACTATCTTCCATGGGAGAGAGCAGTTTCTCTTGCTCTGGGAGGACGATCAAAGCTTGGTTATGTTAATGGTGCTATTCCAATGCCTGAGACTACCTCACCGAAGTATGATGCTTGGCTATGCAAAGACCAGTTGGTCATGTCGTGGCTACTCAATTCCATGGATCGTAAGATTGCAGAAATTTTTAGCTATGCTGAATCCTCCATGACTCTTTGGAAAAATCTCAAGGAAATGTATGGAAATCAGAACAATGCGGCTAGAGTGTTTCAGTTAAAGAAGGACATTGCTGGTTTGCAACAGGAAGGGAAGCCATTTGTGCAACATTTTGGAAAGCTGACCACTATGTGGAACGAGCTGAATGTGTATCGACCACACACTATCGACGCTGCTGTGCTAACTAAAAGAGCCGAGGAAGACAAAATATTCCAACTCCTAGCAAGCCTGAGCCCTGAATTCGAAGATCTTCGAAGCCATATCCTCATGAATCCCGACCTGCCTTCTTTTTCAAGTGTGTGTGCCACAATTCAAAGAGAAGAGGTTCGAAGGAAAGTCATGACCTTGGACATGAAGACAAATTGAGGAAATTGACAACAAGAGACACATCCCTTGAATTAAGGGAATTGACAACACTATCTATCACCCTAAAATCCTTTGTACAGTGAACATGCAACCTAACCTAACCCTAGTTGCCATTCTTTCTTCCAATACTTTGGTTGGACATCTATTAAGAATGTATACTGCTATACACAGCTTCTATCCAAAAAAATTTTGGTAGCCTTTTCTCATTCGTCATGGATCTAGCCATCTCTATGATTGTTTGGTTCTTCCTTTCGACAATCCCATTTTGCTGGGGACTATACCCTGTTGCCAATTGCTTCCAAATGCCTTCATCTTTGCAGTAGTCTTCAAATTCATGAAAGGTATATTCGCCTCCTTTGTCACTTCTTATGATTTTGATGCTGCAACCACTTTAATTTTCTACGAATGCTTTGAATTGTTTGAAGACAGTGAAAGTTTCTGATTTCTCCTTCAAAAAATAAACCCATGTCATCCTTGAATAATCATCAATGAACGCGAGAAAGTACTTGTGCTGGCTTAAGGAAGGAGTTGGCATTTTGCCGTAAATATCGGTATGCACAAGTTCCAGCGGTGGCTTTGCTCTCCACGTGCTTTGACTTGGGAATGAATTACGGTGCTGCTTGCCCATGACACAGCCTTCACAAGCATCTGTTGTTGCTTCAATTTCCGATAACCCTTTAACAATGCTTTTCTTCTGGAGAAGCTTAGCCCCTGGAAATTTAAATGACAAAACCTCTTGTGCCACAACCAAGAGTCTTGCACAATATCAACCTTCAAAGAAACTTCATTTCCATAGCGCATTGAAGGGGGAAAAGTTTGATTTTTCTCCATCGGAACCGATGGGATGAGCTGCTCATTATCCTTCTTGTCATAAATAGTGCAATCCACATCTTTGAAAACAACTTTGTAGCCATTTCGCATAAGCTGCCCAACACTTAATAAATTTTGAGCTATGTTTGGAACAAGCAAAACATCACGGATATATTTGACTCCCCTTTTTGTTTGGACGGGAACAGTGCCTTTCCCCAACGCTTAGTGATAATAATCATCACCCATCTTTATTCTGGGAGTAATGGAAATGTCCATATCAACAAATAATTTTTCATTTGATGTCAGATGATTGCTGCAGCTGTTATCCACGTACCAAACATTATTTCCTTCTGCGGATTTTGATTGACCAGCATAAAATAAAATTCTTTCTTTTGCATCATCCTTCTCTGCAAAATTTGCTTGATTATAATTCTTGAATCTACATTCCTTTTCAACATGTCCAAATTTGTTGCAATAATGACACTTTGGCTTCCCACGGTTAAAACAATCAACTGTATCATGGTTACTTCTGTTACAAATCTTGCAAAAAGGCTTATTACCTTTGTTGTTTTTGGCATCATCTCTTTTGCTAGACTTGCCTTTCTTCCATATTCTTTGCTTCCTGCCTTGCTGGTCATCTCAAGCATTGCCTTTCTTGAAGAACTCCTTGGATTTGAATGTGAGCTTCGATTGGAAAGCACTTTCAACAGATTGCTCATTATTTCGTCTCAGCCTTCTTGGCTCATGAGACTTTAGAGAACCCATCAATTGCTCTAGTGATAAAGTGGCGAGAACCATCATTTTTCCGGCAAGCTGATCAAGATCTTCTCAACAACCTGCTAGTTAGACATATTTTCTCCAAGTGTTCTAATTTGATTCACCACTTCAACAACTCTGGAAGAGTAATCTTGGATGCATTCTAATTCCTTCATATTGTGGAACTCCCTGCACAACGTCTAGAGCTTGATGGTTTTTACCTTGCTGTCACCTTGGAACTCATTTTCTAATATCTCCCACTCTTCTTTTGCTATTTGGGCTCTTATGATTCTTGGAAAAATGTTGCCAGTGACTCCATTTTGAATTTTTGAGAGAGCCTTGGCATCTTTCATTACATCTGCTTCAAACTTTTCTTTCTGTGCAGCCGGAACTTCGGCATCAGCAGTAGTTCTTCAAGTCTTGTTTCAACTATGCTCCAGAGTCATTTTGACCAAAGCAAAGTCCTCATCTTCACCTTTCAGAAATCATAATTCTCTCCTCCAAAAATTGGAAGAATAGAGTAGGAAACTGATGGACCTTCTTTCCCACCAGAAGCCATCTGTTAGAGATGTTTAGAATGCCCAGATATGAACGAACACGGATGTGGTACCAATTTGTAGGAAGTGTAAAAGGATGGAAATACTTCACAAGTTTATGGGAAATCTGAGTTGCTACAGCGGAGCTCTTGTATTAGGTCTTATTATAACTCTCTTGATACAAAATGATATGCCAAAGGCTATATATAGAATACAAAGTACTAGAGAGTTCTTCCTAGATAACTTAACAAACATAGGCTGGGAACTCTAATACAATAACTCTAGAATAATTGTTCTTGGGAATGTCCAGAGTCTTAACATTTTAATTCCAACAGAATATAATTGTTCTTGGGAATGTTTAGAGTCTTAACATTTAGGGTAGTGCATTAATTCCAACAAGAACCACATCGCTTGGTTAGTAAAGACTTTATCTTTTATGTTTAGATGGACGCGCTTAAACTATCTTATCTTCTTAAGTTTATCATATGCAGATCCAGTCAAGGAAATCTAAAACAATACTTCATTGACCGATCACTCCGAACCCAGCATCTTAAGTCTTAACCACTAAGAAAGCTTATGAGGGCAGAGAGACTAGCAAACAAAATAGGCAGGGAAACAAAGAGATTGAGTTTACCTTATAAGCATAAATGTTGTGAGTGTAATGCTTAGGGGTGCCCGAAGCTTCGAGTGAAGAGTAGGAAACTTTGCCATCCTCCACCATCTCCTGTTGTGACGGAAGTGCAATACGATTATACAAAACGCCTGCTATCCACTTGCTTTGAAGTTCAAATATAGGGAAAGGCTCAGCCTGGCACCAAAATGTTCAACCATTTACTTCAAACATAAAAAGAAGAATGAACCAAAAAGAGTCAAAAGACCCAACAAAAATATGGTAGACAATTTACAGAAGAGAAATACCTTCCATGTTAACCCAACGAAGGAAAGTGTTGGAGCCAAGGCGGGTGGGAAGATGTGCTTGTACAGTGGTCCAACACGGTTATCATCCACGGTCACAATGCCATTGGTTTCAAGAAAAGGGAAATGATATTTGTACCTTAAAAAGAAAAAATATATATTACCACCTCTTTCATTCAATACAGAAAACTAATTGATAGCTTGAAGTCCTAAAATTAGCCAGAGCAGTGTACCCTGTGCGGTGAAGAATGACGTCAGCGAGGACAACGCTCTCATCTTCGAAAGCAACTCTACCATCTTCATGGAAACTTTTGATCTGCATTTGTTGAAACAATAGCAGTACCTTGGATATACCTATTTCCCAGCATCAGTCTTAAACCAAATTGAAAATTCCGTTGGTAAAGTCTATTACCATAGAATGGAGCCACATATTATCATAGGCGGGCTGCTTTTCATTGGTTTCATCCGGGAGAGATCTAGATGCAATGTGAACCTCTGTAGCGATTCCATCTATGTCCCGTGAAATATCAATGGCACTAGGTGCGCTCCCTAGCAAGATTACAACCTATGCAAAGCATGGAAAGGGATAAGATAAGCTAACCACCATATACATTTTTTGAGCAAAGGAAACCAAAAACAAGTAATAACTTTAGTACTCTACCGGAACCGATTTGCTTCCTTCAATCAATGAGAGATTCCAAGATATATAATTGATTTATATACCGCTATTAGTATAGTATCTATTAGAATACAAAGGTCAACATTGTAATTAGATGACATGTGTAAGTGTCTATGACTGGAATAAATTTATGAAATTAGATTCCGATTACAAGATACTCCTTTATTTGCTTTGACTTTGGGAAATCAAAATGCATACTGTCCACACGAATTTAGGAATCAACTTCTCCTTTTGGAGGAATTGGACTACCTGAGGGAGGCATTTGAATTCCTTGACATGTGGGGATTGAAATGGATTTTCTTTACCAATTATGCCCTTACATGGTTCTGATTATACCAACACTGCCCTCACTTAATTTCTATTAATTAGACTAAAAATAAGGGAGCTTTAACGAAAAGGGCTTGAAACAAGAGTATTTTAAGAAAAAAATCACCCTATATCTTTCTTTAACCAAAAACATCTCAAAATTAATCATAAGGACAGAGCCCCCAAATTCTAAACGAGCTGGGTTACAAAGCCCAACACAAACCAAAATAAGTTTTCAAAAATGCCCATAATGTTGAAAAGTCTGATGTCTGATGGCATTGAATGCCCACAAAGCAAAAGTCTTCTGCATGGGCAAAGTTTTCAATGCCCATGCAAAGTGAAAGTGGAAAGTGAATTGTAATGTCAGAGGACGCGTTTTAAATTTCAAGATGCATTAACTGCATCAGTTTAGAGTTGCTCTATAAATAGAGCACTCCGCATGTAACAGAAAGTAGAAGAAGAAAGAAAACTAGAGAAAAATATCAGTAACATCATCTACTCCTCTACCTTTTATTTGTTATCTGCCTGTGCTATAATTTTAGTGTGGCATTTTACATCTACCTTGCACCTACCACTTAAAAGGTTATCTCTCAAACTTTAATCCTTTTATAACACGTTATCAGCACGAGTCTCTAAATATAATTATTCTCTCATCTCTCTTCGCCGAACGAACGAAAGAAAGAAAAAATGTTTCCTTTAAGGTTTTTACTGTTCATCTTCTTCCTCTGTCTCAACTGTGCCATGTACCCTCGCGACGAGTTGTTTGCTCCATGCCTGCTCTTAGTTCTCCAACTAACGGTTACATACATCTTTGATTACTTGTTTGGTGTAGAGATTGATTACTAACCCAGTATTTATTTATGTTAATTCTACTGCAATCCAAGATGGTGCGGTACAATCGCCCATCTTGAACTGCAAATTTATTCTTACTGCGATCCAAGACGGTGCGGTATCATCGCCTATCTTGGACTGCAGATTTAATTTTACTGCAATTTTTAGGTGGAGCGATATAATCGCACACCCTACCCTGCATATTTGAATCTACCTGCTGTTTAATTTCATTGCAATTTTATGTGGTGCGGTATAATCGCCCACGCTGCTCTGCATATTTAATTTTCCTGTTACTTGAGTGGTGCGGAATAATCGCCCATTCTATATTACATTATTTCAATGAGAATGGTGCGGTACGATCGCCCTTCTCATTCACCCTGAAAATCTCGAGCCAGAAGTTTCGAGTGCTTATCATTTTGGCCTGAAGATCAAAATGAAAAATTTGTAAGAACCAGAAGTTCTAACATCATATTCCTCCAGGAATACATATTATTGCAAGTTCTTACACATCTCATTTTCTTTCAGAAAAGAAAATGGCGAACTTGGCGAAGCTTGAATTTGCTGCCCTGGATATTACCGGGAAGAATTACTTGACCTGGGTACTGGATACCAAGATCCATCTGGAAGCAGGGAATCTTGGAGATACCATCAGGGAAGAGAGCAACTCATCCTCTCAAGATCGGGCAAAGGCCATGATTTTCATTCGCCGCCATCTTGATGAGGCGCTAAAGAGTACTTAACGGTTGAAGATCCGTTAGCTCTCTGGAATGCCTTGAGAAACAGATACAATCACCAGACAACGGTGATTCTTCCAAGGGCCCGCTATGAGTGGACTCATCTGAGGATCCAAGACTTCAAGTCAGTGGTAGAATACAATTCTGCATTGTTCAGAATTACTCTCAGATGAAGCTCTGTGGGGATATTATTACTGAGGAGCATATGCTGGAAAAGACTCTCAGCACATTTCATGCCTCCAACGTGCTCCTGCAGCAGCAGTATAGAGCGCGAGGCTACACTGAGTACAACCAGCTGATATCTGTGCTCTTAGTAGCTGAACAGAATGATGAGCTCCTGATGAAAAACCATAATTCCCGACCTACTGGATCTGCACCATTCCCAGAAGTGAATGCTGCTTCCCTCGAAGTGAACGCCACATCCTCTGGTGGTGATAATCATAAACGAAGACGTGGCCACAAGCGAGGTCGATGGAATAGGAAAGGCAAGAACCATGGAGTTCAGTTTCACAACCAGGTTCCGAGGCATAATTCAGGCCCGAGCTTCAAAAATGCGAATCGCCACAAAGGCAAAGCTCATATGAACAATGCTCCTAGAAACTCTGAAGAAGCCTGCCATAGGTGTGGTGGCAATGGGCATTGGGCGCGTACTTGTCGTACCCCAAAACATCTAGTGGATCTGTATCAAGCCTCCCTCAAGGAGAAGGGTGTCGAGACCAACTTTCTCGACCAGGCTAGACCAATGGATATACCTGATCCAGTGTTTGACTTATCAGGGCAGTTGAACACAACTCATCTAGATGTTTCAGACTATATTGTGGAAAGGGGAAATGAAGTATATCGGTCCGATTGAATCATTAAAGAGAGCATGGATAAAAATTGTGGTTATTCTCAGAACATGAGAAATGGCGGAGATATTTGTCTTGCAGACAGTACAACCACACATACAATACTTCGTGATCGAAAGTATTTCTCAAGCTTAATACCTACAAAAGTAGGGGTAACAACAATATCAGGACCTTCAGATGTAATTCAAGGTTCAGGGAAAGCCCAGATTATGTTACCAAATGGAACAATATTGTCCATACAGAATGCATTGTATGCTACTCGATCTACTCGAAATTTGTTGAGTTTCAAAGACATACGTCTAAATGGATACCACATTGAAACAAAAAGTGCAGAAAATGTGGAGTATCTATGCATTACCTCCAATGATACTCAGAAGCGTATATTGGAGAAGTTGCATGGTATGTCGAGTGGATTATATTATACATACATAAGGACAATTGAATCACATACTGTCATGAACCAGAAGTTCATTGATTCAAAGGTTTACATGCTTTGGCATGACCGTCTGGGTCATCCAGGATCTACCATGATGCGTAGGATCATTACCAACTCTAATGGACATCCATTAGTGAGCAGACACATTGCTGCCTTAAATGATAACCCTTGCAAAGCTTGTTCTCAAGGGAAGTTGGTAATTAGACCATCACAACTAAAGGTTGATGCTGAATCCCCATCATTTCTGCAAAGAATTCAAGGGGATATTTGTAGGCCTATTCAACCATCATGTGGACCATTTCGATATTTTATGGTTTTGGTTGATGCATCTACCCGATGGTCACATGTTTGTCTCTTGTCTACTCGGAATGTAGCCTTTGCAAGACTTCTTGCTCAAATAATTAAGTTACGAGCACAGTTCCCAGATTATCCCATTAAGTCAATCTGACTTGATAATGCTGGTGAATTTACGTCTCAAACCTTTGATGATTATTGCATGACATTGGGCATTGATGTTGAACACCCTGTTCCTCATGTCCATACTCAAAATGGTTTAGCAGAAGCATTGATCAAGCGGCTTCAGTTAATAGCTCGCACTCTGCTTATGAAAACCAAATTGCCAGTCTTTGCATGGGGACATGCCATCTTACATGCTGCATCATTGGTTCGATTGAGACCTATAGCCAACCATCGATACTCTTCAGTACAACTCGTGTTTGGACATCAGCCAAACATTTCCCATTTACGAGTTTTTGGTTGTGCTGTTTATGTGCCTATTGCACCGCTGCAACACACTAAAATGGGACCTCAGCGTAGACTGGGAATTTACGTGGGTTTTAATTCACCATCTATCATTAGATATTTGGAACCCTTGACAGGTGATATGTTTACAGCTCGTTTTGCTGATTGTCACTTTGATGAGACAATTTTCCCGTCGTTAGGGGGAGAAAAGACCGTTCCAGAAGAACGGAAAGAGCTGACATGGGTTGTTCCCACCTTGTCTCATTTTGATCCTCGCAGCATTCAATGTGAAAATGAAGTGAGAAGGATCGTTCATCTTCAAAGCATTGCCAATCAAATGCCAGATGCATTTAATGATGCTATGAAAGTGACAAAATCACATATACCAGCTGCAAATGCACCTGCAAGAATTGATGTCCCTGTTGGACAAAATAAAGTGGCAGCGAATGATTCATCTGGTGCACGCCTGAAGCGTGGTAGACCCCCAGGTTCAAAAGATTCTGCCCCTCGAAAGAGAAAGTCGAGGGCACAACTGAATCCAAATGAAGTCATTCAGGAAGAGAAAATGAATGATACATCCACAATTCATAATTCTGGACTTCCAGAAAAAAGAAAATGTCCTTGATGAGACATCTGTCCCTGAAGAGACAGAAGTACATGAAAGCAAAGAAATCTCCATAAATTATGCATGTACAAATGAATTGTGGGATCGGAATGAAATAATCATCGATGATATATTTGCATTTGCAGTAGCCACTGAAATCATCTTAAGTGATGATATTGAGCCCCGCTCTGTTGATGAATGCAAACAGAGACAGGATTGGCCTAAGTGGAAAGATGCAATCTAGGCAGAATTAAATTCCTTGGAAAAGCGGAATGTTTTTGGACCAGTAGTCCAAACCCCGCCTAGTGTAAACCCCGTGGGTTACAAATGGGTATTCACAAGGAAACGCAATGAGAAAAACGAGATCGCAAGATACAAAGCACGACTCGTTGCACAAGGTTTTTCCCAAAGACCTGGAATTGATTATGAGGAGACATACTCTCCTGTAATGGACGCAATTACGTTCCGTTACTTAATAAGTTTAGTGGTTTCAGAAAGACTTGACATGCGACTTATGGATGTCATCACTGCGTATCTATATGGAGAATTAGATACTGACATCTATATGAAAGTCCCAGAAGGACTTAAGTTGCCTGAAACAAGTAATAAACCACGAGGTATGCTCTCGATCAAATTAAGGCGATCATTGTATGGTTTGAAGCAATCTGGACGAATGTGGTATAATCGTCTCAGTGAGTATTTGATCAAAGAAGGGTATATCAACAATGTTATTTGCCCTTGTGTGTTCATTAAGAAATCCAATTCTGGATTCGCTATAGTGGCAGTATATGTTGATGATATGAATCTAGTTGGGACTCCTGAAGAGCTCAATAAAACTGCTGAATATCTGAAAAGCGAATTTGAAATGAAAGACCTTGGAAAACAAAATATTGTCTCGGCCTGCAAATCGAGCATTGTGCTAGTGGAATTTTGGTCCACCAATCAGCTTACATTGAAAAAATTCTGAAGCGATTTGGTATGGACAAGGCTTATCCACTAAGCACGCCAATGGTCGTTCGTTCTTTGGACATTAAGAAAGATCCATTTCGTCCAAAAGAAGATGATGAGCTGGTCCTTGGTCCAGAAGTACCATATCTGAGTGCAGTAGGTGCTTTGTTGTATTTAGCACAATGTACTAGACCAGATATAGCTTTTTCAGTTAATTTGTTAGCAAGGTATAGCTCTGCTCCAACAATTCGCCATTGGAAGGGTATCAAAGATGTATTGCGATACCTTCGTGGGACAACAGACATGGGTCTCTTCTACTCAAAGAACTCCACAGATGACCAGGTCCTCGTTGGATATGCAGATGCTGGCTTCCTCTCTGATCCGCATAAAGCCCGCTCACAAACCGGATATGTGTTTAAGAATGGAGATACAGCAATCTCATGGCGCTCAACCAAGCAAACATTAGTTGCTACATCTTCAAATCATTCAGAAATACTTGCTTTACATGAAGCAAGTCGTGAATGTTCTTGGTTAAGATCAATGATCCATCATATCCGGAATTCATGTGGTCTAACTTCGAAGACAGACAATCCAATTGTCATCCATGAAGATAATGCAGCCTGTGTTGCCCAAATGAAAGAATGATTCATCAAGGGCGATAAGACTAAACACATATCTCCAAAGTTTTTCAGTGCACATGAGCTTCAGAAGGCTAAAGTTATTGAAGTCAGACAAATCCGTTCAAATGAAAATCTGGCAGACTTGTTCACCAAATCTTTACCAAAGTGCACATTTCAGAAGTTAGTGCAAGGCATCGGATTACGTCGACTTACCAAACAGCTAAATTTGGAGAATGCGGAATCAGGGGGAGATACATATCAGGGGGAGTATCCATGATACATGCTTGTTGTACTCTTTTTCCTTCGATTAGGATTTTTCCCACTGGGTTTTTCCTATCAAGGTTTTAACGAGGCAACATAAGCATACTTGACACTATATCAACGATCCAGGAAAAGTTGTACTCTTTTTCCTTCACTATGGTTTTTTCCCACTGGGTTTTTCCAAGCAAGGTTTTAACGAGGCAACTCATGTTGATATGTGGGCATCCAAGGGGGAGTGTTGAAAAGTCTGATGTCTGATGGCATTGAATGCCCACAAAGCAAAAGTCTTCTGCATGGGCAAAGTTTTCAATGCCCATGCAAAGTGAAAGTGGAAAGTGAATTGTAATGTCAGAGGACGCGTTTTAAATTTCAAGATGCATTAACTGCATCAGTTTGGAGTTGCTCTATAAATAGAGCACTCCGCATGTAACAGAAAGTAGAAGAAGAAAGAAAACTAGAGAAAAATATTAGTAACATCATCTACTCCTCTGCCTTTTATTTGTTATCTGCCTGTGCTATAATTTTAGTGTGGCATTTTACATCTACCTTGTACCTACCACTTAAAAGGTTATCTCTCAAACTTTAATCCTTTTATAACACATAACAGAAAGAAAACCCAGCCACATGCAAAACTCAGCAAGAACTAGTGAGGCATTGCTGAGCAAATAGCATTCTCATTGCCCCGCTCAAAACCACCGAATACGCATACCATCTCTGTAAGGGATATCATGGAATAGGGACAGGTGGAGAGATATCATCAGATTGTTGTCTCTGAACAAAGTTTCAGATGATTCCTAATCAGATTATTCTTTTGCAATAACAAACCACCTGACCAGTTCTTTGGTTTCCTCTGAGCCCCTTTTCCAAAGGTGCCATTTTTTTCTTATAAATTTCTTATTTTTGTTGTTTTTGAGCTTATTTGATTGAATATATCAGTGAAATTTTGAATTTTGAGAATTGGGTATGGATATTTTGTTGTTTTCTGAGATGGGTATTGATTGAAATTTGAAATCTTCTTTTGGATTAATGATTTCGTATTTTTTGTATGCATTGTGATTTGGAAGACAATAGGCAACGTTTGATTCATAATTTCGGTAGAGGCTACCGAAAAGATTGAATATAATTTGTCAAGATTTGATGATACCTTGATTTTTTGGTCTGTCCAAGCATACCATCTGTTCTTCCATTTTCATGCACAATTTTGGTTTCTCCGTCATTGTTTCTTAATTACCAAATCTACTTCAACAATGCATAGATATTATATATCTCTTACAGTATTACATTATTCTTTATTTCTTAATGTCTTTTATTGCAATTATAAACTTTGTTATATGCAAATTGACAAGTTCTTTCATATTTCTGTAATGATTTAATTCTTATTTGTGCCCTGCAAACATTTACAACATTTTCTCCTCATGTTTTGTATAAATTTATGTATAAGATTTTGTATGAATTAATTAGTGAAAATTTAATTTCTGCTAATTATTTCTCTTTTTATTATTCCAAAAAATAAATAAATAAATAAAAACATAACTGCTTCTGCTCAAGTTGTGGGTTGCCTCCAATTCGATCATAATTTGGGAAGAATCTTCAAGCAACAAAAGCTCTTCCGAAAATGTCCAAAACAAAGCTCCTAATGGTAAACTAGTTGAAACCAGCGGAAAGGGTCTGTTTGTGAAAATTAACATGGATGGAATCCATGTTATCTCTTCAAGTTTTCTGTCATCTAAAGAATCCGCTGCCTTGGAAAATCTCCTGAGAGCCAGAGTTGACGCCACCTTACAATCACAAAGACATAGATCTCTTGTATAATTATAGCAAATAGTAAACACAATCATGCATGTATTATAACTTTTACCTTATCTTTTTTTCTTTCTTGTACTATAGATATTGAGGGACGAGCTCAAGATTCCGAGAGTAAATGTGAATGCTTTTAACCAACTGAGTTACAAGTCTTTGTTATTTTAGCCATATTTAAAAGAACGAATTAAGTAAAATCTGGGATGTATGTATACTAGTAGGATGTCTAGATGTTTATGTTGTCAAGTTGTCAAATGGTACTATTATTGATCATATATTTTTTTTTGTTTAAAGTTATGTGCTAATAAAATAAATATATGTGTAAATTTATTCACGTGTCCTTATTTAATTAGCACGAAATATCATATGGTAGTATATTTTTGGGATTGTGGTGCTTTTAGAAAAGGGAACTTCAATGAAAAATGATTGTCCAAACTTTTACTATCCAAAAACCATTTACTAACTTTATTTAATAAAAATAGCTTAATCTTTATTGAAAAGGAAAAAAAACTAGAAAGAACAACCAAAACAATGAAGCCTCACGTGCAAAATAAGAAATTCCTTTTCCATCCATGCCCCTGACTTCTGTCAGCCCACTATTGTTAGAATTAAACTTTCATTTATTTACAAATAGGACATTGCCTCATTAAAGCCCAAGAACCACATAAAAATTTAAAATAATATTAACATTTTCTAGAGGACTCGTCAAAATAAAAAAATAAAAAATAAAAAAAATAAAAATAAACCTTTTGCTGGAGGATACCAATTAACCCCCAACATAATTAATTATCTCCAATTCCTCGTCTTGCCTCCCAATCAGTGGCGGAGCTAGGAATTTAAGACAATAGGGTCAAAAAATAGCTTTCAAAAATCGATATACTTTCATTTATAATTGTCCACGACGTGTTCTCATATTTTGAAAATATCGTATTACAACATCATTATTCATAGAATCATATACCTCTTTCTCAATGTACACAACCAAACTATCATTCAACCATTGATCACCCATCCTACTACGATGTGGATTCTTCACAATTTTCATGACCGAAAAAGCTCTTTCAACTAAAGCAGTCGCAACAGGTAAAATCAATACTAATTTCACTAGCAAGTACACCAAGGGATACTGTCTATCCCTCTTTGTCTCCACCAACTTTTGTGCAAGGCTATTAATTCCTTTCAACGCAGAAAATTCATTATGCAAACGCATATCAAAAATATAATTCTTCAGTTCATCTTCAAGAAGTGTGAGCTCCATATCAGAAAAATCTTTTGGATAAAATTGGGCAAGACGAACTAACTTTTCAATGTCAAAAGCTGAGAATGAGTCATCTGGGCTTAAGCATGCTACACAAAGAAGCAACTCTGTACTTGTCTCATTAAAACGACTATTCAACTCTTGAAGTTGCTTATCAATAACATTGAGATCAACATGGTAGTGATGAAGGTTTGTCAAATTTTCAACTTTATGCCGTGACCTCCCTCGAGCTACAAAGATATCATTCATATCAGGAATATCAATATCATGCTTGCCACAAAAAGAAGAAACTTTATCAAGCCAAGCATCCCATCCATTAGCCCTCATTGCTTGTAGTTGTTGCTTACATGCTTTGACTAAAGCCATAGCACTCACTATATCGAGACCTTTCTTTTGCAATGCATGTGACAACACATTTGTGATTCCCAATATTTCTTTCATCAAAAAAAGACTGGAGACAAAATCAAAAGATTGCAAAAGATTCAACAAAATATCCGCTTCACCTCTTTGATCAAGACTTACACCATCTTCTACAATCATCTCAAGCACCTCAATTACAGAAGAGAACATATTAATCAAGCTTACTAAGGTACCATAGTGTGAGTCCCAACGTGTATCACTTGCACGTTTAAGACTAGTTTCTTGGTTCAAGCCTTGCCCACTTAGAAGCTCATAATTTTGAATAGCTTCCATAACTTTGGCTTGTTGTCTTTCTCTAACCATGTCTTGACATTTATATGATGCGCCGACAATAGTAACAACTTTATTAACCATGCAGAAAAAAGAGCCAATTTGAATATGATTTTTTGCCACGGCTACAAGAGCAAGTTGAAGTTGATGTGCAAAGCAATGAATAAAAAATGCACTTTCATTTTCTTTCAAAATAAGTGTCTTAAGGCCATGAAACTCACCTTGCATATTGCTAGCCCCATCATAATCTTGTCCATGCAATCTAGATATGCTTAATCCATTTATAGAGAAGAACTGATCAATTGCCTCTTTAAGTGAAAAAGCAGTGGTATTAGGAACATGCTTTATGCCCATAAATCTTTCAACTACTTGTCCGTTCGTATTCACATAGTGAAGTACAACTGCCATTTGCTCCTTGACTAATACATCACGTGATTCATCAACCAAAACAGAAAAGAAAGTAACATCACCAATATCAAACATGATAGCATTGGTGGTTTCACATGCTACTGCATACACAAGATCTTTTTGAATTTCAAGTGATGTTAACTTGAGATTTTCAGGAGCATTTTTAAACACCACATCTTTAATACCCTCATTATGATCTGCAAGAAACTTCAAAAGCTCAAGAAAATTACCCTTATTGTTTGAATCTTCACTTTCATCATGACCACGAAAAGAAAGACCTTGTCGCAATAAAAAGCGAATGCAATCAAGTGATGCATTCAAACGAGTGTGATAATCAATACGTGCTTGATCCGACTGCTTGTGGACAATTGTTTTAATATGTTGATTCTGATTCATTAAAGCTTCACAATGAAGTAAAGCTTGGTTGTGAGCACTATTAGGACCTCCAACATGAACTCGAAGTCGACATTTTTTCTTCCAATTATGAAACCCTTTGCTAGTAAAATTGTCATTACCTACTTGCTCCAGAATCTCTAGCTTGAAGAGATAATAGCTTCAACAAAAAACAACATTTTTGGATATGCTATACTTCAACCAAGTAGGAAAGTCATCGAACCATTTCGGATTGAAACGACTTTGTACTCCTGCAAATCACGTATATGGAAGTTGATGGGTTCGAGGTTGAACCAATTCCCTTTGTAAATAAGCTCTTCGAACTTGATCTCTAATATTTGGATCATTTTCTAATATCCAGAGTCGAAGCCCAGGATCTCCTGGAAGATTTGCCAGTATACTTTCTATGTTATTTTCATTTAAACTTTCAGGAATATCCGTTGTAGAGGGTGAGAGGTTATCTTCGGTTGATTTTTCTCTTAAAATACATCTCCATAACTGTTTTAAATAATACCAAAAAGAGTCAACAACATAATAAAAATTTGATCAAATTAACATAAGCAGAGCTCACATAATCATAGACCAATACAAACCCCACAAACCTTAAGATAAACCGCACAATTAATCTGCAGAATCAATTTGCAGTATCAATCTGCAGCATTAATTTGCAGCATCACTCTGCAGAATCAGTTTGCAGCATCACTCTGCATAATCAGTTTCCTACATGCCATGTTGACTTCAAATACTATGTCAATTGAGCATAATTTATGGATTCTTTCAGGTTAGTGTTTATAGTTGTTTATGAAATATATTAAGTCTAATACCCAAACCTCCTCCTTCCCCAATCCATTCTATTATGCAATTCAGATTTCATTTTACATGTGATTGAATTTGTCTTATTCCTTTATTTTCCATTTGATTGCCTTATCTTTTTCCTGCTACAACTTCATCATCGTATGTTAAAATCTTACATTGTTATCATTCATTTTGGTTTAGAATTACAATACAGGAATTAATTAACATGAATGAATTGATTCAATTTTTCTTACGATGGTTTCAAATTTCCCACCCCTCTTTCACTCAGATTCTCCCCTCTCCAAATTTAAAAACTCAAACAAATAAATAATGAAATTTCATATTAGAGAAACTTACTAGAGGAAGGACGCTGAGCCGGAAGAATGCAACTTGGAGAATAAGAGAGATCGCAATGCCGGAAGAACGCACCTGGAGAACAAGAGAAATCACTGGGTTCTGGTGTGTTCTGGGTTCTGGTGTGGACTGGATTATGGGAAAAGTCACTTTTCTGATAGCGTGAGAAATGGGTTTTGGGAAAAGTCACTTTTCTGATAGAAGAGGGCAGGACTGGAAAATTGAAAGTTTATTAAAGGGGTCAAATATTTTTTTATTGTCAAATATTTTTTTAAAGGGATAACTTATAAATCTATTGGGGTCAAGGGAGCCCAATGCCCCCCCCCCCCCATTGGCTCCGTCACTGCTCCCAATCAAATAAATTAAAAAATTAAATTCCTAAAATCACTACAAAATAATGAACTTTAGATTGGAAAATGACATATCATTTCACTGAGTGTATCACATTGCACATGCACTTGTATAGTCCAAACTTCTACAACAAAAGCAAGTTCTTAATTAAGCCACTCATATGTTAACTGAAACAAATCAAATAGTTGTTTTTGTTTGGGATTGTTGAACAAAATATTCTATAAGGAAGAGGAAGCCTGCAACAACCTGGAAAAATTAGGACCCTAATCACGTGATGAGCATGTTTTCAATCATGCTGCAATTATCTCTTTTATAATGCATTTAAACCTTCTTCGTCTTTGCAAAGCCAATAGCATAATCAAGAAATAAGATCAATTATTAATCATACTTTGTGTGATCCATGGTGTTATCTGTCGATGCAAATTTCCGTCGTCTTCAATCTTAACGAAAATGCACCTGCAAAACAATCAACACCTTTGATCAAAGACCTAAGCCTCACGTGCCCACGACGTGATGGGGGAAGGGGGGGTTAGGCCAATGGATCTCCGATACCTAAGTCAGTTTCTCTGAGAGAGTAAAGTGTTTAGGGCTTTTTAGGGGTAGCAAAAGCTTCTGAAAATTAGCAGAATATAGGGTATTTATAGGGATAGGGTCAGGCATGGTGTTAGGGTTTTACCCTACATGTGACGGCATCCAATTGGCCAAGGTTTATGGAGAAATATTCTCAAGATATTAAATGGGAAATAATATCTTGAGATAATGGAAGGTCGTAGTTGGTGTAGAAGGTTATGGTGTTTCGGTAGTACATCAAGTGTCTATCCGCATCTTCATCTCCTTTGAACAAGGTAAAGTGCGGTGGGCTGAACTTCCGCGGTGGATCCATTTGCTCGATCTCGTCTGTGAATGGTGACCTTCTCAGGTTAGCCATATCTCTACGAAGGGCATTGTCGGTAGTATCAATGCGCTGAAATCCGCGTAACTGCTCTGCTACGAGCCTTTGTACTTCCTTCTGGATTTGAACTTGGTAGGGGCAACAGAGCCTCTAATTGCCCCCGGTGTTAACCTGCTGGTCCATATTGCTCTTCAGCATGTCCTGCTCGTTTATGCCGTGATTATGGTGCACATAGTTTGTTATCTCTTTGTCATGCTCTCATGCTATCATCTGTCCGTCATGCAGCTGCTTACTCCGGTGCCTCGTAAGAGGATCTCCTTGTGGGCCTAGCCTCGTGTGGATGTTTCTCCTGGAATGTCCTTAATGCTCATCGGAGTATGGACCCAACCTTGAATGCACAATGACTCATGAGTCGAGTTGGGAATGAACGCTTCTCTGCACATCTAGGCGGGAGAAGACGTTTCCCCGAGGACCCAAACGAAAGTGCACACCAGCCGAACACACAGTTCGTGGCGGGTTGAGCGACTCTTTGCCGGGATGTCGCTGGAATAAGTCACGTTCTTATGCCCTTATCCTGCTTCGGGACACCTCATCTGGGGTGCTCTGCATCTCGATGTGCTCGAGGAGCGGGTTCACAAAGGTGGTCTGCTGCGTGAGGGCGCTCGTCAAATTGATGACCCGCTAAGGTAGGTGGTGCTCACCATTTAGATGGGAAGAGTCTGGATAATGGGTGTCTCCATGTGTTGTGGAAGTGTAGCGGACTGCAGGTACAAAGCTTAAGCTCAGAGTGGGCATTCATGCAGAAAAGTGAGGTGAAAATAACTTTGAATCGATTGCGGGACCTGTGGTCGGAATCTGGATTGCTGAAGATGACCTTGGATTGGATTGGGTCGTGGGCCAGGTCGTCGAAACAGGTCGCTGGGCAGGGCAACCCAGCTGGGTAGTCAGCACGTGCATAGAAGTGTGTTGGGCTCACGAGTGTGGCGGCTGGCCTTGGGCTAGGATGGGCCTTGGGTCGGCGCTGCGTTCTGGGCTGCGCTTTGCTCTTCATGGGCTTGGGCTCGATTGGCAACCAAGTGCGCTCGAGCTACCTCGGCAGCAAGCTGGGTCTGGACTGTTACGATTTGAGTTGCTGATTGGGCCTCGCCTATCTTGGCTTAAACTGCAGTGTTTTCGGCCTTTTAGGCTCGGCCTGCTACTCCATGAACCTGGGCCTCCTACCCGCAAGCTAGTGGATGGACCTGGGCCTCTTGCTCAGGGTTTTGGTGGCCTGTGCGCTGCAAAGACAGCGATGCATGAGCTTGGCCTATGGCTTGGTGGCATTGCCATGGCTACTGGGTCATGGAGGTGGTGGTGACGCGGCTCCGCGACGATGGTACTCCTCCTACCATCGCGTTGAGCCTTGATGACTTCCATCGTGGGGCTACGTCCTTGTCTCCACTCTCTGGTCCAAATCCTTGTACATACGAGGTTCCATTTGTCGTGGTTTCTGAATTTCCTACCATTGTATCTTTTCCCCAATGATTGATCAATAAACTTTTCTAGGAAAAATTAATTAATACGACGTGTAGGAAATTCAACATAACAGAAAATTCAAGAAACCAAATGCAAGAGGCTTCTTCGATTATTTGAATTAGCTATCAATGAAAGCATCGGAATCTCGATGCAAATTTTCACTGTCTTAAGTCTTGACGAAAATGCACCTGCAAAACAATCAAACACTTAAGCCTCACGCACCCACGAGGCGGGGGAGGGGGGGTTAGGCCAATGGATCTTCGATGCCTAAGTTAGTTTCTTGAGAGAGTAAAGTGTTTAGGACTTTTTAGGGGTAGCAAAAGCTTCTGGAAATTGGCAGAATATGGGGTATTTATAGGGATAGAGCTAGCAATGGTGTTAGGGTTTTACCCTACATGTGGCGGCATCCTATTGGGCAAGGTTTATGGAGAAATATTCTCAAGATATTAAATAGGAAATAATATCTTGAGATAATGGAGTAAATATCCCTAATTGATTTAAATTGGGATTACTTACTTGATTGGAGTCAATCTTTAATTGGGAATGTATTAAATATAGGATTTGGGTAATTAATCCTTATCTTTAATGATTTGACTTTTCCTTGCCAAGGGCAGGTGAGCTGGTAGCAGTCATATTCAGCTGCTGGGACATTCAAGGGTGTGAGCTGTGCATGGGAGCATCTGAGAAGCTTGCCCATTTATTGAGGGCAATCTTTTCCTTTTTTAACAAAAGTCCAAGTGTCACCTCTAGGATTTTTGGGATTATTTTAGGCTCCACATTATCAACTTATGAAACTCTTATGTGGTCATTTTATAGGTATGATTAATTAAGGTCAAACATTGTTAATTATAAGGATCATTATTACATTATATATTTCTAGATTCCTACACGCGGAGGTCTTTGATACCATTATAAACACATGAAAAATCTCCAAAATATAAAATCTTCAAACTAAACATAATTTCTAGAATTGAACATTACCATTATTTTTAGAATTGATGTCACATCCCGGCCTGGGAAGTGGTCCTCCCCGGGCCACAATCCCACATCACCCAAGGGAGTGATCCTTATATGTATATTATCATCCCTACCTAGCACGAGGCCTTTTGGGAGCTCACTGGCTTTGGGTTCCGTAGGAACTCCGAAGTTAAGCGAGAAGGGGGCTAGAGCAATCCCATGATGGGTGACCCACTGGGAAGTTGCTTGTGAGTTCCCAAAAACAAAACCGTGAGGGAATGGTAAGCCCAAAGCGGACAATATCGTGCTACGGTGGTGGAGCGGGCCCGGGAAGTGATCCGCCCAGGGGCGGGATGTGACAATTTGGTATCAGAGCCTAACCCTGGTCACGTGTGTGCCGACGAGGACGTCGGGCCCCTAAGGGGGGTGGATTGTGACATCCCACATCACCCAGGGAAGTGATCCTTATATGTATATTCCCATCCTTACTTAGCACGAGGCCTTTTGGGAGCTCACTGGCTTCGGGTTCCGTAAGAACTCCGAAGTTAAGCGAGAAGGGGGCTAGAGCAATCCCATGATGGGTGACCCACTGGGAAGTTGCTCGTGAGTTCCCAAAAACAAAACCGTGAGGGAATGGTAAGCCCAAAGCGGACAATATCGTGCTACGGTGGTGGAGCGGGCCCAGGAAGTGATCCGCCCCGGGCCGGGATGTGACAATTGAGAACTAACACTATCACTATTTCTAGAAATAAACACTAATGATTCTTAAAACTGAACAATGACTATTTCTTAAACTGAATGCTAGTACTATCAGTATTGTAGTTTCAGAAATAGTATTGGATATTTTGTTGTAATTTAGAAATAATGTTTATTTTGTTCCCTTCTAGAAATAGCTTGAGTTATTTTGGTTCAATTTCAGAAATGGTGTTGGATATATTTATGTAGTTCTAGAATAATGTTTATTTTGTTCACTTCCATAAATAGTGTGGGTTATTTTACAGTAGTTCAAGAAATAATGTGGATTATTTTGATTCAGTTTAATAAATAGTGTGGTTATTTTGCTGTAGTTCCAGAAATAATGTTTATTTTGTTCCCTTCCAAAAATAATATGAATTATTTTGGTTCAGTTTCATAAATAGTGTGTATTATTTTACTATAGTTCCAGAAATATTGTGGGTTATTTTACAGCAATTCCAAAAATAGTGTGGGTTATTTTGGTTTAGTTTCATAAATATGGTTATTTTGCTATAGTTCCATAAACAATATGAGTTATTTTGTTCAGTTTCATGTATAGTGTGGTTATTTTGTTGTAGTTCCAAAATTAGTATGAGCTATTTTACAGTAATTCCATAAATAGTGTGAGTTATTTTGGTTCAGTATTAGAAATAGTGTGGTTATTTTGCTGTAGTTCCAGAAATAATGTTTATTTTGTTCCTTCCAGAAATAGTGTGAGTTATTTTGGTTTAGTTTCATAAATAGTGTGGTTATTTTGATGTAATTCCAGAAATAGTGTTTATTTTGTTCCTTCCATAAATAGTTTGAGTTATTTTTGTTCACTTTTCAAAAATAGTGTGTAATTTTACTGTAGTTTCAAAAATATGCGAGTTACCAATGCCCCCTTAGTTGATATGATTTCGTGTATTAGATTAGAGATCAATTATGTATGTATGCACAAACACAAGAAAGTCAAGAATCATAATAATTTCGATACTTATTTTATGTAAGTAAAAAAATTGTGGATGAAGAGAAAATACTTTTTGAAAGGATAGTACATAGGAGGTTTGTACTGGTGCCCATGTTTAGATTTAGAAAATAGACCAAGGATGTCTATTTCTTGATTCACCTTTGCAAACTAAACTAGGGGGTGTTTAGTATAGTTGCTCACAGGCTCAAAAATCTTTTGATGTAATTTCAAGAAAACTTTCTACATATCTTAAACTCGCAAGCTAACTTTATTGGCAACGACCATGATGTATCAGTCGGTATTAGGTTCTTTCTGCATGGTTGACATGCGCTCGAACAAGAAAGAAATATCAATTCGAATGCTCAAGCTCTAATTTGTACACATAATTCAACATCCGTGAAAAGAAGAAACCTATTTGTAGAAGGCATTTCTACTTGTTACATAATCGTATGTTGTATATCCCACAAAACTTAAGAAACACGTGGAGCTAAGAACGGCCAGAAGCACAAGGTTAAAGGCTTGCCTGTTTAGCTTCACTTCTCATGGAGGTCCAAAAGTACCCCACAAGAGTTGTTTGTCATGCAGCATGGGATGCATTAGATTTACTTTTCTCGTTGGTGGATACCATCGACATCTTATAAGCCTGTTGATTGCTCTATCCATTATGGTCCTTCCCATTCCTCTTTGATTATGTGCTTCTCCTCCATTGCAACATGTATTGTCAGATCAAATTCCATCAAAGTGCCAATCAACATACACTAATTCACACAGATTTCAGTGCCAACTTTTTTATCATCTCTCATCAACCAAGCAGAAAAATAAAAAACAAACAAATTTGATTCGGTTTAGTTTACTAGTGCTAAAGCGTTAAAGCACCAACCGCTAGAGGACCATTCAAAGATGAATGGAAGAGATGGAAAATATACAGAACCAAAGTCTCCAAAGCATATGTTGAAATCAAAACATGACGGCACCAAGAATTCGACTCCCATAATAGCACTTTGCCTTAATTAGTATGCTACTGCGCTTGAAAAGGTGATCTTTGCCAATGAGGCGATCAACCCATGCAATAAGAAGCACCATGGACATGTTTAGGGAAGCCAAATAACAAGGGACATAAATTCCAAAAAATCACAAACCACTCAGATCACCAAAAGCATACCATAAGATCAAAGTAAAACAATTAGTCTTTACAGAGGAAAATCAAAAGTTTTTCGAAATAGAATCAAAATAATGACTAATGACATAGACACGCACATAATAATTTAATTCAAGGGAAATGCAAGTTACACAACATAAACTCAACGTAAAAACTTTACTAGACATAGATGGCAGCATCAACACTATGTTGTAACTTATACCTATCATCAATCTAATAAAATTAACAGGTAAAAGCTAAAAACCTCTGCCCGAATCCATTGGACATCTTTCACCATAAACTTAGCTAGCAGCCATATTTTGATATTCCCTTTCAAGCGCAGCGCAGATGTCAGTGGCCAACGCCTCCTCAACATTCATACCACCCAAAGCAGTCAAATCAATATCTCCATCAGGCAGATAGGTTTTTAGAGGTACAACCAAACCACGGCAAGGTAATTAAATGAATACTATCATTTATCATTTTCGCAAAAGCGAAAGGTCAATAGAAATAGATGAATCGCGGCAAGGTAAGTTTTAGCTCCAGACAACAAATTAATCTAAACAAACAATTTATATGCAGAATTCAAATTCACCCAAAGCCCAATTCATAAACTATACATACAAATATATGAGAAATTGGTTGTTTTGTCGCTCAATAAGCACAACAATTTGAATTAAAAAAGTCAAAACAAAGATTTATACCTTTGTTTTTTGAGATTTGTGCTCGGATCCTTGCCAATATTAGATGCATGCACATAAATATCTAAGTCTATAAGAACATGAAACAAAGAAAAGAGATGCACAGGTAGAAATAAAATGCAGAGTAACAACTTCAATCTGAACAATCAAGACGGTGAATTTTCGATCGCATCTGTTGTCCTTGCTCAGAAGATCTGCAACAGAAGCCAAAATGCATCATTTTAGATGCTAATTATGCTCAATCGAGAGACAAAAGAACAGTAGAAAGATCGCAGAGACAAAGAGAGAGAAAGAGAGTGAAAACAATTACACTATGGCTTTTTTACTAATGGTGAAAACTCCAGGTCCCTTTCTCATTTTTACAGAAGGGAGACATAGTGAGAAATTTTGGGAAAGGGAGTGACAAAATCATACCGTTTTGCATGCCAGGAAGAAATGGGGGAGAAAGAGAATGGCAGAGAGATCCATAAATGAAGGGAGATATTAGACGGAAGTAGGCTTTGCCATCAGGGACAAAATCGGAAAGTCAATATTTGGACCATTTTAATTAGACTGGTTTAATGTTGGGCCTTGTCCTAACCATTAAATAAAGTCTATACATGGTTTTCTATTAACATTTAAAGTTTTCAAGCGTTTTTCATTAGTTTTTAAAAAAAATTAGAACATCAAATGTGTTTGATAAAACAAAAAAAAAATGTTTTTTAAGAATAGAAAAAAAATTGATGTCAATGATAGTAGAAAAACATTGAAAAGTAGAAGCAGAGTCTATTATGCTTCTAAAAAAATGTTTTTTTTTTTTCAAAGCATAATAATCAGTACCTATTTAATGAAATTTTCCAATTATAAGTATACCCCTATATATTTTACAAAATTACTCATTGCCCCCTACATTATTCTCTTTAACAATTATTATATCACATTAAATATCTATCATTTTTAGTACTTTAACATATTTACAGTAATTTATATAAAAGTTTACCAAACACTTAAACACATTTTTTATTTTTTATTTTTGTTAAAAACACCTTTACAAAAAAAAACAAAAAAAAAAAAAAAGGTTTACCAAACACTTAACAACTTTATTTTACCGTTGTTTATTCTCACAACACAGTAGAATCAACTTTTTTCAAAAAGCGCAGCAATACAAAACTAGTTCTATGTAAGTTGTTTTACCTTCAAATGCATGAATTATTTATTTCTTATATTATTTACAAGGCGTCATTTTATAAACAAACCCCTTTTGGATGTCCATGGATCTGAAATTATTTTCGTATCTACAGCTGGAGGTTGGACTTTGCTCTTGGAATCATGCTAGAAGAGGACACATATCGTGGTCAACAGTCTCAAGCTAAAAGCAAGTGATCAAATGTGCTAGAGGATAAAATTTGTTTTATCAACTAATTGCGTAATTGCCTCAAACTTTCTCTATTCTTTTAGTCTAGCTAAAAGTAATAATATATATAATTATAATTAAAAAAGAAACTTCAACCATTCAACAAATTTGAATAATTAACTTAGAACTAAATATTTTGTTTTTAACTTGCCACTTAGTACTATAATCTAATGGTATTTCTTTTTACTTGTAAATAAGAGGTGTTAGGTCTAATTCTTGCCAAATGTGAATTTGAACCACATTATTGCTAGCTCATTGTAAAGTTTAATCCACATCCTTTTTTTTCTTAGCATAAATAATATCATTTGTTAAAAAAAAAAAATTTAATTCGAAAATAGTGGTTCATGAGTTATGAATGGATGACTTTCTCCAGCCAAACAAAGGCAGAGAATGCTGATTGTTACAGTGACCAACCAAGATTAACCCACAATAGCCCTATATTTTCTGTCATCTACTTCTTTTAGAAGAAAAAAAGTACATTTACATTCTTTTTTTCTTCCTCTTAAAAAAGATACAAAGGTTGGCAAGCTACAACTATTCATCCCTTTTAGGTCTTGAGAGGCTATGAGAAATTTTACCCTATCCATCGCCATAGTCAAACAAACTCATCAACTCGGAGTATCGAACTTGGGACCTCCCACATTTTCTATGCCTTTTTAAGGAACTGCAGTCCACTTCCTTATTGCTGAGCCACTTACTGTGGTTAAAAAAAAACATTTTATATTCACAAAAATAAAATAAAAAATTTCAGCACGTGCCACACATTTAGTATAGGCAATTATTGTGACACGATTTTATTTTTCTTCGTTATAAAAAGGCAGCTAACTAATTCTTTAACCCAATAGATGTGAATAACCAAGTGGGGTCAATGATAAAGATTCATATAGTTACAATAATCTGTGGTTTATAAGAGGAAGAGAGAGCTCAAAAATATTAGTTACAATAATTTAGGGAAATAAGAAGTTTCGAACCTGCAACTAGACCTAGTAATTTCTTACATGATCTGTTAACACGAAATGTAAACGACACAAAAATAACAGGTTTCGGGTCAACACGATAACTAATCGAGTCATTATCGGGTCACACGATAATAACCCGTTAATAACTGGTCCTTAACAAGTTTACATGAGAGTGACACGTGGGTAACTTGTTTCAACACAATAAGAAAAAAGTTATTTTAATGATTTTAATTTTTTAAACTACTAAAAAAAAACTTACTATAAAATACAATAGATATAATGAATATGTATATATTGTTTATTAATTATTATTCTATATAAATTTTAAATTTTAAGTTTTATTTATTTATTTATTTTTATAGTATATTATAGGCAAAGATTGAGATTAAAAATCATAAAACACATTAAAAATAAAAACATTAAGTAATTTAAAAATACCAAACACATTAAAAAAATTATAATAATTAATTTACATGTGCGAAAAATATAAAAAAAAAATGCAAACGCTCGTAGTCGCATTATCTACGCTTTGAGGATGGGTATATGATTGTCTGAATTTTTAAAACCATACAAACTCTCATGAATAGTATTTTTAAGGGAGTTCAAAATAAACAAAATTCATAATCATTAATGGATAAGTCTGAAATATGTGAAAGCATAATAAACATTCATAATTGCATTCTCAACGCTTAGACAATGGTTACATGGTCGTTTAGATTTTTAAAACCCTCCAAATCTCATGAATAGTGTTTTTTTATTTGAGTGAAAAATTAATAAAATTAATAATAATTATTGTAGAAGTGTGAAAAATTAATAAAATCAAGGCGTGCTAACCGTCACGCGAGGGTGACGAAACCATGTGCACAGTGCGGAAGAAAAAATAATAATATAAGTACGAATAAATAAAAACCAAACTACTAAACAATGTAGTTAACGTACAAGTGCAAGATTAAGTGTGATAAACAATATTCAGAGCACAGAAAGCCTAGTGCAGTCCAGAGGAACAAACACTAACTAAACACACCCAAAGGTGGTCCTACACTGGTGATAATCTTGCAGAGATGTCGTGGATTCCTCGTAAGCCACCAAAAGAGTAATCCAAACTAGAACCTGGAGGGGCGTAAAACAGAAAGTGTGAGTGGGCAAAAACAAAGTTTTTCAAAATCATTTCATTATCAAAAGTTCTAACCCCTCGCCGTAAAACCTGTATAGTTTCCCAGAAAATAGAATATACACATATATCGAAAACATGTTCAGAAATATGCCATGTCGAATGCCTCAACATAAAGTGTAAGTAACCTAGGTAGTGTCAATCAATGTAAATAACATGTCAGCCGGAGTCACCTAACGTGACCTGCACGACTGAACCTAGAGCTCAAATCCACAACTCACTAACTATACCTGCACACGAGTCGGAACTACCTAAAGTGGTCTGTACGACAGGACTGGGTGTAAATAAATATGCTCAAGTGCTATAATCACGTGAAGACTGGGCGAATAATCACGGGTCACCTACGAGTCGGAACCACCTAAAGTGGTTTGTACGACAGAACTGTGCACCTAACTTGGATCCAAGATGAGTGTGTGGTGCGGGAGGTGAACATCACGTGAAAGACTGTGCCCTACTCTGGGTGGGAGCAATAACACCGGGGGTGCAAGTTATGAGCTCTCTATGCATCTCACATAACTGCTACGTCACAACCATAAACTATAACTTACTTGACACTTACCTGAGCGTCCGCAGCACCAAACATACATATATGCTACTACTCATGCATAAATAAATATGCAACCACTATGCATGGCATTTTAAAACATATAAACATTCAATTTCATTTTTTGGGAAAAACCACAAGCATATAGGTATGTACGGAAAACCAAAAGCCCACTCACTGGTATGTGGAAGGGTCGTAACCCCTAAGCCTTGAGTGACTGCGCTTATCCTCAGGATAGATCACACCTATACGCGAAACAACTATAAAAATGTCAATTTAAAGCACATAACCAAAACAAGGTAATAACTTCTCATACAATGCTCAAATGGGGTGTTTGGATACACCAACGTGATTTACTCAACCTCACGAACATCCTCATATTTTTAAAATAATTTTCCGCGACCCCATGCGTCGGTGAGTGCACGGACCTACGCGCCCCCATGTGCGGCCACGTGACAGTCACACTGACGGCGTCAGTTAACGCCGTCAAGAATATTCCGTTAAACCCTAACGGATTTCGTTAAAACTGACTGACGGAATATTCCGTCTTCTTCTCCGGCGAGTCGCTAGTCCCCGGAAACTGGAAAGTCTTTAAAACCTTCATTTCTCACTCGTTTCTTCACCATTTTCTATGAAATTTGCACAATGGAAAGCTGGAGATGAGTAGAACAACGTTATACCTATTTGAAACCTCAAAGATCACAGGATCTCACCAGAGATATTCGAGAAAACCCGACCAACTTCAAAACTAGTTTTCCCGACGTCCAATTTCACCCAATGAACCACCTAGAGCTTCCTAAGGATCTCACTAAGCTTCCTATAAGCTTCAAATTCCCTGAAAATCAATATTCCACGTGTGCATTAACAGTGACAAAATCGGAGGCTCATGGTTCGATGTGAAATTGAAGGATTCCTTACCTAAATTTGGTATGGTTGAACTCGTATGGTCCTCACGAACACAAAGGTACTATTTTCCACTTCGATCCGTCACGTTTGCAAGGGTTTTAAGTCCCGTCCGTACAAGTGAGAAGGAGAGAGAGAGAGTTCACGATAGAGAGAGAGAGACACAGAGGGAAATAGGAATGGGTGTATGTGAGTGTGTGTGGTCCAGGTGTAACCAACCAAAACAACAAAACAACCACCCAAAATGAGAAATAACCACCAAAGGCAAAATTGTCATTTCACAACTACAGTACGAATAATTCGGAACGGGCTATCACAGTGCATGTGGCAAGATGCAAGTGGAGTGACAATTTTGTTGGTTTTGTGAAAAAATAGTTGTTGATGCCACTAAACTTCAACTTAATTACGATACTACCACTACGCTTAAACTTCAACTTACTAGTACTCCTATCTGCGATGGCTAATTTTTGTTAAGAAAGGGGTAACTTTTTTTTTTTAATTTTTTTGTTAAGAAGGTGCTAAATTTCTAATCTTACTTGCTCAACCATAATTTACCCAAAAATATTTTGGTGAGCTAAATTGTCTCGCCTTTAGGCTGATTTATTAATTAAAGTTAAGGAAATCACTTACACACGTTTGATCGACTGATTATAAAAAATCTCCAAACAAAATATTACCTAATTATGATGTCAAAAATTCTTTATTGCACAAAAAATTTACGAGATGTGAATGGTTGGTTAATTGGTTACATTGTGTTGATCGATTGGCTACTTAAATCCCTCAAAGTGTATTCAAAATAGTAGAAAACCCAATCATAGTCTTATGACATGCTTACTTATCACAAATTGTCATGTAAGGTATACATCATTTCCATTATCAAACACCCCCTCAATACTACAGTCTAATAATACTTTTTTAGTTGCATGTGAGAAAGCTTACGTCATACTCCGTCAATTGGTTTCAAATCTCCCACCCTAAGACCCACTACAACCCTGGGCTAAAACCTATAATTCCCTTCTTTTTTTTCCCCCCAAAACCCAAACCAATCCATGGCCTAAACAAAACCTAAAACCTAAAATTCATCCCAGGGCAAAATACTTGCCCAAATTTAGGCCACAAATTGGAGTGGGGCCCACAGGGTGCGAGTGAAACACATAGTTGACATGCCCAACACGCTAGATGGAAGCCAAGGCGAACCCTACCCATGTGGGCGTGTTCCCTGGCTATTAGTGGGTGTCGGTAGCCTAACGGCTACTTTTTTTAATCCAACGGTCCACGTTCATTTTTTTTCCTTTTTAGTTTTATATTTATATATTTATTGAATCCAACGGCTTAGATCGAATATAATCAAATCTAACGGTAAAAAAAAGATCTAACGGTCCAAATTTAAATCTAATGCTAAAATAATTTAAAAAAAATAATTTAACTAAAAATTCACCCAAAAACTCTATAAATACCTATGTATTTGTTCAAACATCCATACAAAACTCACGTTTCTCCTACAATTCTTCCAATTTTTCTTTCTACCATTTCTTCTCATTTCCAAATTTTTCAAGATGGCAAAAGAGCATGTTAGAGGTTGTAATTGGACCTTTGACGAAGATATTGCTTTATGTTTCGCATGGATTTCTATTAGCGAAGATGGTGCCGTCGGCATGAATCAAGATAGAAAGGTTTTGTGGGGTAAAATTGTTGATAAGTTCCATGAAAACTCTAATGCCGGTCGAAGGGAAGCTGGTGGTGTTTATGATTGGTGGAAGATTATCAACGAAGCATGCAGTTTATGGAAGAGAAGCTTGGAGAGAGCCACGGTTGACATGCATAGTGGAAGAAGCTTCTCGGAAATTGTGAGTTTCTTTGTTGATATTTTATTTGCAATGTATGTAATAGTATTTTTCAACTAATTGTTTTTACGTATGTGATGCATAGGGTGACAAAGCAATGGCAATTTACAAGACAAGAACTACACCAAAAAAATCAAGTTTTTAAGTTGAATCATGCTTGGAAGTCCTCAAGAATTGTTCGAGGTGGGGAACCGATGCAGACCAACAATGGGGAAGATTATTTCATAGTGAAGCCCCGCCCCCAAATGATTTCAATGAAGGTGTGAATGAAGGTGTCGAACAAATTACCCCCAACTTTTTCTTTTGCAAGGCCTCTGGGAAGAGATAAGCAAAAGGGAGCAAAGAGAAAAGGGAAGTCCCAAGATCTGATGAGTGGACCCATTGCTACCGGAATTGCAAAATTGAGCGAAACCCATAGTGCTCGCCAAAAAGAAGCAGTCTGAATGCATTTGCAAATGAAGGAAGAAGGGGATAGGGAGCAAGAAAGGTTCGAAATAAATTTGATGATGGAGGACCTCAACAAATACACTCTAGAGAGGAAGAATTACTTACGTGGTAAGCAAAGGGATGTCATAAGGAGTATGTTTCAAGAAGATAATTCATCTCAAGAGTATACCCCAAGTCCACCACGAACTCAATCACCAAATCAAGATGATGGATATCATTATTAAGTTTATGTCATTTATGAATTTTCGATTGTATTAAATTTATGTGGTTTATTAATTGTCGTTTGTATTAATTATTGTTTCTATTAATCTAGATGTCTTCAATAATTATTATACTTATTATTCCACACTTTGATGTAGAATAGATGTCTTCAATAAAATTAAAATGTGTCGATTTAATGATTTTTCAATATTTATTGGAATTTAAATATTTTTAAATTAAAATATTCATAAAATTAAATTACGATAGTCTACATAATTTTTTTTTTATTTTTAAAAAAGTTAATTCAAGAAAAACATTAGCCTAAGTTCATTCTTTAATAATTCCGAGCTAAAATTTTAGGCCAGAAGAGTTCGAGCAGAAAAACTGTTTCTGAGCTAAAATCTAAATTTTCTGAGTTAAATATTTTTAGGTTTTAGGCCAGAGTTGGAGATGGTCTAAATATAATATATAAAATAGAAAATTCCATTATGAAGCAAGGAGAAAAGTGTAATCTGGGAGATAGTACGAGGGATAAGAAGGTAAAACAAGTAAGGAGGAAGATGCACTAGTGTAATCAATAACTTTTGCCGTTGAAACTTTCCCATCAGAAGCTCTTCTGACAAGTGACAGCCTTAAAAGAGAAAAACAAGAGAGAGAAGAAAGGAATCCCAACGACCGAGAGAGAGAGAAGAGAAGGGAGAGGATGATTTGGGTTGTGGGAATAACTGATACGTGATCCCGTACGCGCCCTTCCTGCGCTTCTCTCTCTCTCCTCTCTCCCCCCCCCCCTCCCCCCTCTTCACAAGTTGAATCATTGGCAGGCAGCATTGGTTCTGGATTACAGTCCCTTGGATATGTTGGAGAAAATGAGAATTTAGTGAAGGAGAAGAAGAAGCAGAAGCAGATATTTCTTCACCTTGGTACTCTCTCTCTCTCTCTCTTTCTCTACATTTCCAAATTGTGCAGGAAGATGTATTTTTTGGAATTTCGGTTGTCATAGATAGACGATTTGCGACATGGGATTTCTGTTGCTTGAATTATTTTGCAGTGGTTGGGTGTTGAATGAATGTGTTGTGTAAAAGTAATGACCTTTTGGGTTTTCTTTTTAATTACAGGAAACTAACAGTTTGATGCATTAATAGTAATACTACCTTTACTTTGAAGTAGTTTGGTTGCAAAACAACTTCCATGGCCCATGTTAGTAATTATTCACAAAACCATTTCCTAGATTTCCCCAAATACCAGAAATGAAAAAAAGAACATCATATTAACTTGTCTCACAACTTAGGTTATTGTCTCATCGAGAGTGATACTTTCGTAAACTTTGTGTCTTTGTGCGGAACGAATTCCACACAAGCGTAGAAGAGAATTAGACAGGTTACGACAGTTGCAATTAGGATGATAGAGGTCTCATTAATTGGTTACTCGGCTCCAATGGATGTTTATGCACCCTTCCTTTTGTTTTACATTTTAAAACTTATTTGTCAATCACTGTGCAGCTGGCAATTTAGCCATTAATTATAATTAGTGCAATCATAATTAGTTGCGTTTGGATTGGTTACGGTGACATAATTTTTAATTGCAATAATTAGTGTTGGTCAAACTATTGAGGAGAGGAGAGTACAGGAGAGGAGAGGAGAGGGAAGGATAGGTAGTGGAGAATAGATTATTGCTAGAAAAAGTCGGTGGGGGTGAGATCATAGCAAAATAGCAAGTGAGAGAATACAACAGATATTTTGCAAACTCTTCCTTCAAACGGCAAAGAACAACGTTTTGGTTGCCAGTGTAGAAACCACTTCTTATTACTTGCAATTAGTCAAACAGAGTTTTGTACGGACTAGGCATGAAGTACGTTGTGGAAATTGGTTATAAATACTGTTATGTTCAAAGATTCAAAGATGTAAAATCTGATTTGATGTAATTTCAGAAACAGAAAAAATGTTGATGCGGGGAGATCTTGATCTGAATTCAATGCAAGCATACGCTGGTTCTCTAGACGATGTTGTGAGGAAGACTATGCTCAGCCAGGAGATTATGTTTAAAAAACAGGTATTAGGATACTCTAAATCACAGGATAAAAGTTGAGTCATGGAACAGATCTTGTGTTTGTGTATGATTGGCTATCGTATAAAATAATTTGCATTGGGAAAACCTTGTTGTTGATTGATGTTATGTAAGGCTTGAAAAAAAAACAACATTTGTATCAATTGCATATGTGAAACTTTTGCTGCTTACTTTTGGCGGATTGGAAATTTTGGGTTTACTCAAAGTAGGCTGCACTGAATTTGCCTTACACGTGTTTAAGATGCAAATGGGGAAAAATGCAAAAAAAAATAGATTCCACTCTATTTAATTTTCGCTACTGATTTCCCTCCAGGTTCATGAACTCCATCATCTATATAGGATACAGAAGACACTGATGCAGAACCTTGGCAGGATGGAGTTTGGTAGATACAATTATAGCATAGCTGGTGCTGAGTTGAATCTTTTACCTCGGAGAAATTATGGAAGAGACGAACGTATGGTAAGTGTGGTTTTATGATAAAGGGGAGTGGAAGCAGCCACAGTTTGTGCTCCCACTTGGCCCTTGTTTGTTTCGTTGCAGTGTATGTGGTATTTTCAGACTGATAGCAGTAGGTCTAAGGCAGAATATATGGACCGAAATTTGGTCGTGCCTTTGTAACAAACTTATCAACTAATTTGGTCAAGATCTATCCTGAGGCAGAGATAAATAAAGTATCTAGTCTTTAGAGATGGGTTGATAACTAACCTAGTTTCATTTTATATTACTTGTTATTTATGGTGTTAGTGTGGTGATTTGGTGCTTGTCTTTGAAGTTTGCTTTACACAATCTATATTTCAGAACTTGTTAGAACGGTGCAAGGGTGTAGATGATAAGATTCAGCCGAGGAATCCTGAGCTTAAACTTCACACAGATCAATGCATTAGCTATATTGGTAAGAATCTCCCGAAGGATAATCATACAAGGTATCACTTGAAAGTAACTCTGGAACTTAGGTGATCTCTTTGTTGTGATAATGTCGCAGATCCAGCGGAGCTGAAGCTATCCCTGAGCATTCAAGAGGACAATAGGAAAGAGGGAGGTACTAAGAGGATTTGGTTTGATTTAGAAACTCATTCCTGCTCGCAACACATGATTGATTTAGAAGAACCGATTGAAAGGACATCAAATGAGGGCTTGGAACAGTCACCTTCTTTCAGCAGTACTGCTCCAATAACAAGCGCCAGGGGCACAGACAATTCAGAAGTTTCTGTCCTCTTTGATCTGATCATCTCGAGTAGTGTGAAGAAAAATCTATTCTTTCATGCTGCTGAGAGTAACCCTCATTTAGATGGCAGCGAGTGGAATCCTTTCAATCAAGGTATGGGTTCAGTTATTCCGTGCACAACTATTTACGTGGCATTGAGTTGTTTCTGAAAGTTCAGTCTTGTGTACATTTTAGAATTTGTGTTGGTCTCTTTTTTCAGGATTAGAAAAGCGTTCTGGTGGCATTGCAATTAACAATTCATCCACCAGGAGGCAGCATTTCGGTTCATATGAAACAGGGCTACTGGACCTTAACAAAATTCAGAATGATGATTCATCTTGTCTCTCAAATGATCATACAGTAGCCCATTTTTCAACAGCTAGCTCTTCACATTTACGCGGATTAGTTAGCAAGGTAGAGGAGGGCCCTCATTGTTACGAAACTGGGAAAAAACTAAATAATAATGGCTCAATTGAAACTTCTGAAGGGTTTCAAAAATACAATGCTGGAAACTTCAAAGTTGATGGATCGAGCATAAGTGGAATGGGCAATGTAAGCTTGGAGGCTGTGCCTAGATCGAAGATAGACCTCCAGGAAGCAGTTGGTTTCCACAGTAATGACCCCAGTAATGGAAACAATGGGTTCATCATGAAGCTCCTAAACAGTCGAAGTAGTTCGTGCACTTCTGCTAGACAAGTAAATTACGAGAACAACAAAGTAGAAGACCCTGTATTTTCATATACTGATCATTGTCGAAAAGTTGATCCAGATGGACATGGCAATATATCTTCTGCTTCATGTAAACCATGCTGCATTGGCGAAGATGATTCCAGAAGTGTAAAGACTATGCAGTCTGAAATTGAATATGGAAACTCAAATCCCTTTTCTGTTGATCAGTTTTCAGGAACACATGTAGAGTCTCAAGTTTCAGAAACCTTAATGGGTGAGCAGGACCGAAGATCTTCTGACAGCAGTGAATTAAAACACAAAGACCTCAACAAGGGAGGGGATTCAGCTGAACTGGATGTTTTGATCAGAGCAGCTGAAGCACTTGTCGGAATCTCATTGGAGAGTTCATCATGTTGTCATGATTGCACTTACGAAGTAGGAGGTGCAAATAAGATGGAAACGAAGGAGAGTGAACAACCGCAGTGTTCTTCTGATTCTTATGAGTTACTCACACTAAATCTAATAGAGAGCACTGAAGATGACTATTGCGTGTCATTAAAGCCTTCTGAGGTGAATTACAATGACAGTAAGGAATTTGGCATTAAGTTGAGAAGGGGGAGGAGAATGAAAGATTTTCAGAGGGACATTCTTCCTGGTCTGGCATCTCTTTCCAGACACGAAATTCGTGAAGATATTAACATTATGGAGACAGTTTTAAGATCAAGAGAGTACAAAAAGCTAAGAGGCAAGGTGGCTGATTATCAGAGCTGGTGTACTCCTGTCAAAAACAAACGTTCACGACTCAGCTATGTTCCGCGGAGGAAAAGAAATTTATGAGAAGCTTAAGTTGGGAATGACAGAGATTGTGGAAGTATGATATCTATTTGTACCATTAGCTGCATATAAGCGTATTCAGGCTTTAGAATCATTTATTTACTTTCTGATTCATGTACTGATCTTATTATTAGTATTGGTAACACGATAAGTGTTCACGCAGAAATTCAAAAATAATGATTCAGAATTTGTTGTCATTTATTGTTTTTTCTCGTGATTGATGCGCTTACAAGAGCCAAAGAAGGTTTCTAGTGCAATTGTTTTCCCTATGAAGAGACGGGATTTTCTGATTCTTCAGGAGCACATTAGGCCGCACAATTGACGATGCAATGAACAGATTTTGGAAGAAAAGAACTTAGATGTAGACTTATGAAACATGTTTGTGCAGCTTTTGTTCGCTTTGATTTTGCGATTGTTTTGTTTGAGCTTTCAAGTTGGTCGAATTCGTAGTTGCATACTCGGCCGAAGCTTTAGCCCAACCAAATGAGTTCTACGGATACAATAATTAGCGAAAATTTTACTATGCTCAAGTGTAGGAGATGCATCAAGGTAATGAATGATTGAATGTGCAGTCAATCCAACGAATATGTATATGAAAAAAATCCCTGAACTTTGACAATACAGAATCCTGTGAAATTAATAAACGATGCAGTAAAGTGATGAGTGGAGGCAAAGCGACTAGTTGCCACCCTTTGGGAGCAAGCATGCTTCATGCTACATAAAACCAAACTCTTCACTCAAGTCATCGAATCCTTATTCGTCGTCTTCTTTGCTACATGCCCCACAATTCACAAATGCAAATTATGAGATAATAACATTGAATTCATATGCAAATTTTGAAACCAAACTTCGTAATAGTTTTCCTCCAGATACTTTTTGTTGATTAATTTTGTTTGGAATTAAGGACTGATAAACGAGGGGAGAGAGTGTGAAAAGAATTGAAGCCTTTGTGGTTACAAGGGGCGGAGAGGGTAGCGTAAGATTTTAGAATAAGTTCGAACTTCAGTTTCCTTCATGTACTTTTTGAGGAGTGAGTTTTGATTACTTAATTTGTTTCCTGATTTTCAATCACTTATTTTGTTTCCTTGCATACTTATGTTTATTTTTGCTTTTGAGTTGAATTAATCAAAGAAGAATCAAGTGAAAGAAATAAATAGGAGTGCGAAGACTACATAAGGAAGAAAAAAAGTGAGAAAATCATTTTCCTAATTTTTTTTCTAGCCACCAGATAATGAAAATGGATTAAACAACATTTTATTTTGTTAGTCAATTTTAGATTTTGAAAAGACGATACTTTAAGCTACATTAAGTTTTGATCTTATACTTGAAAAATGATTGTTTTCTTTCATGTGTGAACTTACTTATTCCCCCATTTATGATTAACACGTCATCATTGTGAGGACGTCATATAAAGTATTAGTATGTACATTTTTCAACATCTTATTGAGATTTATGGTTTTTAAATAGATGAAGCATGCAATTTATTATTCTTCCCTGTACTTCGCTCTCTCTCTCTCTCTCTCTCTCTCTCTCTCTCTCTCTCTCTCTCTCTCTCTCTCTCTCTCTCTCTCTCTCTCTCTCAATCAATGTAAGATATGTCAGATATTGTGTTGGTTAGTGCCTTAGTGGGTTGTGAAACTTAAGGCACCATTGACTATCTGGGCAGCAAGCTCTTGTTTATTTCAACATATAACCAAAGATCCGATGAAGTGGATGATGAATATTTTATCCACTAAAGCATCACACTACATTGGGTGGTTTCTGCCACATTGCCTTTACCCTTATCACAGTCACATTGATGTGCCGGAATATTGAGGTTGCAATTGCATAATTTGCATGAATATTAATCTGCAATTGAATCATGGAAAGGGAATCAGGTGTCTGTCTTTCAATGAACCCAGGGTTGGATTTCAGAATTCATGAGGTTGCTCAAAGCAGTTTGAAGCATGCCCATCGCCTCTTTGGTTCCATCTCTGAGAAAAAGCATAAGAGAAGTGCTCAAGAAGTAAGCCTGGTTGCTCAAGATGCAGTAAATGAATTCCGCAAACTGCTTACTCTCCTTGATGGATCAATCTTATCAAATCAGAAGAGGATCAGAAGGGGTCCACTGCCCGAATCCCGTGGCATAAACCAGGTTGAACTGTTGGAATCCCATCAGCCTAGCTCAGGGTTTAGACAGTTGTTTAGTAATACTCATCAGAGTGATCATGCAGCTGCAAATGTGTTCCGAAGTAATGGCTTTAGCATGGTTAGAGAGCGAAAACCGAGCCTGGCATTGCAACAAGGCCACTGTGAAACCAGTGTGGTTCTTCCTAATAATTTGATCATGGGTTTGAACCAATTCTCACAGAAGCCTAGTACTTCTTTGATTAGTATGGACGGAAGTAGCATCAACACGCAGACGCGGATGATTCACTATTCTTCGTCTGAACTCTTTGCTTCTCAAGATAGCGGCTCTATGTTTTCTTCTAAAAAGAAGTGTGAAGAAGCCAGTACAAGATGTTTAGCCTCTACCGGTGGATGTCATTGCTCAAAGAGAAGGTATTTCAGTCCCAATTAAAATACAATCCTATACGTTGCTGCTTTTTGTTGTTTGTTACACAATTTTATAATTGGTTTTTTTGTTTGCTTTTTTCTTGTTGCTTGCTAAAGGTTTTTAATCTCTTATGTTTGTTCGTCTCCTCACAGGAAACTGAGAATAAAGAGAAGAATACGAGTTCCGGCCGTAAGCAATAAGCTAGCTGATATACCTCCTGATGACTATTCTTGGAGGAAGTATGGGCAGAAGCCTATCAAAGGGTCTCCATATCCTAGGTATTTCTATGTTATTATTTTCATTTCCATATAGATTTCGAAAAGTCTTCTAAATTGCATACAAGTTAACCACTAACCATGAAGCTGCACCGGTTTCCAATCTCAGTGTTCAGATTATTTGATGTGTATATATTTGTTTAATTGTATCATGTATGCGTGCATATGTTGTCATTGTCCTGCTAGTAAAGCATAGATTCGATGTTTTATCACCAACTAAGTACAAAATCTGAATGTTATGCTTAACCATTGCCAAGGGTTTAGCTGATATGTCTGTTCAATCATGCTTTTGGTTTCAAAGGAGTTATTACAAATGCAGCTGTGTGCGAGGATGTCCTGCACGAAAGCATGTCGAACGATGCTTGGAGGATCCTAACATGTTGGTTGTTACATATGAAGGCAATCATCAACACCCAAGGTTTACATTTCAAGCACCCTCTGTTGCGATTTAAGTTCACCAAATGAATCAAAATAGGCCGACATTTCACAGCTTGACCTGGTTTTACATTGTAAGCTTCTCTTCTGCTCAAATCCTGAAACTGTTAAAAGTGTAACTTTGAGGTGTGATCTACTCCTCCGTCCCGATTTGTCTTTAATAATGTTTTCACTCAGATTAGATCATTGTACATATTAACATGTGAAAAGTTGTATTTGAATTACATCCCTTATGGTCTTATGGTTGGGAAGAAACCAGTTAATAATGCACCAGATTCTCAGTTTTATGACGCCTCAATTTGGTCAGTGAAAATTGCCCATGTGTGAGATGGCAAGCTGAAAATAAAGCAAAAACGAGCAGGCTAGCTTTGTTGAGAGATTGAATGACAATGTAGTGCAGGTGCAGGATATGCAATGGCCCTTCCTCAATGCAAAACCCTAAATGACCCAAGTGGGCTCTCAACTTTTGTCTAATTAGATGGGCTCAAATTTAAAGACCACAATGTGTGGCTGGTAGTGACCAATTCTAAGGACAAGTAGGATGCTTTTATAATTTGGTAAAACTAATGAAAATAACTTTAATTTTTTACATTTTAATTAAAAATTATTCACTAACTTTATTTAATAATAAGAACAAAAAAATAAAAACATAAAAAACCTAACTTGCGCCGGACGCGTCACCCCCTCCCCCTTTTCCACTTTTCACCTTTTTCTCTCATTGTCAACTACATTAATAGATTTTTTATTTTTTATTTTTGTGTGCTTAGAATAAGAAAAATACTTCAAATTAAATTACATTCCCTAGTTTTATTTTTGTGGTGTTGTTTTCCAATAGTAGTCTTCATGATGACGAATTTTCTTTCAATGTGCTCGGAACACGAAGTGTTACACCACGTGTCTTTATACAAGTTACGAGATTCTTATGTTAAAAAATTAATAACATAAAAAATAAAATTTTTCTTCACTTACATATTAATACGTGGTATACCATTTTGTGTTACGGGCACAAGGAAAATTTTCTCCAAGATGATACCCAAGCTCAAGAAATTGGATGGAGAGCTACATTTATTATTGTAGGTATGTAAAAAATGTGAGGAAATTTTAATTTGGTAATTGAAAACAGCTTTTTAAATATAATTACTGAGAACATAATCTTCGCAAGGTTTTGATCTAAAGGGTCACTTCTGGGTTTATCGTTTTCAACGCAATGGGTGCTTTTACAGGACCAAACATGGTCTAAGTTTCAAACCTTATGAAACTGAACCAAGAATTCAACACTATTTAAAAAATTTGATCAATAAGTAGACACTATTCATGAAACTAAACCAATAAGTAGAGAATATTTATGAAACTGGATCAATAAGTTGATACTATTTATGAAATGAAAACAAGAATTATGCATTATTTCCAAAACTAAACCGATAGGTAGAAATTATTTATGAAACTGGAGTAAGAACTAGACAATATTTATAAAAACCTGACCATGAGCTAGACACTATTTATAAAAGTGGACTAATAACTAGACACTATTTATAAAAGTGGACTAATAACTAGACACTATTTATAAAACCAGACCAAGAAAGAGACACTATTTATGAAACTTGACCCAATAACTAGGCACTATTTATGAAATATGACCAAGAACTAGACACTATTTATGAAAGTGGACAAAAAACTAGGCACTATTTATGAAATTTGACCAATAAATACTATAATATTGTTCAGTTTCATAAATAGTGTTTAGTTTTATAAACAGTGAACAGGTCCCATACGTAAGTTTTTTTATTTTATTTTTTATAATTGTGTCCTTTTCATTAAAATTTAATTTTTTTTTTCATTTAACAAAGTTATAGCATGGTTTTTGGTTAAAATAAATTTAGGGCAAGCCCTTTTATGAAAGTTCCCTTATAATTTTGATCAAAATAGTTTTCGTACAACTATTTTCTTCTATATATTTGTGTTTATATTTAGTTCTGGAGTACAATGTGGAAGAATGAAACTCAAGGAACTGAGGACTGTAGAAGCGGTGGAGCACGTGGTTTACTCCGATGCATAGCAAAGAACCTTAACATGATTTAACATGCCGTGAATCCTCTTAAAAGATGTTTGATATAGTATCAGCATCTTGTTTACAAGTGTTCCTGAGTTTGATCTTCATTCCCCACATCTTTATTGATTTACAAAGCTCTTGGTAAGGCTTCACTTACATGTTTGACTCGCTCTTCTACAATATGGGCGTTTAAGCTTTCTGAGACTGGTTTCTAAGAAAAAAAAAAGAGACTGGTGATTCCCTAGCATGCCCTACCAAGTAATTAGATTTAACTAATATTTTACATTATATTATAATTATGTGCCTGGCTCTCAAGCTTCGGCTCAATTTGATACGGCTAATTTCCCTCACATATCTTTTGCAAACAAATCCTAAAGACCCACCAATTTGTCTGAAGTGGTTTCTAGCCAGAAGATCTCACGGGCTCGAGATATGTAAATAACATTCTGTCTGAGGCATAAGACAAACCATCATTAATTCAAGCACACCAAACACCGTGTATTGGCCTTCTTCTTTTTTTTTTTTTTTTTTTTGAACAAATGATATTATCTACGTTAAAAAGGAAGGGTGGACTTGGTCTCACAATAAGCTAGCAATGATGTGGTTCAAATTTGCGTTAACAAATTTTAATGTAGTGCCCTAGACACGACTTAACAAATTCTAATTCCAATACACACAAGCTTTTAGTTCCCTTTACTACTTATTTGGAAATATAAATGGACTGGTTCCTCCTCTCAACAAACCTTCAATGTATATTAGAACTTTCACTAAAAGACACTACATAGTCAATAATAGTGTCCCATTTTTCTCTAAAAGAGATATCGGAGCATGTGGGAATCAAAATTCTCCTCTTGTATAGTTAAACTATCTCATTTTGTTTCATTATGTATCACATCACTTCAGCTTATTCTTGAGATCTTAGGTAAAGAGTAAATACGTTTAACCACCTAAGTTATAAGTCATTTTAGTGTCTCTTTAGTGTCCATTAAGTTCATCTTTATTGTCTGTTTTAGAGGAAAAAAAATTGTTTTTCATTGAACATTTATAAGAAGTTCTACATAAGTAAATTTCCCTTACTCATTTTGACTTTTCATATATCTAATTATGGTTTTTTTTCCCTACAAGTTGCATTTGATTACACTTTCTCGACATTGGATACTCCTTTCTGAAGGATGTATGATTTTGATGTTTTATTTTAATAGTGTACATTCTTTTAGAAATGGATAAATGCTAGAAAAATCAAAATTTTAAATCAAATTATGTGTCACAAATAATAAATAAGTACGTTAATCGATACTTAATTAATAATCCAATCATTTACAACCACATCATTTGGTTTGTCAATTTGGTTTAAAAAAAATTTAATCTCCTTAACATTACTCGAAATATATATCATAGATTGAATCATTAAGGTCCTTTAGGAAATATGATGTTTTATTTATTTATTTTCATCAAAAGTGTGCTAGCTCGAACGCTTATTGAATGATGGGTGTAGATTGATGCATATGCATGAATGAGTGATGGCTGATGAGTGCCAGCAGTAGAAGGTGTTATATAAAGTTGGGCACCATCCTATGTTATCCAGTCTCAACCATTAGTTATGCTTAATCTGCTGAAGTGGGAGGGCCAATATCATAATAATAAGCATAAGCCGCATGAAAATCCATCCAATTATGGTTGATGTAGAAAACAAGTTTGAAGGTTATTGCAGTCAATCGTTTTGCTTGATTTGTCCCTTTGAAACTGCATCTGCATGCTTCCTTTTCTTCTCGAATATTATCATCAAAAGCAGAATTTATGATTACTTAGTCTTGGATAAATGTATAGATAGTTGAAACTCACATCACAAGGAATGATTCCACTTTGGGAAAAAGTGAGTAACTTGGAGAGATTGATTGATGTCGACATAAGTTGAGGATTTTATATTTTCCATGTGATTCGACAAGCAAGTCCTCAATTTAGGTCTTCTCTAGAATGTTACCGATTCGACGGCGTTCTAATGAGAGCAAATTGGAAGATGTGTAAACATTGTCGAGAAGTTACTGACAATTTGATTATCATATCCAACTCTTGGACTTGGACACACATAGAATTTGGGATAACCAAATTCACCAGGAGAAAATACTCTTACTAAATGTTACTAAAACATGAACCATTAAAAGATAGGTCAATAATGTATATAAACTTGAACAATATGTCATAAACATAATATATATATATATATATCATCCACGAGAGGATTAATTTGGTAAAATCTATGTCTAAAAGGAAAATTTCCTCCTTTGTATTAAACACGCAAACACTTGTGCATGTACACATTTAACAAGCTAAAAGTGGCTTAAGGATCAACTTTGTTGTTATAAAATTGCCTTTGCTAGGTAACTCGTGTATACAACTTACAAGTACTCCTATATTAATTTGTTTAGTGAATATGATAAATTGTTGTATGAGTAAATCGACCAATCATCTAGTAAAACTGTACAAGTTAGCAACTTTCTAAAAACAATCATTTTTAAATAGACCTGAAAGGGGTCCTTGTGTTCAATCTTCCATAATTTTGGTAGAAAATTTTGTCCTCATAAAAAGTGAATAGTATGTCCCTCAAATCTTTTTGGCCAAAAAGGAAGCACATTTGTCACCATACTTATCTCTTTTTAGCCAATCCGCTTCCTTTCTCCTCGCCATCATAGATAAGAGGACATATACACAATATAAGATATATAATATAGCTAGGTCACAAGTCCTATGAAACTAATGGACTTCCACCAGAACCATTGAATTACGAAGAAAAAGACAGACCTGTGAGAGATACGTCTTATATGTGCAACTTGGTTGTCGAAAGTCTGTCGAAAGTTTTTATCGGAAATTTCTACATCGCATTATGACATGTCTGTTCTCGTTGATCTTTTTGGTGCATGTTAATCTTTAAGTTTTGCCGAAACAACCTCATTTTGGAGCTCAAGGCTTAAGCATATTGGAACCTTAATTCCAATTATTATTAATTTGATCCACATATCAGGTGCAATTTGGATTTCGCAGACTCATTGGATTCTTGATAAGAGCTCTGCATTTCTAATCCTCAGGGCCACTAATGTTATTGTTGATAACAGTTGTATAAAGATGAACTTGAAGAACCAAAAAATGAATGAACTGAGAGAAAAGAAAGAGCAGAGAAGAAAGACTGCAAACACAATGCTTTTGATTACTATTAATCTGAATGAATTACACATAGATACAACAAGCTTTATATAGCTCTCACGAGCTTTCTTCTGTCTTAAGCTATAGCTAACAGTCTTAACAGACTCTAACAACTACTAACAGTCTTAAGTTTCTCTAACAAACTTTAGCTGAGGTGGCACTCTTCCGCTGATGTGGCATTTAGCTGATATGGTTTTATTATCTTCAACATCCCCCCTCAATCTCAACTGGGTCTTCCAAGTTGAAGATTGTAATAGTGTCTAACCAAAGCTGGATTGTGAAGTGCTTTAGTCAATACATCTGCAGTTTATTCATCTATTGGAATATACACCACTTCCAAATTTGTCTTCTAAACTCTCTCCCTTACATAATGGTAGTTTGTGTCTAAGTGCTTTATTCTTGAATGAAATACAGGATTTGCACTTAATGCAATTGCAACATATTTGAATCACTGGAGGATTAGACAAAGCAACAACTAAATCTTTCAAAATATTTCTCACCCAAGTAATGTCAGATGCAGTATGTCATAGAGCTTTGTATTCAGCTTCAGTTGAACTTCTAGACATTGAGCTTTGCTTTTTTGATTGCCAAGAGATTGGATCCCAAAAACACCACATAACCAGTCACTGATCTTTTAGTATTAAGATCAACAACCCAATCTAAGTCTAAAAAATGCAGTAAACTGAACTAATGTGTCTGCAGAATATGTAATCCCATGGTGAATTGTACCTTAGAGATATCTAAGAATCTTTTTGACAGCTCCATAATGCAATTCAGTGGGTGCAATCATGAATTGGCATACTGAATTTACCGCAAAAGCATTGTAGGGCCTAGTGAAGTCAAATACTGCAATGAACTAACCAAACTTTTGTATACTATTAGATATGTCAATAAGGTACCTTCTGCATCAAGTAACTAATATAGGGTTTACAATGTATGAATCCATTCCTGCTTCGTGAATCAAGCCTTAAATGTATTTAGACTGATTTACTGACATATCACCATTTGACTTATAATTGGTCTGTAATCCTAGGAAATAGGTCAGCTTACCCATATTCTTGAGTTCAAACAGTTCAGAGAGTTCTCGAATAACCAATTGTACTTTTGATGAGTTAGAACCAGTAATGGTGATATCATTCACATATAGTAACAGAATAACCATATTTGAACCATCCTTCTTCACAAATAAACGTGTATAAGAAGAAGCAATGAAATTCAAAGTTGCTAGGTAACTTTGTAAACTTTGAGATCCATGCTCTTTGGGCCTGCTTTAAACCATATAATGACTTGATCAATTTGCATACATATGTGGGATAAGTAGCATCAACAAAGCCTTGACGTTGTTTCATATACATCTCTTCATGTAAATCACCATGCAGGAGGCATTTTTAAGGTCTAATTACCTAAGATCCTAGTGATTAACAACAATCAAGGCTTATATCATCCTAACTATTGTACGTCATACCACAAGACTAAAAGTATCCAAATAATCAATACCATGCTCCTGAGAAAAATCTTAAGCCACTAGTTTGGCTTTTTATCATAATACACCGCATTTGAGTTGTTTTTAACCTTGTATACCCATTTACTTCTAACCATGGCTCTATCATCTGGAGGTGGCACTAAAATCCATGTTGCTTGAACCTTAAGTGAATTATATTCCTCTTGCATTGCCATTTTTCAATATGACATAGTAGCTGCCTTTCTAAATGATGAAGGTGCTGAGAAATCAACAATATCACAAACAAGGGAATAACCTCCAACAAATGGTTCATCTTTAGTCAACTGAAGTGACTGCAACTCAGGAAATGATGCTAACTGTGCTAAATAATTCTTTCTTGCAATGGTACCACTTTTCAATTTAGTTAACATAGAATGAGATGGTGAATTATTGCATGAATTCAACATTGGAGATGTTCCAGAGTGATGATGTATGAGAAAGTGATGATATGAAGGCCTTGAAGTCAACATTGTTGATGAAGAACTGAGAACACCATTAGTAGGAGATTCTAGACTACTGATACTTGAAACTAAATTTGCACTGTTATCTGTAACTGAAACTGTATTGACCTCTCGAATACTATGAGAAAACTGTTCATGATCTTGAGGAGGTACTCTTAAGTTTGGTAAGTGAACAATGGCATGAGTTTGTATTGTCTTCTGAGCCTCTTTTGTATTACCTGAAAATGAATTGCTTATCTACCTAAAGGATAGACATCTTTGTCATGACACAACTAGTAACTAGCTAATATCCATTGTACATTTGTCATCACAAGATGATGTCATCTGGCATCCTAACAATACCCCCTCTTAAAACAGAACTTAAGGAAATAAAATCCAAGTACGAAACTACACAATGAAAACAGAACAACTCAAAGATTAACAATTTTTGGAAACTTGAGCTTCAAATCATGGTACAACTCCTAAGTAACACTTTTAGTAGCAACATCATTGTCTTTCTTGATCATTGTCCTATCTAGAGTCGCTCACTGCCAAAAAATAACTCCACATTACACCCTCCTAAAAAATGAGCAATGATATTGACTATAAAGTAATCTTAAAATTTCATTGCTTCCTCACATTCTGACTTCCTTTTAAAATAATTCAAACTCCCTTTCTAAATATTTATTGCCTTCTTCCCCATCACTTTAAGCAAACATCAATATGAAGTAAAAATAGATGCTGACAATATTTTGCAGTTGAAACATTATACCAATCTACCAACTTAAGCATCATCTTTGCACCATTGAAGGCAGGATCCCATTTTCTTTGGCCAATATATTCTCTACTAAGATGGTAAAGAATATCAGGGTCTCTCATTGTCATCATTCTTCCATCGGTTAATAACCAAGACATGGAAGTTCTATTTTAGATGCCTTTCCTGATAATGTTCTCTAATAACAGCTATTCTTTTGCAACTGTAGACTCACTAACATCTTCATATCCTTTCGTTTCTACACATGCGGACTCAAAATCATGTTCATTACGTTGAAATATTTCATTTTCCTTGGATAAGTTCTTTATACCATCTTATACTTAGATCTAATTGAGACCCTCCACCCTTGTCATGAATTTCCCATAAGGTAGTTGAACTCAAAACCAATAGCAACAATTACATCATATAAAACCCACTCAAAAACCGCATTTCATTAACTAGTTGAGCAGAAGCATTTGCAACACCGAAATGGTTTCAACTTCCCTTGTAGATTTTGAATTAAAGAGCCCTTGAATAGTTGTTCCGCCTTTATAACAAATGGACATATGGAACCCAAGCTTCAAAGAAACAATGTCTGTTGTTTGCTGCATTCCAACAAACACATTGTGGGCATACATTCCATCCAAGTGTTTCTGGCATTCATTCTCAACAATTGAGGGCTATGCTTGCATAAACTGATAGAAACCCGCAAAACCCAATGTGATTATCTCGAATTCATCACTTTTCTAAAATTTTGAAACAAACCACGCCCACAAATATGTGTAGTCGGAAACTAGCATATGATAGCCTAATTGAAAATCACAATCATTTATTGAGTACGACCTTTCATAAAAAAACCTGGAGTGTAGACGAATCATTTTTCACGAACCCAACATCAAAAACAGAAATTTTGAAAATGAAATCCTGGGCCACTTCATTCTTACAATTAGATTCACGAATAAACAAAGGCGTTGTCCAAAACAAATTGAATTTATCTCCGAAAGCAATAGCCAAGCTGTTAGGAATTGCAGAACCCAAAAATGCAAGCTTGAATCTTGTATTCCATGCCATCAAAATCATGAACTGGAGAAACTATCACAAAATCTTCAGCTTTCTTTTCAATTAAATGAAAAAAACCCCTTCATTTTGCCCAGCCAAATCATTACAAAAATACCCAAAACTTTCTTGAAATTTGGGATTGGAACGAAACGTTGCAGAATAATCGTTATGGTGTTTGACGTAGTTTCGAACCTTCTTGAATTTCTTCAATATGAGTTGTAAGCAAGGACGAGCCTTGGGCTTGTATCTTGGACGAAATTCAGAAAGAACTCATGCTTTTTCTCGGGCTCGAATCTTTTCCTTGTGGAAGGATTGAAGCATGAGAACAATTTTATTCGATTTCAGAATAGAGATACAAGACACCATTTTGATGAATGGTCGCCACAAATTTGGTACTAAATCGTGACATTGAGAATCGGGGCCAAAATTAGGGTTCATCCCCTCTTGGAGATATGGATCGTCGAGAGTAGCTTCCGAAGATTCCCCAAGAGAACCTCCATTACACTTCGCCACAAGGGATTGCAATTAAAGAAGAATCAAGCCTTGGGTAATCTTGATTTCGTTCTTAAATTCGTCAAACACAGTTTCTAGATTGGAAACTCGCAATACCATGGTTTTGCACGTCATACAATGGTGAAGGATTGAGAGGAACGAAAAATGGCTAATACTATATTTCATTAACTGCCTATCTTCTTGTACAAGATATTGTTTGTTCTAATCACTAACTCTAAAACTAGTAACTAAACACCATAAGATGCTGCCATTTGGCATCCTAACATAACCAAGTTCACTCGACAAATCAATCTTGCCTTACGCAATTATTTCATTGGGTTTCCGTAAAAAAAAAATTAAATATTTTGCCACATGAAAGTAGTTGTCAGGCAGACCTTTTAATTTTATTTTATTTTTATAAATGTAACTTAAATTATGTTAACCTAAATAATCACAATATGATATAAAAAAAGTTAATTATATTAAAAATAAAATATTCATTTACAAAAAAATCCTAAACCAACTACAACTACTAGGTCGTTGATGAGCTGGCTAGTGGGATAGTGGCTAAAGGTCGCTCAGAGGACTAGGAAGGCAATGCTTGGGGTTGCCATTTCTTGGGTTACCCTAACAATGTACCCTAACAATGTACCGCAGAAGGCTCTCTTCTCACTAGTGCACTTCTTTCCAAGCTTATTTTTCTCGTTGCCATAGGTCCGCTAGCACAATCTCTAATTGTTGGAGTCTGGAAAACTTTTCGCGTCAAGGATGACCGCTAGATGAAGAAGATCCCCTGAGGTCCCAAACTTGACCCGCTCCTAGGTTGCAGAGTTATTTGCCTTTTCGTTATCCAACCTTGTCCATCAACAACTATAGAAGCCTATAAAAAAAAAACCTTGGATCAGGTGCCAGCTCCTTCATTGGCATGTATGGTTACGACTGGGAAAGGTTGGTGAGGTACTCATCCTTTTTCTGCAACATAGAAGCCTATCAAAAACCAATTAAGATTGTCGATCATAATTCTAAATTTTTTGTGTAAAAATTAAAATTGTGAACGAAATACATACATAAATGTCGTCTACCACCTGATTGCCATAATTGACATACGTATGCTCCTAAGCCTCGACTTCTGGAAAAAGCAAACCCTCATCACACTGTTTTTTGACTTGAGAAGTGAAGGGCTGAGAACCAGAGTGATGAAAGTACGGCTTCTCTTCCCTGTTAACCTTATTTGCTATCGATTTATTATGCAAATTATAAAAATCAATTGCTTTAAAAAAAAACTTAGATAGAAAAACGAAAATAGAATTAAATTAAAAAAAATTATAAAAAATTCCAAGCTCTAAAAATAACTGCATAAGCATTCTCACTAGTTAATCATCTTCGCAAACTTTAGGGGTAGATCGATAGGAGCTTAGTCCACACCCAATTTGTATACTCCTTCATACCCAGGTGTTGCATGTCGATAGAGAAGTTGGTCTGAAATAGACCATAAAACAAGTGTATTAGTTTAAAACATACATTTAAGGGTTTTTATCACAAATGGTCCCTGAGATTGATCAAATGTATCATTTTGGTCATTCACTTTTGATAGGAGCATATTCATGCGACTTAAATGGCTTGTTCTCGTACATTTACGTTATGTTTCTTTAGTTATTTTAGTCTTTTATGCTTCTTTTGTGTGTTTTCAGGATCATAAGATGTGTTTGTCGAAAGGATGCATTTTGGAGTAGTTTGGGGCATTAAATCGGACTTGGATTGGATAGCTTATGTTTGGAGCAAAAGGAATGGACGAAATTAAAGACCAAACTATCATAACCACCTATCATCACTTATCATCACCACATATCATTCATTTATCACTTAACATATCATTCATTTATCACTTAACATATCATTCATTTATCACTTAACATATCATTCACTTATCACTTAACATATCATTCACTTATCACTTATCATAACCATACACTTATCACTCACCTAGCCTAGATTAGGACCATCCGTACCCTTGTTCTTGAAGCATAGTAAGCATGACGGAAAATGAATTCCTTTTGAGTTACATTATGCAAGAGAATGAGTGTGGGGGAGTAAAAGTTTGTTCTTAAGTTTATATGTTTTGAGATTCAAAAGAAAAAGAAGAAGAAACGAAAGAAAAGGAGTGAAAATAAGTAAGAATGAACTCACAAGCGTTGATGGTTGAAGAAAGGGTCCAAAAAAGTTGAATATGGCCCTAAGTTTTGTGTGATTCCCCCTTGAGTGATCAAAGTTGATTTTTGCGTTCTAAAGGGAATTCTAAATGTCTAATTCATTACTTTGCTCACTATTGCTTAAAGAACCTTTGTTTTCCATATCCCTTCTTTGTTATCCAAACACCCCAAGCCCCATTACAACCCGTGACTTCACTCTTGAGTGTTATGTGTTTCAATTTGTGGAGTTTGAACTTGGTATGAGCATGGTATCACTGGTTCTCGCATCTAAGTAGTAGCATCATACCTAAACATGCTTATTAACTCCAAAAATTGCTCTCTTTATGATACATATATGTGAGTGTTCGTTTTCATGTTTACATCAATCTTCTCACATGTAACTAGATTAGGGTGTGTAGTCAGAAAATATGAGTGAAAATTGAGTGCACATCTTGTAAGGAATTGAGCAAATTCTCTAAGGCATGTTACTACATTCAAAACATGGTTTTAAATGCTTAATTGTGAATTAGTATGTGGTGACTATGATTAAGTATGTACTTAAGTGTAAAGATAACCAAAATTTGTGGGAATGATGATTTTTAACATGTCATGTGCATTGGAAATCCCTGAGGCAACGTTGGAAGGTTTAAGATTGTGTTTGGTTTGTTTCGTTTTGTTTTATTTTGTTTTTTTGTTTTGCTCGAGGACTAGCAAAAGCTAAGTGTGGGGGTATTTGATAGGACCATATTCATGCGACTTAAATGGCTTGTTCTCGTACATTTACGTTATGTTACTTTAGTTATTTTAGTCCTTTATGCTTCTTTTGTGTGTTTTCAGGATCATAAGATGTGTTTGTCGAAAGGATGCATTTTGGAGTAGTTTGGGGCATTAAATCGGACTTGGATTGGATAGCTTATGTTTGGAGCAAAAGGAATGGACGAAATTAAAGACCAAACTATCATAACCACCTATCATCACTTATCATCACCACATATCATTCATTTATCACTTAACATATCATTCATTTATCACTTAACATATCATTCATTTATCAGTTAACATATCATTCATTTATCACTTAACATATCATTCACTTATCACTTAACATATCATTCACTTATCACTTATCATAACCATACACTTATCAATTATCATACTCATAATCATCTACACATTTCAACCATTTAAACACATGCATTTCAACACACATGCACCCATCACCAAACACTAGCCTTGTGCCGTGCATCCCTTATGCCATTTTCAGATTTCCACCAACTAACCTAGTTGTCACTCACATGCATTCCCTTCACATTCACCCACATGCACATTCAATCATTCACTCATGCACCCTTTATTCTTCATCATTCCAGCCATGCACATTTAATCATTCATTTCCCAACTCAATGCCGTGCCTTTCACTCCCATTTCCAGCATTCACATGCAACTCCAGCATGCATTCACATGCATTTTCAGCACCATTAACATCTTTGCCGTGCATTTCATACCCTTTCCAGCTCTCACTCTTCATCATTGCAGCTACCTACATGCATTATTTATTAACCCTTCATCATGCAGCCAGAAAATCAGCAAGAAAACTCAATGCCGTGGCCTTCACACACCATTCCAGCACATACACACACCTTGCCACATGCAATTCCAGCTTTCACATGCTTTCCTAGCTGTTTTTCCATCATTAACTAGCCACATGCATCCTAAACAAACAGCCATATACACCTCCATTCCTCCTATAAAAACCCTTGCATTCCCATTACCAAAGGACATCTCATTCTCATACACAACACACCACAAACACATCCATTCTTCCTTGCCGTGAGCTCCCATTCCCTTATAATCCATTGCAGCCACTATCCAACCACTTCCCATCCCTCCAAAACACTTCACACCATCACACAACCTATCCTTAAACCTTGTGCTACAACAACGAGGAAGAGAAGAGTGCCTAAACGTTCATACAATTCAAGTTTGAGTTGTTGGAATGTTTAGGTGTTTCTTTAATTTCAAAGTTTAAATTCAATTCTCTTTGTTTTGTATGTATGAGGAATGGAAGAGAAGAGTGCCTAAACGTTCATACAATTCAAGTTTGAGTTGTTGGAATGTTTAGGTGTTTCTTTGATTTCAAAGTTATGAGGAACTAAACCCCCTTTAGCTAGGGGGTGATTCGAAACTATGTTTATATTTGCAATATGAATTGATTAACTTTCGTTGGAATTTCATAAGTTGTGGATTCAATTTGTTTAACCGTTTGATTGATAACTTATTTATGAATGTTTATTAAGAATGCGCGCTTAATTTTCATGCATGAATATGACGCTAGAATATAAGTGAGTTTCACCTAATCGTTATGAACTTATATTCACAAGTAGTGGAGGTTGCTTATAAACAATCGCGTTAAATGAATTCTTGGCACGAGTTTCATGCTCATCATAGTAACGAATGCCTCGTCAACACTTATAGTTTTCATAATGCTTAATGATCTTTGATTGTATCTTTATTGTGCTTTTCACGTAAAGGACTTTTGGAGAATGTTGTGAATTGCGTTGCGCAAACCCATCCAATTCATTAACTTAAAGGAGAACTTGACGGTTAATTTAAGCGAACCTAATTAACCCGGGGTGTTGAGTTTCATAATTTATCGAAAGACCAACTGAGAATCAATCTTGTATGCAAGTGTAACATGTGTGGAGAAGAACCCCTTGGCTATTCCATCATCCATATTTTCATCACATTCATATTTACGTTTTGCCTTTAATTACAATTTGTGCATTTTAGTTAATTTCGTCAAAAACTCAACCCCCCCCCCATCTTTTGTTAAGTCTTAATCATTCGTATTTGTTTTATTTTTGTGTTTTCAAGTATTTGAAGTCTTGTGTACTTGTTTTGAGTTCTTGTTAAGTAAGTTAAGTGTTTTAAAAGTTAGTTTTATTTATTTGAATCAAGTGTTTAGCACCCCTAGCTAATCCCCGGTTAGAACGATCCCTACTTACATCATTACTACAATTGTCACAAATAGGGTTTAGTTTGTGTGCGTATAAATCTCGCATCAAATTTTGGCGCCATTGCCGGGGATTGGCAAAGTTGCTAATCCCTTGTCTTGAGTCTTGTTCAAATTGTTTAGTTTCTGTTTTGTTTTAATTTTTGCACCGTGTGTATGTGTTTTGTTTTTGTGCCGTGTGTGGCAACTTGTTTTCTTACTTGTGCCAAGTCTATTAAGTTGGTTACTTATCTTGTTTACTTTTGTGTGTAGGTACTAGTTTATGACCCGTAGCTCACAACCTGTTCGTAAGCATATCTCCGACTTTGACGGTGATTTCGAGAGGACTTTGAGAAGGAACAAGAAATTGCAAGATTCTAATCCTCCTAGTCCCGAACCTGAAGTAGAAGAGGAAGCCACGGATTGGGTTAAAGAGGAAGTACCAACCATGGCCGTGGACAATCGAACCATCAAAGAGCTTTCTGCCTCGGGTTTGGCCAATGCAGCCCCTCTTTGCATTCAATACCCCGCGGCTGCCCAAGGCAAGACCGATGAATTCGAGTTGAAGTCAAGCTTATTGCACCACATTCCGAAATACCATGGGCTTTCCATGGAAGATCCCAACAAGCATCTCAAGGAGTTCGAGGTTGTTTGTTCGAGCATGACATGGTCGATGGGAACATTCTGATGATAAAAGCTTTTCCATTCTCTCTTGTGGAAAAGGCTAAAGATTGGCTTTATGAATTGGCACCCGGGACCGTTACTTCTTGGGAAAGCATGAAGAGAGCGTTCTTGGAAAAGTTCTTCCCTACTTCAAAAATCATTCTCTTGAGGAAGAAAATTAGCGGAATCCAACAAAGTCAAGGAGAATCTTTTCCGGCATACTACGAGCGTTTTAAAGCCCTTGTTGCATCGTGTCCTCAACATCAAATGAAGGAGGAGCTTCTCCTTCAATACTTTTACGAAGGTCTTCTACCACTTGAACGGCAAATGTTGGATGCATCCGTGAGAGGAGCTCTAGTGGACAAGACACCTAGGGATGCCAAAACTCTCATTGCTAATCGAGCACTCAATGCACAACAATATGAAGGTGTTGGGCAGAGAGACACCCCACGGCCACATCATGTAAATGAGGTAAGTTCTATTTCTGAGTTACAATCCCAAATGGCTAACCTTACATCTATGTTGTCGCAGTTTGTGGAGGGCCCCAAAGCGCAAGGAGCTACAATTTGTGGTGTATGCTCCATTCAAGGACACCAATCTGATCAATGCCCTCAATTAATTGAGAACGGAGGGTGGGAATCTGCCAATGCCATGGGCTATGGGAATCAAAACCAACCGAGGAACGATCCATATTCTAACACATATAATCCAGGTTGGAGAGACCACCCAAATTTCAGATGGAGAGATGCACAACAACCTGCCCAACAAAATGGATTCCGACAACCCCCGGGTTTCTTTCCAAGGCCAATGGCACCACAACCACCTCCTCAAGCACAATCATCCCAAACCAACTCAGGTACGTCTATGAATGACGATAAAACATATCAGTTACTAACCACAATGGTGCAGGGAATGCAGAACCAAGCAAAGGAGGTTAATGAGCTAAAGAAGCAAATGGGCGAAATGACCGAATTTTTGGGACAATTCCGTGAAAATGGTAAGTTACCAAGCACTGCGGTAGTCAATCCAAAGGGTGGTTTCGAAACTGCCAAGGCAATCATGTTGAGAAGTGGTAAGGAGGTCGGAACCACCCCAAGGCCGTCCAAAACAAGTCAAGAAGAGGACATGTTGCTACAAGAAGAGGAGGAACAAGCAAAGATGGCCACGGCAAGGGTGAAAGAAACTTTGCCACAGCCCCCTATTGTGCCAAAACCGTCCAACACGCCTAAGGTAAGTCCAAATTCGACTTTGTCAAGTTCTATTCCACTAAACGTGCCCTTTCCTAGCAGGTTTAGGCAATCAAAAAAAGAGGAGAGTGAAAAGGACATTCTGGAAACCTTTAGGAAAGTTCAAGTCAACATTCCGCTCCTTGATGCAATCAAACAAGTCCCCAAGTATGCCAAGTTCTTAAAAGAGCTTTGCACAACGAGGAAGAAGATTTCAAACAAGGAGGTGGTAAGGGTAAGTGAGAACGTTTCCGCTATTTTACAAAGAAAGTTACCACCAAAATGCAAAGATCCAGGTAGCTTTACAATCCCTTGTATTATTGGTCAAACTAAGTTCGAACATGCTATGTTAGACTTAGGAGCTTCAATTAACGTCATGCCATACTCTATTTATGCCTCAATGAACCTTGGTGAATTGAAAAATGATGGTGTGATTATTCAGTTGGCCGATAAATCTAATGCCTATCCAAAAGGCGTATTGGAAGATGTCTTAGTGCAGGTGAATAATTTGATCTTCCCAGCGGATTTCTATGTCCTTGAAATGGAGGAAACCACCCATGCTCCATCCTTGCCGATTCTTCTTGGGAGGCCATTCATGAAGACGCCCTGAACTAAGATAGACGTGTTTAAAGGCACTTTAACAATGGAATTCGATGGGGAAGTGATTGATTTTAATATTTTTGAAACTATGAGATTTCCTAATGATGATCACTCATGTTTCTCTATTGATATTCTTGATCCTTTGGCGCAGGCACACATTGATCAATTACATGGCGATGCACTTGAAACGGTCATTACAAATGGCATAAAAATGAAGGACCATGTTATGGAGGAGATCCCATTGCATGCCGTGGGCTCTAAGTGAGAAATGAAGGTTTCGTCCGGCTGCAAGACGTAAAAGAAAGCGCTACTTGGGAGGCAACCCAATACACTGAATAAAATAAAGCTGTCCATTGATCTCCGATTTGATTACAAAAAAAAAAAAAAAAAAATAGCAGAATGATGGAGCCTTCACAAAAGTTGTTTACGTGAAGCCCCACTACGAGGCATCGGAGCGGAAGGCATCGAAGTGGGAGGCATCGAGGCGGAAGGCATCGAGGCGGGAGGCATTGGAGCTAGATCATTTGAGGCCACAATGCTTGGTGGAACGCTGGATGACCAAGGAAAAAGGTGCCTCTGGAGATAAGCCGCAAGCCTTTGACGGTCACTTTGAATTCGACCTTCAGATTCTTGCAGCTCATCAAGTTTCCTCTTCATGCCCGACGAATAGTTATTTGCAAGCACATGCAAACTTCTATTCTCGTACTTAAGCTGTTTGATCTCCTGCTTGAGACTTTCCACTTCTGCCATCAACGATTCAACCTGACGGGAGCGAGTAAGTAGGCGTTGGCCCATGTTGGACACAGAGCCTGCACACTGAACACTGAGAGCGAGGGACTCTTGAACGGCCAACTCATCGGACCGTCCTGAAAGCAGCCTACTATCCTTAGGAGTAAGGAGGTTCCTAGCTACTATCGTAGCTGTTGTTGCATCCGTCATTATGGAGTCTTCACCTGTAAGAGGACCGTTAGAAGATAAAAAAGAAGGGCGCCATACATTACCTTGACGGGGCGCAACCGGATCGCTGCTGAGACTCAAATCTAAGCAAAGGTTCGATGAGTTAGTCATTTTTCAAAAGGTGTTCAAAGAGAAGGGTGGATGAAGTTAAATCTTAAAGGGCCGGAGTCGATTTTCAAGAATGGGCAATCTTCAGAGTGTGTTTGTTGGGGTGATCGATACCTCTATAAAAAGCAAAAGCGCCACGACCACCGATTCAAAGAGCCGGATTTTCCTGCGTAAAGTTCGGCGACGATCTCTCGGCTTTTCAGAAGACGCGTTCAACTTTGTCAAAAGATTTCTTCTTTTCAGAAAACACGTGGAGGCCATCATCGCAACTACACATCTTTAGCCGACAAACGCAAAGTTCGGCGACGCTTTCTCTGCTTTTCAGAAAACGCGTGCAGCTTTGTCAAAAGGAGCCGCATCTGCACTACTACGTGTCCTTCAGAAATCGAAGAGGCGTTCTTCAGAAATCGAAGAGGCGCCACTATTTCAAAAAGCCGGTTTTGCGGGATCAAAATGTTTGTCGACAAGGGTAAAAGAACAGTACCACCACTTGCTATTATCTCTATATATGTCGACGTTCATCTTTTATGGCAAGGCAGACCTGAAGAAAATGCCCAATTCTTCCTCACCTCTAAGGGCGCACTCCCAGCAAAACCTTTCGAATTACTCATTTTTTTCTTCTTCCCCAAAGATGATACCAGATGCCTGGAGTACAGATGACCCAGGAGGAAACGGCAGATTGAAGCATGTGCTGATTCATTCACCGCTTCTTCAAAAGCAAAGGTATCTCATATCATCAAGGTCAAAAGCAAAAGTATCTTATATCATGCTCTTTCCCTGTCTTTTTCTTTGTCCTTGTTCTTACTCGCATGGCAAAGTGAAAGAAGCAATCAGCCGGCACTTGGAGTCAGTCTTTCGATCTGGAGCCAACTGCCTGGAATCTATTCCTGGTTGCTTACCTAGCGTTGCTCTCGAGTAGTCATCTTCAACGGAGCAAGTAAGGCAAGTGAAAATGATACATTGAAGCATGTGGAGACAAGCATAGGCTGAGTTATCCTCCAACCCTTTTCAATACGAATTGGAAAGATTGAACAAAGAAACAGACCAAAGGAGTAAGCTCAGACCTTCGGGGGAGACCAAAAGAATCCTGCTGCCCAGTTCAAGAGTAGCACAAAGGAAAATCAACGATGGGAGGAACCCCTGTGGAATCACCAAGATCAACCCATGCATTCAACAAGGAGAAGATGAAATTTACACTCCATAACCAGATTTGCGTCCCTAAACTCTTCTCTTTGTTAATTACATTCTGCCATGTTTAGTATGTATAAGTGCTTTTTGTGTGTTTACTTATGTTTTGTGTGAATCTATGCTTAAAACATTGAGGACAATGTTTGATTTAAGTGTAGGGGGGGTAACTAAGTATATTTGATGCAAATTCGTTGGATTTTATCGCCCATAACTTCAAATGTTGTTCCTTGCTGTTTTAAGGTGTTTTTAAGATGTTTTAGAGTGTTTTAGTATGTTTTGTTTTTATAACTCCGAAAATCACATAAAAATTTGAAAAACATGTTTTGAAAAGCCTAAAAAGAGTGTTTTGAGTCGTTTTTGTGTGTTTGTGTCTTAGGATACCTTCCAACACAATGATGAGGATTTGGTTTGTAATTGCATGACTGTTAAAAAGAGTTATAAACATGGATGAAAGTTTGATTTACGCTTGGTATATGCTTAGTTATGGTTATAATGTATGACTTCACATGCAATCATAAAAGAAAAATTCGTTTTTGTAACATGCTTGAAGGAAGGAACTCATACAAATGCTACAATCCTGTGAGACTCGAGCCATTACTTTCTTTGGAGAGTTATAATCTGTGATTCTTTGTTTTCTAAAGTTGTTGCATGATCTCATTATTCCTTGCTTGGTTGCTACTTAGAATGCAATTGTATCATGATAGAACTAAATGCTAGAACTTATATCCGTTTCATTCAAAGCATGACATTGAATTGCATAACATATATCAAGATGAAGTTGTGTAGTTGCCACCATAGCCAAATATCCTTATTTCCCATATTACGTATATATTGTAAGTTTTAACCCCGTTGAGCCTCGTTTAGCCCATGTTCTTTGTTAACCCATATCATCTCACCTAGCCTAGATTAGGACCATCCGTACCCTTGTTCTTGAAGCATAGTAAGCATGACGGAAAATGAATTCCTTTTGAGTTACATTATGCAAGAGAATGAGTGTGGGGGAGTAAAAGTTTGTTCTTAAGTTTATATGTTTTGAGATTCAAAAGAAAAAGAAGAAGAAAAGAAAGAAAAGGAGTGAAAATAAGTAAGAATGAACTCACAAGCGTTGATGGTTGAAGAAAGGGTCCAAAAAAGTTGAATATGGCCCTAAGTTTTGTGTGATTCCCCCTTGAGTGATCAAAGTTGATTTTTGCGTTCTAAAGGGAATTCTAAATGTCTAATTCATTACTTTGCTCACTATTGCTTAAAGAACCTTTGTTTTCCATATCCCTTCTTTGTTATCCAAACACCCCAAGCCCCATTACAACCCGTGACTTCACTCTTGAGTGTTATGTGTTTCAATTTGTGGAGTTTGAACTTGGTATGAGCATGGTATCACTGGTTCTCGCATCTAAGTAGTAGCATCATACCTAAACATGCTTATTAACTCCAAAAATTGCTCTCTTTATGATACATATATGTGAGTGTTCGTTTTCATGTTTACATCAATCTTCTCACATGTAACTAGATTAGGGTGTGTAGTCAGAAAATATGAGTGAAAATTGAATGCACATCTTGTAAGGAATTGAGCAAATTCTCTAAGGCATGTTACTACATTCAAAACATGGTTTTAAATGCTTAATTGTGAATTAGTATGTGGTGACTATGATTAAGTATGTACTTAAGTGTAAAGATAACCAAAATTTGTGGGAATGATGATTTTTAACATGTCATGTGCATTGGAAATCCCTGAGGCAACGTTGGAAGGTTTAAGATTGTGTTTGGTTTGTTTCGTTTTGTTTTATTTTGTTTTTTTGTTTTGCTCGAGGACTAGCAAAAGCTAAGTGTGGGGGTATTTGATAGGACCATATTCATGCGACTTAAATGGCTTGTTCTCGTACATTTACGTTATGTTACTTTAGTTATTTTAGTCCTTTATGCTTCTTTTGTGTGTTTTCAGGATCATAAGATGTGTTTGTCGAAAGGATGCATTTTGGAGTAGTTTGGGGCATTAAATCGGACTTGGATTGGATAGCTTATGTTTGGAGCAAAAGGAATGGACGAAATTAAAGACCAAACTATCATAACCACCTATCATCACTTATCATCACCACATATCATTCATTTATCACTTAACATATCATTCATTTATCACTTAACATATCATTCATTTATCAGTTAACATATCATTCATTTATCACTTAACATATCATTCACTTATCACTTAACATATCATTCACTTATCACTTATCATAACCATACACTTATCAATTATCATACTCATAATCATCTACACATTTCAACCATTTAAACACATGCATTTCAACACACATGCACCCATCACCAAACACTAGCCTTGTGCCGTGCATCCCTTATGCCATTTTCAGATTTCCACCAACTAACCTAGTTGTCACTCACATGCATTCCCTTCACATTCACCCACATGCACATTCAATCATTCACTCATGCACCCTTTATTCTTCATCATTCCAGCCATGCACATTTAATCATTCATTTCCCAACTCAATGCCGTGCCTTTCACTCCCATTTCCAGCATTCACATGCAACTCCAGCATGCATTCACATGCATTTTCAGCACCATTAACATCTTTGCCGTGCATTTCATACCCTTTCCAGCTCTCACTCTTCATCATTGCAGCTACCTACATGCATTATTTATTAACCCTTCATCATGCAGCCAGAAAATCAGCAAGAAAACTCAATGCCGTGGCCTTCACACACCATTCCAGCACATACACACACCTTGCCACATGCAATTCCAGCTTTCACATGCTTTCCTAGCTGTTTTTCCATCATTAACTAGCCACATGCATCCTAAACAAACAGCCATATACACCTCCATTCCTCCTATAAAAACCCTTGCATTCCCATTACCAAAGGACATCTCATTCTCATACACAACACACCACAAACACATCCATTCTTCCTTGCCGTGAGCTCCCATTCCCTTATAATCCATTGCAGCCACTATCCAACCACTTCCCATCCCTCCAAAACACTTCACACCATCACACAACCTATCCTTAAACCTTGTGCTACAACAACGAGGAAGAGAAGAGTGCCTAAACGTTCATACAATTCAAGTTTGAGTTGTTGGAATGTTTAGGTGTTTCTTTAATTTCAAAGTTTAAATTCAATTCTCTTTGTTTTGTATGTATGAGGAATGGAAGAGAAGAGTGCCTAAACGTTCATACAATTCAAGTTTGAGTTGTTGGAATGTTTAGGTGTTTCTTTGATTTCAAAGTTATGAGGAACTAAACCCCCTTTAGCTAGGGGGTGATTCGAAACTATGTTTATATTTGCAATATGAATTGATTAACTTTCGTTGGAATTTCATAAGTTGTGGATTCAATTTGTTTAACCGTTTGATTGATAACTTATTTATGAATGTTTATTAAGAATGCGCGCTTAATTTTCATGCATGAATATGACGCTAGAATATAAGTGAGTTTCACCTAATCGTTATGAACTTATATTCACAAGTAGTGGAGGTTGCTTATAAACAATCGTGTTAAATGAATTCTTGGCACGAGTTTCATGCTCATCATAGTAACGAATGCCTCGTCAACACTTATAGTTTTCATAATGCTTAATGATCTTTGATTGTATCTTTATTGTGCTTTTCACGTAAAGGACTTTTGGAGAATGTTGTGAATTGCGTTGCGCAAACCCATCCAATTCATTAACTTAAAGGAGAACTTGACGGTTAATTTAAGCGGACCTAATTAACCCGGGGTGTTGAGTTTCATAATTTATCGAAAGACCAACTGAGAATCAATCTGTATGCAAGTGTAACATGTGTGGAGAAGAACCCCTTGGCTATTCCATCATCCATATTTTCATCACATTCATATTTACGTTTTGCCTTTAATTACAATTTGTGCATTTTAGTTAATTTCGTCAAAAACTCAACACCCCCCCCCCATCTTTTGTTAAGTCTTAATCATTCGTATTTGTTTTATTTTTGTGTTTTCAAGTATTTGAAGTCTTGTGTACTTGTTTTGAGTTCTTGTTAAGTAAGTTAAGTGTTTTAAAAGTTAGTTTTATTTATTTGAATCAAGTGTTTAGCACCCCTAGTTAATCCCCGGTTAGAACGATCCCTACTTACATCATTACTACAATTGTCACAAATAGGGTTTAGTTTGTGTGCATATAAATCTCGCATCAACTTTCAAATTCAAGAGGCCTATAACAATCAATATATAGACAAATGAGCCGACTTGATTTTTTGGCATTATAACCACAAAGAAGAACTTTCGGATTTTTATTCTTTTGTATCTTGGAAAAAAAAAAAAAAAAAAGAAAAAAGAATCATAAATCATAGAATTAATAAATTTCAAACTTTACCCGTTGTGCCCCTTGCTTGGCCCATCCTATAAGGAGTTGTTGTGTAACAAGTGCATAATGTCCACTGGAACTTCCATGTATTTTGATCATCAACTTGATGAATTAATTTCAAGATACAAAGCTTTCCTATTAAATCAGGTTGTTCAAAAGGATCTCCTGTTCTTCCATCAAATATTCTGCTTTTGCTTGGATACTCAGGTTCAAATACCTATGGATTCACTGTTTGCTTACTGGCTTCATATAATTCAGAAAACACTAGTTTTCTCAAAGCCTCTTATTCACATCTCTCATCAAAAGGTGCTATTCGATAATGTCTATCTAGTAGACCCCTCGCTAACCCAAGCGAGCATTCAAATATCTGTCCTACATTACCAAGCTACCTAGACAGAACAATCACACCTTTTCATCTTTTCTACTAATATGATATGCGATTTCAACCTTTGAATCCCTGGATGTAATGTTTCGAACAATGCCACACCCTTGCGGCTTGTGAACTATTTCACCTTGATCCTAACTTTTGGGCATTCATTTTAATAAATCTTGACGCTTGCTTCCTCCATATAGTTTTTTGACTCAAGTCTTTTAACCGCTGTTTGGGAGGGGGCATAAGAAAATCGATGTTGTCCCTAACATTTACTACCCTACATCAATTTGCTCTTTTCATTCAGATTCTGTCAACTACTATGTTAGTTTGTATATAGGACCCACAAATTCAATGAAATGGTGACACATGATTACACAAAATAAGGATTTTTATTGCAAATGGTCCCTAACATTGATTCAATGAAATAGTGACAGGTGGACTACACAAAATAAGTAAAAGTAAAAAAAAATTCCACACTTATCAAAATCTCTCTCTTCATCTTTTCTTGCATCTTGGGGGAGAGCTTCTTCCATGAAAGGGTGAACATATGGCACTTGGTATGGATCATGACACCCATGTCTAAGTCAACAAGCTGTTGACTTTTAGGCTCGTTCGTAGATGAAGTGGTTTGTAATTAACCACAATTCAATTTTGCGACAAGCGGGGTAATTTGGTTGGAGGTCAAGCCTCTACAGATCCCCTGCACTTTGACCTTTTTCCCAGTTGGGAGTTCTCCGTCTCCCTCCGAGGGCACGGCTGCCAAACCAACATCAGTCTCTGCCCCGTCAATAGAAGCTGGGACAATGTCATTCTGTCTTCAACTATGAGCACACCACGTAGATCTTAGCAACCAACCCAATCCAGCAAATGTATTAGAGTCAACCGTTGATTCGGTAGTGGCCGCTTGAGTTCCGTTGACACTATTCTGAAAATCCTGCCTAGCCCAGACTACTGGTCATTACTAATCCCTAGGTATTTGAAAATTAATAAATGGCGCCTATACCTACTCACACTATGCCTAGCCCACCTAGGCACCTACTTAGACCCGCCTAGGTAGCTACTTTCCCTTAGACAAAATCTAAATTTCAGCTTGCATTTTATTTTTTTTTTCTAGTAAAATGTAAGAGATTTGTTTGTTAAATTCTTGGATGAGCACTCATTATATGCTTGTTCTCCATGTTTTCAATTATGTTCTAATACTTTATAATCTATATGTCATTTTATTTTGCAATTTATGTCTCTCAATACAATTATGTATTTTTTTTTTAAGTATAAGAAGACACTTATTTATATATATAAAATAAATTTACTTAAATCTGCCTAGACTGCTTAGGATCCCACCTAGACCCCATTTAGCGGTCTAAGCCCTAGGCCTTAGCCAGCCTCCTGACGAAGGAAAATTTTGATTATGCCAGTTCATTTGAGCAACATTAACACATACAATTAACAATTAAAAAGCGGAATCATGCTTTTATGCACTCAAATCTAAACTTTACCCATGAAATCGAAGCCTAGTAGTTGTGAACCAAGATTCAAATTAAATAAGAGAGAATAGAGTTGAGATTTCTTATACCTTTGAAGATTCATCTTTGCATAACCAAATGCTAATCACCCAAGAGAGAGGAACTTCATTCCTTGCTTCTTTTCTCCATGGATTTCTTGGAGTTGGATGGATGAATGGAATCTCCAATTTCTCAAGAAAGGGAGCCTCTATATTTCCACACCAAGGATAAGCCTTGAAGAAGAGATGAATGACTAAGGGAGAAGAAGATGCTAGTGTTCTTCTCCCTTGGGGATGGCCTCTTGGAGAGAAAATGCTAGTGGTTTTCCCCCTTGATCTGAATACCACAAACGGATTGCGTGTTTGATATACGTACTAGATTGAGAGTCCAAGTAGAGCATACTTTAGGAAAACCAAACCTTCAAAATATGTATGTATAAGTCATAAGTAATTGGGAGAACTACGTAGGAATGTTAAGGTGATGGTTTAACCATAGTGCTTTTATGATTTAATTTTCAAAAATCGTTTTCTTTTAGTTTATTTTACTTTTGCTGATTTATTTAATTGTTTTTAGTAAAATTTGTTTTTATTATTTTAAGTCTTAAAATCAAACTTTTCTAAACTTTGTGTTAAATAATTAATTAAGAATTGGTTTCAAGTACAAATTATTCATTTAATCCATGTGGAGAACAACCTTGCTTGAGCTGCTATACTACAATTACCTTGTTCTCTTGTAAGTATTTTAGGTGTTTTTATCCCTGTAGGTAGTAAAAATTCTATCAATATGCGATCTCAAAGTATATACAAACAAGTTTGACGATTGGACTGTTGAAATTAGTTTTGTAGACTGAGTATCACGTCAAAACAATAGATTCAACAAAAGCTCAAGTTTATTCCATACTTCCATTAAATAGAACATGCTTTTGCGGTAACCACTACTGTAAATATTTGAAATTATGATCGGGGTTCGTTCATTATATTCTTCTAGGGTCGAGGAGTGTAGGTGTTAAAATTTATCAAAATCAGAGGTAAAATAACTGTCAAGTCATGATTTTTCATTTCAAATTGTCGAAGGATTTCGTCCGATTACCTAATTCCCGAAAGTTTGCATTTGGTGATTTCTTGCCTATGCAATCTTGAAGTATATACAAACAAGTTTGATGGTTGAATCATCCAAATTAGTTTCGTAGACTGTGTATCCCGTCAAAACAATAGATTCAATAAACACTTATTATATTCTTCCATTAAGTAGAACGTAAGATTTTGTGGTAACCAGTAGTGTAAATATTTTAAGTTAATGGTTGGGTTCGTTCATTATATTCTTGTAGGGTCGACAAGTGTAGTTGTAAAAAATTATCAAAATCAGAACAAAATAACTGTTAAATCTTGATTTTTTTTGTTCCAAACCGTCGAAGGATTTCGTCCCATTACATAATCCTTGAAAGTTTGCTTTTGGTGGTTTTTGTCATATGTGATTTCGGAGTATATACAAACAAGTTTGTCGGTCAAATTAATTTTGCAGACTAGGAAAACCATTGAAGGAATTTAATATGCCAAAATCATTAACACTTCATAAAATATATATGGGAAATTTTATTTGAACCCATCTAACCTCTTTCTACACCCAATTTACTCTTTGCACCCATTTGATTTTTAACTAAACTATCATTATCTCTTTAAACCTAAATTTACTACCTAAAATGCCCTCACATACTCAATTCAATATGTAAGTTTATCTTTGCACCCATTTGATTTTTAACTCTATTAATGACAGTAAATTGTATTGGAGTGGTTCATCCTCAAGTTTCCTCAAGTCTCAAAGCTTAATTTTCTTCTCTTTCCCGGATTTCGCCATGAGATGGCCATTATTGTAACATCCCACATCGCCCAGGGGAGTGATCCTTATATGTATTTCCCCATCCCTACCTAGCGCGAGGCCTTTTGGGAGCTCGCTGGCTTCGGGTTCCGTAGGAACTCTGAAGTTAAGCGAGAAGGGGGTTAGAGCAATCCCATGATGGGTGACCCACTGGGAAGTTGCTCGTGAGTTCCCAAAAACAAAACCGTGAGAGAATGGTAAGCCTAAAGCGGACAAGATCGTGCTACGGTGGTGGAGCGGGCCCGGGAAGTGGTCCCCGGGCGGGACCACTTCCCGAGCCTTAATTGTCACATCCGGGCCTTAATTGTCACATCCCGACCCTGGTCGGGGACCACTTTCCGGGCCTTAATTGTCACATCCCGACCCGGGCGAGACCACTTCCCGGGCCCACTCCACCACCGTAACACGATATTGTCCGCTTTGGGCTTACCATTCCCTCACGGTTTTGTTTTTGGGAACTCACGAGCAACTTCCCAGTGGGTCACCCATCATGGGATTGCTCTAGCCCCCTTCTCTCTTAACTTCGGAGTTCCTAAGGAACCCGAAGCCAGTGAGCTCCCAAAAGGCCTCGCGCTAGGTAGGGATAGGGAAATACATATATGGATCACTCCCCTGGGTGATGTGGGATGTTACAATTATGGTGGAATGAGATTGCAGAGACAGGTCCCTTGTAACAACCCCATTATAGGGGTTTACCTGCACTGCACATCAGTACTGCCTATGGCTGTCCTGTAACTACCTACCATCTCACCCATTATCACATCTTGATAATGAAACTGCCCAGAAATTTGGGAGGAGGGAGGAGGGGAGAGATGGCACCAGTAGAGAAAAACAATAAAATATAATATAAAATGCATGAAATTTGACCCAAAGAAGAAGCAAATGGAATTGAAAGTCCTTGCATTGTCTACAAGTCCTTTTAGTGTTTTGGGGTGCACAGAGTGACCGGGAGAGTATTTCCAAGAATTTGATGTTGCGGAAAGTTTAAAAAACTATGCGGGATTGATGAAAAAAAATTGAAACCCAAATACTCATATTCTAAACTCTAAAAAAATTGAAATCAAACGAACAAAAAATCCATAAATCGAGTCATAATTTAGTTGGAGGATTTAAAACTTCAAAATTACCATCCATCAATAAAAAAAATTTGTTTTTCTGTATAATAGCTATTAGGGTTTTAGCCGGAATGAAAGTAGGATAAACAAGGAATGATGGTAGGGTCTAATTATAGTTTGGGTTTATTCATAAATTTGAGTTTTATTATTAATTTCATTTATACTTAATAGTAATTATGCAATAGGATAAAAAAGACAATTAACATTTAAAATTTAAGTTGGATGTACAAAGAGATTACATGGGTTTAAATAAAATTTCCCAATACATATTTGCACGGTGAAACTTGAATGGTTTGTCAAGCAAAGGATGCCATATTACGTGCTAAGTTTTTCCTTTGGCATAAAAGCTTTACCCAACGAAGGACATTTTCCCTGTTGAGTTACCTTCGTCGAGCAAAAGCCTATGAAGAAACCAAAACATTGGTCATTTTTGCCCGACAAATGTTTGTATTATGTTGTATAATGGTTATTTGCCCGATGAAAATCCATGACAAATGGAGATTTTTTATTGAAGTCCAATGTTGTCCGAGTGTTATTCATATTTTTCTAAAAATGATAATACTAGAGAGACCAAATTTCTAAAGCAATTTGTGTAAACTAAATGATATGAATGTTAATTGACACACCTCGACCTAGATCAGGGCATGCTGGCCGTCACGTGGAAGTGACGTAACCATGTGCACAGTGCGGAAGCTAATAAAATAATAATGGAAAATGTTCGAATAAATAAAAACTGGTTTTACATAAAGTAATAACAAGTGCAAGCGTAAGTGTGATGCTAAGTTTAGAGCATAAAGCCTAAGCAGTCCGGGAGAAAATGACGCAACAAAAGTACACCCGAAGGTGGTCATACGCTGGTGATTGTTTGTCAGATATGCCGGGAAAATCCTCAGGGAAACCACCAAACGTGCTAGCCAACTAGAACCTGGAGGGGCGCAAAACAAAAGCGTGAGTGGGCAAAAACAAAGCTTTTCGAAAACCATTTAATAAATAAGTTCTAACCCCTCGCCGTAAAACCTGTATACTTCCCAGAAAATAGATATATATATATATATATACCAATCATGCTCAAGAATATGCTATGCCAAAACCTCAAAATGAAATGCAAGTGCTCAGGTAATATCGCATCAAAATCATATAACTGTCAGCCGGAGTCACCTAACGTGACCTGTACGACTGAATCTAGAGCTCAAATCTCAATCTCACTAACTAGACCTGCACATGAGTTGGAACCACCTAAAGTGGTTTGTACGACAGGCCTGGGTGTAATATATATATACGCTCAAGTGCTACGATCACGTGAAGGCTGGGCGAATAATCGCAGGTCACCTACGAGTCGAAACAACCTAGAGTGGTCTGTACGACAGGACTGTGCACCTAACTTGGATCCAAGCTGAGCGTGTGGTGCGGGAGGTGAACATCATGCGAAGGACTGTGCCCAACTCTGGGTGGGAGCACTAACACCGGGGGTGCAGGTTATGAGCTCTCAATGTATCTCAAACCACTACGGAATGTAAACATACTCACAACTCACCTGGCACTTACTTGTGCGTCCGCAGAACCAAACATACATGTATATATAAACAATTAACGATGCATAAACAACGGCAACTATAGGCATGGCATATAAACAAATAAACGTTCTAAATCAATTTCTAGGAAAAGTATAAGTATATAGGTATATACGGAAAACCAAAAGCCCACTCATTGGTATGTGGAAGGGTCGTAACCCCCCTGCCTTGAGTGACCACGCTCGTCGTCGGGATAGGATTCACCTATATGCGAAACAACTACAAAAACGTTAATTTTAAAACACATAACCAACCTTAAGAAATAACTTCTCATACAATGCTCAAATGGGGTGTATGAATACACCAACGTGGTCTACTCAACCTCAGGAACATCCCCATATTTTTAAAATAATTTTTCACCGCCGCACGCGCCCCCACGCCTCGGCTAAGGCACGGTCACACGCGCCGGCCAGGCGCAGGCGCGTATCTGGCACGCTGATGGCGTCAGTTGACGCCGTCAGGAACATTTCGTTATCCCTAACGGTAACCGTCAACGGCGTTAGGAATATTCCGTCAGTTTTGACGGAATATTCCGTCGTCTTCTCCGGCGAGACTTTGGCGCCGGAAAATCGGGAAATTTTCAAATCGTGATATCTTCTTTGTTTTTCAACCAAATTTCACAAAATTGGTACCAAAATGAAGCTTACAATGAGAGGAACAAAATCATACCACTTTCAAGTGCTAAAATCCACGAAATCTCACCTGGAAAATACCCCCAACTCCGGGCAACCTCGAAACTCGTGATCCCGACATCCAAAACCTTCAAACGAACCACCCCGAGTCTCCTAAGGACCTCACCAAGCTTCCTACAAGCTTGAAATTCCCAAAAACATAAGAATTTACGTGTGCATAAACAGTACCCAAAATCGGGTATCCCGAGTTCGACGTAAAAACGAAGGTATCCTTACCTGAAATGGGTACGGTTGGACTCCTACGAGCCTCACGAGCATGGATATGTACTTTGTTTCTTCGATCTGTGAAGGTTTGATGTGTTTGTGTGTGTGTCCGTACGTTGGAATGAAAAATGGGAAAGGAAATGGCTCGGGACAAGGAAAGGGTGAGTGTGTGTGGGGAATGTGTGGTCCACCATCAGCCAACAACCAACCAAAAACAACCACACAACGTAAAGAAATCGCACTAGGGGCAAAATCGTCTTTTCACACGTACGTTTTTAAAATTTTCGGAACGGGCTGTTACATTAATGATTGGATTAGTACTTAACTATTAATTAACGCGCTTATTTTCTATTAATGACACATTATTTGAATCGCAAATTTTGATTAGTCACTTCTCCCTAACAATATCCTTAAAAAAAAAAAAAAAGAGAATTGTTATTAGCACTCCAAAAATCTCATTCTACACTCCTCACAAGTGTATTTTTTTTTTTCCAATTATAGAAAATTTGAAGTGTCAAATGAGATTTTTGAAATATTAATAACAATTCAAAAAAAAAAAAAAAAACATAGTGTACAAGTAAAAATAAAATGCAAACTAATGTAATGCTGACAGCATTTATTTTGTTTTCCTCCTAAATCCTTGGCAAATTGCGCAGTTGGTGCTGCGCGTGGAACTGCATTGGTAGGTGAGTCCATAGCTGAAGAAAGTGGGGACAACAAAGATCTTTGGGATATCTTCCAAGATAATCCCCCGTTGATGTCTTTACCAAGCAGAACCTCTTTGTATTGGCAGACAAGGATTGTCTCTCATTTCACTTTTGGTGTCCTTCCGTATTTTTCTATTTGTGTGGTTACGGTTAAGTCACATCAATGTTTTATATTACTATTTATTTTTGTCTTATTATCTGTATAAAAAAAATAATATAAAATGTTGACGTAGCTTAACCGTGACCACACAAAACATGAGAGCACCAGAAGTGGGAGGGCAGACAATCATTGTCCTGTATTGGTTTATAGGTTAGCCCTACCCTACTTCCCTACTGCCCTATACTGATTTATCTCTACGGTTCGAAAGAGGAACAGCTCATTTTTTTGGGATTATGGATTCCATCCGGATCCAATTTGTGAGGATTTTAGGAATTCTTACATTATAACCGTTCATTGTATATTATGCGATCATAAATTATTTTGAATTTTCTTATTTAAAATTAAACTTAAATAATATCTAACGAAAACTGACCGCATAATATACGATGATGAACGGTTAAGATGTGAAAATCCTTAAAATTCTTACCAAGAGAATCCACAAAGACTCATTCATTTTCTTGTGAGTGAGTTGCCCAATACGCAGGGCCTTGTTCAAAACTTTTTCTTATGGTTCTTCACGTCATATAATTGATTATGAAATACTTACACTTAATGAGTTGATGCAACCGTTGTACTTATGCACGTAAACTATATGATGGGTGTTGTAGAATAAAATGTCACGTCATCCTAGTATATATAAGTGTTTCTCTGCATGGTCACCGTAAAACTTTGTGTGCAATTGTATGATACACGTTACTTAGAGACTCTCTATCAAAACTTGATTATCTTGTAAATATGAAATTCTAGCAACGAATGGCAAAAGAACACATATACAAAATAATGAATTGTATTAATGAGAAAATTAGGGTAACAATCTCTAAGTACAAAAGTTGATTCTCTCATTTAGTCTTCATAGGTGTCTAAATGAAGAACAAAGTGTGAGTGTGCGCGTGTGTGTGGGTAGTTGATCCAAAGGTAGTAGAGACTTTATCTTGAACTAACAAACAACGCAAAAGTTTGGCTTGTGATGACACACCCCGACCCGGTATGTCCATTAGAACTCCGAATCGAGCTATGCTGGCCGACACCTGGAAGGTGACGAAACCATAGAATGTGATAATGTGTAAAATATAAATAAATTTAAAACTAAAAGTGCCTATATACACAAGTGCGCAGTGAGCAGGTATGAACTCATTTCACATGTGATACCGAGCATAAGAAAAGTACAATGAGGTAAGATAATAATTATATCATCATAAGGAGACATCTATACTGAAAAATGCCACGAATCCTCGTTGATACGGAACTTTGCTGCTAGAACCTGAAGGGGTGCAAAAATAGAAAATGTGAGTGAGTGAAACAAAACATTTCAAATCAATCTCAATACCAAAGGTAGTAACCCTTCATTGTAACACCTGTATAATTTCCCATAAAATAACAAGTGTGACTATAACTCAAAACCATAACCAAAATAATAGTCTCACACCTATGCCATGTCAAATATCTCAACAAGAATAAGTAACCCAGGTGAACTAAATCAATATGAAATGGTATGTCATCCGGATCCATCTATTGTGGCCTGTACGGCTGAACCAATAGCTCATCAACATGCTAGCTGGACACTTCACATGACCTGTATGACTGAATCAATAACTCATCAACATGCTAGCCAATAGCTCAATAACATGCTAGCTAATAGCTCATCAACATGCTAGCCAATAGCTCAATAACATGCTAACCAATAGCTCAATAACATGCTAGCCAATAGCTTATCAACATGCTAGCCAATAGCTCAATAACATGCTAGCCAATAGCTCAATAAGTATACCTGCACACGAGTCGAAACCACCTAAAGTGGTATGTACGACAGGATTGGGTGTAAATAAATACGCTCAAGTGCTACGATCACATGAAGACTATGCGAATAATCGCAGGTCACCTACGAGTCAGAACCACCTATTGTGGTCTGTACGACAAGATTGGGTGTAAATAAATACACTCAAGTGCTACGATCACATGAAGACTGTGCGAATAATCGCAGGTCACCTAAGAGTCAGAACCACCTATTGTGGTCTGTACGACAGGACTGTGCACCTAACTTGAATTCAAGGTGAGCGTAAGGTGCGGGAGGTGAACAGCACGTGAAGGACTGTGCCTTGGCCACAGGCGAGAGCATTAACACTGGGGTGCAGGTTTATGAGCTCTCAGTGCATCTCAATATAACATGTACAACTCATGGGCAACCAGTACGACAATGTCGGAGTTACCTAACACATAAATGTAGTCATGCCATAACTCCATCAATTCAACTAATATCATAAACTCACCTGAACTTACCTCGGTGTCCTACGTTCATCTTTACACTTCAAAGCATTCACAATAATTGTGTGGAGGTAATATACATATGGATATACCATGATGCAATCTAATACTCAACCAACATAGTGTTTCCAAATATATAAATATGACATGGCATGAAATGCATAATCTACAACGCCCCACCTCCAAACTATTTATTTTCAGGAATAATTATCAGTAATAAACCCAACTTGACAATAGTTTAATTAACTAACATTACTTACGTTTCCCTACTTTGATTTCTTGATTCTTCACACATTGATTTATAAGCAACATTTAACCACCAAAAACATAAGGTTAAATCTCATCTTTAAACCAACTTCCTTCACATTGCTCAATTATCCAAACAAGCTTTTGTCTCAATTATTTAATCTCATTTTTTTGTATGGCTGCATCTAACATATCGTTAGACTGCCTACGTACCCTAAACAGGGATCAAGCCAATCGTAGTTCACGTCAATTATTTGTAGGTAACATGCATATGGATATACCATGACATAATCTAAACTTGACCATTTCGTAGTACTTTAGAGCATATAAATATATATAACACGACACAAATTGCTTAATTCAATTTAAAAGTATTTTTGAAATTATCAATTATGTGTGTGTATATATATATATATATATATATATATATATATATACGATAAAATGGAAAAGATCCACTCACCTGGAGTTCGCCCTATCATTTTCCTAGCATGAACATCGAGGCGTCTCGGACGAACAGCGCCTAGAACAATTATTGAATCACATCTCAGAACTCTTATCAATAGAATACATAATTCACCATCCCTAAGAAATTCAGTCCAGAAGATCTGCATCACGGATTTCCAATCCTGCAAAGATCCACATTATGTTCCTAGAACAACATCCTAATGTTTCATCACGATCCAATGGTCGGATCTCCGCCAATTGCCAAAACCAAGTGGAGATCAACATTTTATTTTGTGAACTTATAAATCCAATTCGGGAAGATCCGTACATCAGATTCCCAATCCATAAATTTCTATGGTCCTCAAATATTACGTACTATAATGTGTTAAAGTTTGGTGACGATCCAACGGTCGGATCGTCGATTTACACTTTTACCAAATAACGTATTGTAGAGAATTTAGGTTCCAACCATCAACCTATGTCATACAATTATCAAAACTAAACTCAAGGAATCTAATTTATCCTAAGAATGACATTGACAGCCCCCTGGCCACACGCTGCTGCACGTGCCGTCGTGGGTGGCGGCCGGCCGTCCCGACTTGCCGAAAAATCCAACTATTTCCAAAAATTCTAGAAATGTAGATCTCAAAGAGTAGAGTAAACTTTATACCTGCAACCAAGTCCAATTCGACCGAAAAAGGCTCCAATTTCACTCAAACCCGCCGTAACCCTAAAATGGGTGGCTTTCGATTCGCATTCACCGGTGCTCCAATGCCTCCAATTTTGATTGGGTTTTGTTACTGGAATCCATTGAAGTCAGATGGTAGTGATGGCCCTCATCAGCACATGCAGATTTGCTAGAATCGGCGATCGTGCACCCCGCAACGCCGTTGGTGTCAAACCCCACGAAATGGAGCCATTAATTCTCGGATTTGGAGTGAAAACTGAAGAAGGGCAATAGAGGTGTTGTTCTTAAGTGGTGGCTAGCTTTGAATAGTCAGAAAACTGCCTAAAAAGGCGTCGGAAAAATTACAGGACCCAGGTCTGCAATGGGGTTGAACGCGGGTTGAAAACTGTGATCCAGGTAGGGTGGTTTTCACTCCCCCTCATTTCCCTCCTTTCCCCTCTCTAATTAGCCATCGCCTTCCTCTCTCCTTTCCAATTGGATCTCTATTTCCTTTTCTCTGATTTGGGTAGCCAATGCCCTTATTCTTAACTTCCTTCGCACCTCTCCTTCTTTCCTCCCCTTTATATTAACTCATTTAACCTTTAACCCACATGTGGAAATTAAATAATTCCCACAGTCTATAGTTTTACAGCTTCAAACGTCCGTAACTAAACCCATATAATCCGGACTTGCAAATGGCTTTTGCCTATGCGTTCATACCAACGAGTACTACACAAATGCGCTAAGTGAATAAGTCATACATTTCTCTACACGTTGGTCAAAGAAAGTCAAAACTTTCACTTCTAGGGCATTGGGCATAAATTCATTCTTTTAAAATTTATAAAATCGTAGAACTAGGGACAGGTTACCACATGTGACGTGTAGAATATTGGCTTGTGGGGTGATGGAGGAACCGACACATGTAAATGGTGCTTGGTGGTTCTTTACGAGAGTGACGAAGAATGCAGAGACTTTTTTAAGTCTTATGAGTTTGTAATGTGTCTGAGAGGTCCCTTCTTTCTCCTAGAACCTTGTATTTATAGGTCTTTCCATGATTCTTTGCATTGAATCAATTCATTTGCCGGGTCTTCATTTATGGAGTTTATCTCCATAATTTGTCTCGATTGAAGCTTGATTTAGTATTAATCTAAACCAAATCACTAAACTTGGTAATTTAACAACTTAACTTGGTAACTTCAAAGGAGTAATTAGAATACCCTAAATTTTTTCCAACTTGTTTACACTAAACATATGTTCTTTTACAAAATTTGATTAAGATGCTAATTGCGAAATCAGGATTTTTCTATTTATTAATGTGACAACCCATTCCAAATTTTACGTTTTTATTTTATTTTAAAAGCGTGAATTTACGAAATTGCCCTAGAGGCAAGGACTTTGACTTCTGTTGACCATCGTCTAGAGAGACGTATGACTTATTCTTTTAACATATTCTCGTAATACTCATGGATGTGAACGCATAGGCGAAAGCCGTTTGCGAGTCCGGATTATAACGGTATAGTTACGGACGTTCGAAATTGGTTATTCAAGGTTTAGTGTTAATTAAATTAAATCCCCAATCAGAAATTGGTTATTTAAGGTGAAGCCCAATTAGAAATAGAGGAAAAAGAAATGAAAAGAAAAAAAAAAAAAAAAAGTGGCTTCCCGTCCACCGCACCCACCACGAGTTCCCATTTTCCAAGGCCGATTCTGGCCAACTCCGGTGGAGTTTTTCGATGCCACCACCACCATCTTGAAGCTCTCATTCCCCTCTACAAAACCCACCCAAGAACCACCTTGATTAACCATGGTATGTGGCGGTTTGAGGCCACGAAAGTTGACAAAAATCAATGGTGCTCCGGCCACCCTTTTCGATTTTCCGGCAAATTGGCAAAGCGATGGCCGATGCCACCACTTGGGCTTTGTAGCCCATCATCCCAGGAGCAAAACCCAGCCAACCTTGACCTCGTTGGACCACCGTAGACGACGAATCGACGTCGGGAAGTTTTAGGCACCCGCCGGCTTTGTGGGCAAAATTGACCATCTTCCGTCCACTTTTGGACTTCGTGGCAGGGACCAATCATTCTGGACGCCTCGATGCGTGCGCTAGAGAGTCATAGTGTGGACTCCAGGTGAGTGCATCTTTTTCTTTTTATCGTACATATTATTGAGAGTTCTATCGACACTTTTGAATTGATTAGGTATATTACTTTCATATATAATTATTGTGAATGCTTGAAGTACTATATGAACTACGAATGACTTGATCCCTGTTTAGGGTACGTAGACAGTCTAACGAGACGTTAGATGCAGCCATAAAATATTTGAGACAAAAGCCTTGCTTGGGAAACTGAGTAATTCCAAGGAAATTGGTAAAGGCAAGTTTTAGTTTTATGAATTAGTTAGTTAAATTAGTGTTAATTGGGTTGTCATGGATAATTATCCCTGAAAATAAGTAGTTTGGGAGGAGGGCGTTATTGATTGTACACTTCTCACCGTATTGTTTATAATTGAAAATGCTACGACATGGTTGAGTATTAGATTGCATCATGGTATATCCATATGTATATTACTTGCATATAATTATTGAGAATGCTTTCAAGTGCAAAGGTGAACTCAGGACACCCAGGTAAGTTCAGGTGAGTTTATGGTATTAGTTGAATCGATTGAGATATAGCATGACTACAGTTATGTGTTAGGCAACTTCGATACTGTCGTATTGGTTGCCATGAGTTCCACATGTTATATTGAGATGCATTGAGAGCTCATAAACCTGCACCTCGGTGTTAGTGCTCCCACCCGTGGCCAGGGCACAGTCCTTCACGTGATGTTCACCTCCCGCACCTTACGCTCACCTTGGATCCAAGGTAGGTGCACAGTCCTGTCGTACAGACCACTTTAGGTGGTTCCGACTCGTAGGTGACCTGCGATTATTCGCACAGTCTTCACGTGATCGTAGCACTTGAGCGTATTTATTTACACTTAGTCCTGTCGTACAGACCACTTTAGGTGGTTCCAACTCGTGTGCAGGGATACTTATTGAGCTATTTGCTAGCCAGGATTGATGAGATATGGATAAGTCGTACAGGTCATTATAGGTGACTCCGACTTATATGCTAGCCAGGATTGATGAGATATGGATAAGTCGTACAGGTCACTATAGGTGACTCCGACTTATATGCTAGCCATGATTGATGAGATATGGATAAGTTGTACATGTCATTTTAGATGACTTTGACTGATATATCACTTTGTATTGATTAAATTCATTTGGCCTACTTATTAATGTATGATAGAGTTGATGGAAAACCGTGGTTTTGGTCATTTCTGAGTATGGTTTGGATATATGTATATATGTTGTACTGTCCTATAGAAAACGATAAGGGAATTGCAGTGAGGGGTTATTACTGTTAGAAAGGTAATAGTTTTGGAAAGCTTGGTTTTACTGCTTACTCACTTTCTGTTCTGTACCCCTTAAGGTTTTAACTGCTGGGTTCGTATCGACGACGATATATAGCTAATCTTAGTATTGGTGGCTACTTTTAATGGTATGATTCTTACACACACTATTGTACCTCACTTATGCTTTGAAATCGCGTGTGAAATGGGTTCGCTCCCACTCGTAGCGCACTCTGGTACTTAGACACTTTTAGATTCAAATTTATTCACTTTTTATACACTATCACATTTTATGGCTTCGTCACATTCTAGGTGTCGGCCAGCACAGCTCGATTCAGGGTCCAAGTGGACTTTCTGGGTCGAGGTGTGTCAGTTTGGTATCAGAGCATATGTTGGGCGGTATTGTGTTCATCACACGCGTGATGTGAGCACTCTTGGTTTTTGTGTTTGACGTTCAAATGATGCCACCTCATCGAATATGGAAAAATATGTTGACTTTTCTTCAGTTTTGGACAATTTTGTGGTCTTGACGACATTTTATAAAATCATTTTGGCGGTTGTCCTTAGAATTAAAATGAAGATTTTTCTTGTGGAGGAAAGGTGTAAAAGTGAGGCAAGTTGATGGCCTAAGTAAATGTTTTGATAATCATGTATCGCCAGAGATATTACCAAATAATTCTATCATTGTCCTACCGCCGTTAGTATTGATCCTTTAGAGATTGGAAATCTTAGTTAGTCTTGATTTTTTTTAGTAACATTTCGCGGAAGATCATCTGAGGGATAATTATTTTTTTTGGTCCCTATTAGCACTAATATCTTCAAGCATACTTGTGTTCATGTTGAATCTTTAGGAGGAAGATCGACTGTCGATGAAATCTTTTTGAAAGTAGATCTTAAGCAAGGTCTTTTTCTAGCATTGGGATTTTTCAATTAACGCTATTCCCAGATTTTTGCTTTCGTAGTTGTACTTATTAAATGGGTGAGAATAGGCTTGCGATTGTAAGTTGTCATATCCTGGGAGTTGTAGAAATCCAAAAAGCAATCATCAAATCCTCATAGGATCAATGAACTACTTCGCTTGAGCCGAATAAATTAGGATCGTGGAAGCTTAGGAATAAGCTTTGCAATAGGACGGTAAACTCATGATTGTTGTTTTTACCCTATCACTTATCTAGGTAAACGAAAACCCTTTGACTAACCACCTCTCGATCACTTCCATAGGTAGACATTAGAATTGAAATGCGGGATGATATCTCACTGTTAGATTGTTATGAGTGTCGAGGAAACTGTGAAGACCTTTTAGTTCGTGTCGTAGAGTTGGTTAGTAGTACTGTAAATTCGAGGACGTATACTTTTGGCGTTATATCCCAAAAATCTTACCGCGGATACCACCACATTGTTAAGTTGGTATGGCAACATGATGGAGTTTTACTTTTATTTTTCACGATTAGAACCGTTTGAAACGAACCATCTTATTCATTGACCTAAAGTCAACAGTCATCACCTTCTTTCGAAGGTTAGATGACACTTCTCGGTGGAGATTTTGATGATGCATAGTGATTGTTGATTGATGTGACAAGTCAATTCGGATTCAGACTTTCTTAGTATGTTAATGCTTATGTTTCTCGGTGGTAGAACCGCTAAAGATGAACCATCATACTTATGACCTAGAATTAACAATTTCTAATTTCATTGGAATATTGATTGGGACTCTTATGTAGAAAAGTGTGTCCAAATCTTCATTGATCTTAGAACTTTTTATTACATTTACTTTTTGGAACAAGCTAAGTTCTGTCAAAGGAAATAGTAGAATTAAATTAGCATCTACGAGTGCACTATTGTGTATCTACTCTCGCACACTTCCAGCATGTCCTATTCTTTTTAGTTGAGAAATATGAGTATTGATATAGAGTTACCTTTAATCTATCAAGAAATGGTTCCAATGATTTTAATCATTTTGTATGAATGGAGTTAGGAAGTATCTTTTTATATGCTCAGTTCGAGATATGTTGTATATGTAAAGAATGTGCAATTCATTAACCGTGATGCTAAACCAATGATACGCTTATATGATGTTCCAATTGGTGGTTGTTTACTTAAGTAGAAAACAATATTCTTCTTGCTCTACAAATTGAAGTATTAGCAATAGTTATTTCCTTAAAATGGGTGTTGAAATTTCAACAAGACACTTGTGAAGACCACTAAGATAGAAGTGGGATGTAGTCAACCTCTTCGGGGGATGTGATCTAGAAGTTCTCTTTGTGACGTGATCAAATGTGGAAGTAGGGAAGAGATAAAATCGAGGCTCTCGTTGATGTGTTCTAAATGAATCCTCACTCTAGATGCACCCCGCTTTTGATTAATGTTGTGGGGATATTGAGGATATAGAGTTCAAACTTCCTTGGGCAACTGCAATTTTCTAATTGCGTCCAGAGGACGATGACTTTTTGAGAAAACTACTCCAAGACTTCTGTACAAATTCAACAAACAGAAACCTGACAAGATTATCATCTTGGTGTATTTATATTTCATCGTGTTACATGTTTCACTTCCAAGCCTTTGGAAGTCGTTATGAAGGTTTTGAGATTAGAAGTTGTTCAGTATTGCATTTCTACCCCTAGATTAACGATTAGTTTGAAGTGAGTTACTTAGACCTTTGTGGATGAGTTGCATCTTGTTTGTCCCACCAGTAGCATGGTTGCAGTATATCCTTATTTCCATTCTAGTCACTTGTAACCACAGTTACAATTTCGGGTTAACTATGGTATCATTGGAGTTGATGTATGGAGATTTTACGCACAACGCATATTTAATGGACGCATACTTTTGTTAGAATTATGGGTAACTACGGTTACATTCCTGTTTAGGAGTATGGTATCCTTCGAAGTATAATACAAATATTGTATGTGCAGCTTGTGATTTACAGCAGATTATTGCGAACAAATATTTGATTGAGATTGTGATGTAGAAAATTTATGTTATTGACGATGTTGCCTCAGAAGGTAGTGAATGAGTACGATCGAGGCTGGTATGTGTATTTCCCATTGAGGGGCAAGATGGTAATATTGCACCCTTGTGAATTGTTACTTGCTTATCAAGACAACAGTGAATTGTCGGTTTTGTGGGGTGCAGACCGTAATATTAATAACTTATTCGTTGGGTTGTTAAGTAAGTAAACAAGTAGATTATTCTACGTTAATATTTGTATTTACTTATTTAATTCGTTAATTGTTGTTTGGGCTTGACCCAAAAATATTACATGCTTAATTTCGAAGTGCGTTACGCCTTGAACACGTTTATGAGAGGATAGTAGGAATTTGGAGGCATGAAAGAAGAGTCACTACACTCTGATCATGACGGAATGTCATCCTTTTTTTTATGTAGTCACTATAACTTGATGTTTTCCTCGTGTATGTATTTACATACATACCTCCTTAAATTTGACTATTCTACAATGGACTAATGATTTTCAATTTCGAGGATGAAATTTTCTTAAGGTGGGTAGATTGTGACAACCCGTTCCAAATCACTAAACTTGGTAATTTAACAACTTAACTTGGTAACTTTAAAGGAGTAATTAGAATACCCTAATTTTTTTCCAACTTGTTTACACTAAACATATGTTCTTTTACAAAATTTGATGAAGATGCTAATTGCGAAATCAGGATTTTTCTATTTATTAATGTGACAACGCGTTCCAAATTTTACGTTTTTATTTTATTTTAAAAACGTCAATTTACGAAATTGCCCTAGAGTCAAGGACTTTGACTTCTGTTGACCATCGTCTAGAGAGACGTATGACTTATTCTTTTAACATATTCTCGTAATACTCATGGATGTGAACGCATAGGCGAAAGCCGTTTGCGAGTCCGGATTATAACGGTATAGTTACGGACGTTCGAAATTGGTTATTCAAGGTTTAGTGTTAATTAAATTAAATCCCCAATCAGAAATTGGTTATTTAAGGTGAAGCCCAATCAGAAATAGAGGAAAAAGAAAAGAAATGAAAAGGAAAAAAAAAAAAAAAAAGTGGCTTCCCGTCCACCGCACCCACCACGAGTTCCCATTTTCCAAGGCCGATTCCGGCCAACTCCGGTGGAGTTTTTCGATGCCACCACCACCATCTTGAAGCTTTCATTCCCCTCTACAAAACCCACCCAAGAACCACCTTGATTAACCATGGTATGTGGCGGTTTGAGGCCACGAAAGTTGACGAAAATCAATGGTGCTCCGGCCACCCTTTTCGATTTTCCGGCAAATCGGCAAAGCGATGGCCGATGCCACCACTTGGGCTTTGTAGCCCATCATCCCAGGAGCAAAACCCAACCAACCTTGACCCCGTTGGACCACCGTAGACGACGAATCGACGTCGGGAAGTTTTAGGCACCCGCCGGCTTTGTGGGCAAAATTGACCATCTTCCGTCCACTTTTGGACTTCGTGGCAGGGACCAATCATTCTGGACGCCTCGATGCGTGCACTAGAGAATCATAGCGTGGACTCCAGGTGAGTGCATCTTTTCCTTTTTATCGTACATATTATTGAGAGTTTTATCGACACTTTTAAATTGATTAGGGTACGTAGGCAGTCTAACGAGACGTTAGATGCAGCCATAAAATATTTGAGACAAAAGCCTTGCTTGGGAAATTGAGTAATTCAAAGGAAATTGGTAAATGCAAGTTTTAGTTTTATGAATTAGTTAGTTAAATTAGTGTTAATTGGGTTGTCATGCATAATTATCCCTGAAAATAAGTAGTTTGGGAGGAGGGCGTTATTGATTGTACACTTCTCACCGTATTGTTTATAATTGAAAATGCTACAACATGGTTGAGTATTAGATTGCATCATGGTATATCCATATGTATATTACTTGCATATAATTATTGAGAATGCTTTCAAGTGCAAAGGTGAACTCAGGACACCCAGGTAAGTTCAGGTGAGTTTATGGTATTAGTTGAATCGATTGAGATATAGCATGACTACAGTTATGTGTTAGGCAACTTCGATACTGTCGTACTGGTTGCCATGAGTTCCACATGTGATATTGAGATGCATTGAGAGCTCATAAACCTGCACCTCGGTGTTAGTGCTCCCGCCCGTGGCCAGGGCACTGTCCTTCACGTGATGTTCACCTCCCACACCTTACGCTCACCTTGGATCCAAGGTAGGTGCACAGTCCTGTCGTACAGACCACTTTAGGTGGTTCCGACTCGTAGGTGACCTACGATTATTCGCACAGTCTTCACGTGATCGTAGCACTTGAGCGTATTTATTTACACTCAGTCCTGTCGTACATACCACTTTAGGTGGTTCCAACTCATGTGCAGGTATACTTATTGAGCTATTTGCTAGCCAGGATTGATGAGATATGGATAAGTCGTACAAGTCACTATAGGTGACTCTGACTTATATGCTAGCCAGGATTGATGAGATATGGATAAGTCGTACAGGTCACTATAGGTGACTCCGACTTATATGTTAGCCATGATTGATGAAATTTGGATAAGTTGTATATGTCATTTTAGATGACTCTGACTGATATATCACTTTGTATTGATTAAATTCATTTGGCCTACTTATTAATGTATGATAGAGTTGATGGCAAACCGTGGTTTTGGTCATTTCTGAGTATGGTTTGGATATATGTATATATGTTGTACTGTCCTATAGAAAACGATAAGGGAATTGCAGTGAGGGGTTATTACTGTTAGAAAGGTAATAGTTTTGGAAAGCTTGGTTTTACTGCTTACTCACTTTCTGTTGTGTACCCCTTAAGGTTTTAACTGCTGGGTTCGTATCGACGACGATATATAGCTAATCTTAGTATTGGTGGCTACTTTTAATGGTATGATTCTTACCCACACTATTGTACCTCACTTATGCTCTGACATCACGTGTGAAATGGGTTCGCTCCCACTCGTAGCGCACTCTGGTACTTAGACACTTTTAGATTCAAATTTATTCACTTTTTATACACTATCACATTTTATGGCTTCGTCACCTGACAGGTGTCGGCCAGCACAGCTCGATTCAGGGTCCAAGTGGACTTCCTGGGTCGAGGTGTGTCAATTAATATATATCAACTTACAATCTAGGAATTTTAAGTTTAGCTTTATTAAAAATATTAATCTAACTTTTTATTTCTGATATTATATTTAATTAGTCTTCTCCCTCATTAGAAAAAGTTATTACTACTTTCATAAGAAACCTTCATTAATTTTTTTTTTTTTAAATTCTACGTAGAGATATAAAAAATGTATTTAAAACATATGGTGCATTTGAAAATAAGTGTACCGTCTTCTTGTACATTTAGTGACACACCTCGATCGAGATCAGGGCATGCTGGCCATCACGTGGAAGTGACGCAACCTTGTGCACAGTGCAGAAGCTAATAAAATAATAATAAAAGTAGTACGAATAAATAAAAACCAGCTTTACACAAAGTAATAACATACATGTGCAAGCGTAAGTGTGAAACCAAAGTTCAGAGCACAAAGACCTAATGCAGTCCAAGAGAACAATACTACATAAACACACCCCAAAGGTGGTCCCACACTGGTAATAATCTGTCAGATATGCCAGGGAAATCCTTTGGGAAGCCACCAAAAGTGCAAGCCAACTAGAACCTGGAGGGGCGCAAAACAAAAACGTGAGTAGGCAAAAACAAAGCTTTTCAAAAAACCATTTCATAAACAAAGTTCTAACCCCTCGCCGTAAAACCTGTATCCTTCCCAGAAAAATAGGATATACATATATATAAATAAAAGTCATGCTCAGAAATGTGCCATGCCAAATGCCTCGAAGTAAAATGCAAGTGCCCAGGAAATGTCAAAACCAATGCCATGTAATCTATCAGCCGGAGTCACCTAACGTGACCTGTACGGCTGAATCTAGAGCTCAGATCTCCAACTCACTAACTGTACCTGCACACGAGTCGGAACGACCTAAAGTGGTCTGTACGACAGGACTGGGTGTAATATAAGTACGCTCAAGTGCTACGATCACGTGAAGGCTGGGCGAATAATCGCGGGTCACCTACGAGTCGGAACCACCTAAAGTGGTCTGTACTACAGGACTGTGCACCTAACTTGGATCCAAGATGAGCGTGTGGTGCGGGAGGTGAACATCACGTGAAGGACTGTGCCCAACTCTGGGCGGGAGCACTAGCACCGGGGGTGCAGGTTATGAGCTCTCTATGCATCTCAAATCACTACTGAACATAAACATAAATCATAACTCACCTGGCACTTACCTATGCGTCCGCAACACCAAACATATATAAATATATGCGACACATAATGCGTAAATAAATGGCAAACAATAATCATGGCATATGAACGTATAAACGTTTCAATTCATTTTCTGGGAAAAACATAAGTATATAGGTATATACGGAAAACCAAAAGCCCACTCACTGGTATGTAGAAGGGTCGTAACCCCCTTAACTCGAGTGACCGCGCTCGTCCTCGGGATAGGTCTCACCTATATGCGAAACAACTATAAAAACGTTAATTTTAAAGCACATAACCAACGTGATCTACTCAATCTCAGGAACATCCCTATATTTTTAGAAAAAATTTCCATCGCCGCACGCGCCAGCCACGCGCAGGCACACTGACGGCGTTAGTTAACACCGTCAGGAATATTCCGTTAACTTTAACGGATTCCGTTCACGCCGTTAGGAATATTCCGTCCAAACTGACGGAATATTCTGTCGTCTTCTCCGGCACCGTCGCCGGCGCCGGAAAATCGTGAAAATTTCAAAACTTTGTAACGTCTTCGTTTTTCAACCAAATTTCACAAAATTGGTACCAAAATGAAGCTTACAACGAGAGGAACAAATCCATACCACTTTCAAGTGCTAAAACACACGGAATCTCGCCGGGAAAGCACCACCAACTCCGGCCAACCTTGTAACTCACGATCCCGACGTCCAAAACCTTCAAACGAACCACCCCGAGCCTCCTAAAGACCTCACCAAGCTTCCTACAAGCTTGAAATTCCCAAAAACACAAGAATTAACGTGTGCATGAACAGTGACACAATCGGGGTATCCTGAGTTTGACGTGAAAACGAAGGTATCCTTACCTGAAATGGGTATGGTCAAACTTCCACAGACCTCACGAGCAAGAATATATACTTTGTTTCCTCGATCTGTGAAGATTTGGAGGATTTTGGGGTGTGTCCGTAGAAATGGGGATGAAAATGGGAGAGAGAAAGGCTCGGGACAGGGGGTGCAGGGCAGGGAAAGGGTGAGGGTATGTGTAGGGAAATGTGTGTGGTCCACAACCAGCCAAACCAAGCTCAAAAATAACCACACAACGAAAAATCACACTAGGGGCAAAATCGTCATTTCACCCTTACGGTTCGAAAATTCCGGAACAGGCTGTCACAACCTAGCCACCTTGTAAGAATTTCATCCCGAAATTCAAAACAACCATGCAACAACCTCTAGTGATCAAAGAACAACCAAGGATACAAATCTCTCATCTGATCTTCAGTCTCCCAAGTAGCTTCTTCCACAGAATGATTCCTCCACAAAACTTTTACCAAATTCACTATCTTGTTCCTCAGAACCTTTTCTTTCCAATCTATAATCGTCACTGGTTCCTCATCATAAGTCAAATCCGGATTGATTTCCAAGGGTTGAGGAGGTATTACATGAGACAGATCAGCAACATAATGTCGAAGCATGGACACGTGAAAAACGTTATGTACTCTATCCAACTTCGGAGGCAACTCTAGCCTGTAAGCTACCTCGCCAACTCGCTCAGTGACCATGTATGGTCCGATATACCTGGGACTCAACTTACCTTTCTTTCCAAACCGTACAACGCCTCTCCATGGTGAAAGCTTCAGAAATACCCAATCGCCAACCTCATACACTCTGTCAGTAGCATGCCAATCTGCTAAACTCTTATGCCTATCCTGGGCTGCCTTCAGGTTAGACTTAATTACCTGAACATTTTGAGTAGTCTCCTCAACAATCTCCACGCCGACCAAAACCTTTTCTCCAACCTCTGACCAACACAACGGTGTGCGACAAGATCTACCATACAATGCCTCAAATGGTGCCATACCGATACTCGAATGAAAGCTGTTGTTGTAGGAAAATTCCATTAAATCCAACCGTTTGTGCCAAGCATCACCAAACTGTAACACCGAAGCTCGCAACATATCCTCCAAAGTCTGAATGGTTATCTCTGACTGTTTATCCGTCTGAGGATGATACGCCGTACTATAAAGTAGTCTCGTACCCAAAGCTTCCTGAAACGCCACCCAAAATTTAGATGTAAATCTTGGATCACGATCTGAGACAATACTCACAGGGACACCATGGTACTTCACGATCTTCGAGATGAACAACTCAGCTAATCAGCCCAAAGAATACTTCTCCCTCACTGGAATGAAATGTGTTGACTTAGTAAGCCGATCAACAATCACCCAAATGCCGTCAAAACCATTATGTGTACGCGGAAGCTTGTACACAAAATCCATAGTAATATTTTCCCATTTCCACTCTGGAACGGGAAGCGGCTGTAACAACCCAAACGGCTTCTTCCATTCCGCCTTAACTTGCTGACAAACGACACACCTACTCACATACTCAGCTATCTCCCTCTTCATGCCCGGCCAATAATAAAATGGTCGAATGGTATGATACATTTTAGTAGCTCCTGGATGCATAGCATAAGCCGAGATATGTGCTGCATCAAGAATTGCTTTCTTTAAATCCAAATTATTAGGCACAAACATCCTACCCTCCTGCATCAGCATGCCATCCGAATCACGAACTCTGAGGTCTCTTCTCCTCCATCGATCTCGAGCTTGGATCAATTCTTGAGTTTCCCTATCAGCCACCTGAGCTTCAAGCACCCGATCGACTAAAATTGGCCTAACTTGGAAATTAGCAAGTAAAGCCACCTCTCGATCTCTGCCTCCAGCTCATTCCCGTGGATCTTAAGTCTGCCAGAAGAGGAATGCGACTAGTGTACAACGCATTGATACGGCCCTGAGACTTCCTGCTAAGTGCATCAGCCACTACATTTGCACGACTAGGGTGATAATCAATCGTGCAGTCATAATCACTGAGCAACTCCATCCACCTCCGCTGACAAAGATTAAGATCCTTCTGCGTAAAAAGATACTGAAGACTCTTGTGATATGTAAAGATTTTACATTTCTCTCCATAAAGGTAGTGTCTCCACAATTTCAACGCAAAAATAATGGCTGCTAACTCCAAATCATGTGTAGGGTAATTCAACTCATGAGGTTTCAGTTGTAGTGAAGCATAAGCAATCACCCTACCATGCTGCATCAACACACATCCCAGACCATTCAAACAAGCATCACTATAAACCTCGAAATCACCACTATCGTCCGGGAGTGCCAAAACAGGTGCATGAGTGAGACAATACTTCAACTGCTGGAAACTCTGCTCACACTTATCATCCCACTCAAATTTAACGTCTTTCCTCGTTAATCTCGTCAGTGGTAAGGCAATCACAGAAAAATCCTTAACAAATCGTCGATAATACCCTGCTAAACCAAGGAAACTCCTCACCTCAATGACGGCTCGCGGTTGCTCCCATTTCTCCACAGCTACCACCTTTTGAGGATCCACCAAAATACCCTGAGCTAAAATGACGTGCCCCATAAACGCAACTTGGTCTAACCAAAACTGGCACTTGCTAAACTTAGCATACAATTGGTGTTCCCTTTCCAACACCAAAGTAAGATGTCGAACATGCTCCGCTTTAGACTTAGAGTACACCAGAATGTCGTCGATGAAAACAATAACAAATCTATCCAAATATGGTTGGAACACCCGGTTCATCAAATCCATAAAAGCAGCTGGTGCATTCATCAATCCAAATGGCATAACCAGGAACTCGTAATGACCATAACGAGTCCTCAACGCCGTCTTAGGAACATCATCCCTACTAATCTTCAGCTGATAATATCCAGACCTCAAGTCAATCTTGGAGAATACACAAGCACCTCGAAGTTGATCAAACAAATCATTAATACGCGGCAATGGATAACGGTTTTTAATCGTCACCCGATTCAATTACCGGTAATCAATACATAGCCTCAAAGTTCCGTCTTTCTTTCTCACAAACAACACTGGAGCTCCCCAAGGTGAAGTACTAGGCTGAATAAAACCCTTATCCACTAATTCCTACAACTGAACTTTCAATTCCGGCAACTCAGCGGGAGCCATACAATAAGGAGTCAAGGAAATAAGATTAGTACCTAGAAGCAACTCAATGGTGAACTCTATGTCTCGGTCTGGGGGCAAACCAAGTAAATCCTCAGGAAAAACATCGGGAAAATGTCTGACTACCCTCACATCCTCTACTCTACTAAGAGCAGCCTCATCCAAAACCACATGAGCTAAGTACCCCTAGCAACCTTTAGATAACAACCTTTTCGTTCGCATAGCAGAAACAACGCCATGTCTCACCCTACTCTGCTCGCCCACAAAAGTAACCACAGGTAATCCAGGACGATGGAACGTAACTATTTTCCCGTAATAATCAATATTGGCACGATTGAAATGCAACCAATCGGTGCCCAGAATCACATCAAAGTTAACAATATCCAACGGGATAAGATCAGCTAGCATAACAATATCCTCCACTATCACTGGACATCCTGGGTACACACGATCTACAATACATCTCTCCGCTCTAGGCATAGCAAACTCTAAATCATACCCTAGAGGTGTGGGGCGAGGTTGCGTCATTTGAGCAAATGTATGAGAAATCGCAGAATGTGTAGCACGACAATCAATTAATACTCTAGCAAAATAACCAAGGATATTTAACGTACCCATGATCAAATCTGGATTGTTTTGAGCGTCCTGCAGAGAAATATTATGAATACGCCCCTGGGTTTGCTGCCGTCCACCTCGACCTCTGCTCGTTTGGCCACCGCGACTCTGAGTACCACGCCCCTGACTGGGCTGACCAGACTGCCTTGAAGACCCCGCGCTACTCGTAGCAATCTCCCTCTGCTAAATCTGTCCTCCCTGAAACCGCTAAGACCCGCCTGTTGGAACTGGAGGATACGGCATATAACCACCAGAATACTGGGGATAACCACCCTGAGAATATGGGTCTTGGGGATATTGATATTGTCCCGGGGCATAAGGAACAGCATCGCCCTGATAGTAATAGGCACCACCCCGACCTGTCTGCCCATAACTACCCAGACCAGGAATCTGCTGAATCGGTACAGGTGGTGGCAAGAAAGTCTGCTGCGGCTTCTGCTGACTCTGGGGACAATTTGCAGCCTGATGTCCCATCTACCCACAAGTAAAGCAACCACTGCTGCCTTGCCTACACTCACCAAAATGACGATTATTGCACATGCGGCAAACTAGGGCCCTACCTCTACCAGCATCACTCTGTCTCTGGCCTCTAGCACCACCAGCAAACCTACCTCCACGTCTCTGACCAGTGGTGCTAAAACCACCGCTAGAAGAGCTAGAACTAGTGCCACCCCTCTTGAAGTTCTGTGTCCTACGAGGTCCGAGCGACGCCTGACCTTTGCCCTTATCATCATTCCTCTGATTACCATCTTTCTCTTCCTCCTCACTCTCGCTCGGCATATTTTCTGAATCCTCAATTCTCAGCAAAATCTCATAAAACTCCTGGTAGGTGTCACAAGGGGTAGTGGTCGCCATCGAACGCCACTTCTTCTTAGTGCCTAAACGGAAACGACGAAGCATCTCCGCTGGATTACCAGCAACATCTAGATGATAGCGAGACAAATCAGTGAACCTCTGGTAGTACTCATTTGCTGTCAACTTCCCCTGTCTTAACTTAGTGAATTCCTGCTTCTTGCGGTCAATATACTCAGGAGGCGCAAACCTTCTCCTGAACAACTCTCGGAATACATCCCAATCAGTCTTCTCAGCTGGAGTCAAACGACAAAGTTCCTCCTCCCACCAGGATGCAGAATCCTTACCCAAAAACCACGATGTCGTCTCTACCCCCTGATTATGCAAAACACGAAAGGTCTTCTCAATATGTTCTAGCCACCGCTCCGCACCCTCATAACCCTCGTTGCCTTCGAACTTATCCAACTTCAAATTATACATAGTCTCCAGAGGAGTCCTCTGGGGAGGGCGGAGCGCCGAATGAATAGTTGTAGCGATAGCTTCCCTCAGCTGAGCTACATCGGGGAAACAAGGCTCAGCAGAGCGACGTGGTTCCCGACGAGGCGGCATAATTCTGACAGAAGACACGAAAACCATTAGAATACTCACAAAAGTACAGGACTGCCAAACCTAGGCTCTGATACCAAACTGACACACCTCGATTGAGATCAGGGCATGCTGGCCGTCACGTGGAAGCGACGCAACCATGTGCAAAGTGCGGAAGCTAATAAAATAATAATAAAAGTAGTACGAATAAATAAAAACCAGCTTTACACAAAGTAATAACATACATGTGCAAGCGTAAGTGTGAAACCAAAGTTCAGAGCACAAAGACCTAATGCAGTCCGAGAGAACAATACTACATAAACACACCCCAAAGGTCATGCTCAGAAAAATAGGATATACATATATATAAATAAAAGTCATGCTCAAAAATGTGCCATGCCAAATGCCTCGAAGTAAAATGCAAGTGCCCAGGAAATGTCAAAACCAATGCCATGTAATCTGTCAGTCGGAGTCACCTAACGGGACCTGTACGGCTGAATCTAGAGCTCAGATCTCTAACTCACTAACTGTACCTACACACGAGTCGGAACGACCTAAAGTGGTCTGTACGACAGGACTGGGTGTAATAAAAGTACGCTCAAGTGCTAGGATCACGTGAAAGCTGGGCGAATAATCGCGGGTCACCTACGAGTCGGAACCTCCTAAAGTGGTCTGTACGACAGGACTGTGCACCTAACTTGGATCCAAGATGAGCGTGTGGTGCGGGAGGTGAACATCACGTGAATGACTATGCCCAACTCTGGGCGGGAGCACTAACACCGGGGGTGCAGGTTATGAGCACTCTATGCATCTCAAATCACTACTGAACGTAAACATAAATCATAACTCACCTGGCACTTACTTGTGCGTCCGTAGCACCAAACATATATAAACATATGCGACTCATAATGCGTAAATAAATGGCAAACAATAAGCATGGCATATGAACGTATAAACGTTTCAATTCATTTTCTGGGAAAAACATAAGTATATAGGTATATACGGAAAACCAAAAGCCCACTCACTGGTATGTAGAAGGGTCGTAACCCCCTTGCCTCGAGTGACCGCGCTCGTCCTCAAGATAGGTCTCACCTATATGCGAAACAACTATAAAAACGTTAATTTTAAAGCACATAACCAACCTTATGAAATAACTTCTTACACAATGCTCAAATGGGGTGTATGAATACACCAACGTGATCTACTCAACCTCAGGAACATCCCTATATTTTTAGAAAAAATTTCCTCCGCCGTACACGCCCCCACGCGCCAGCCACGCGCAGGCACGTCCTGGCACACTGATGGCGTCAGTTAACGCCGTCAGGAATACTCCGTTAACTTTAACGGATTCCGTTAACGCCGTTAGGAATATTCTGTCGTCTTCGCCGGCGCCGGAAAATCGTGAAAATTTCAAAACTTTGTAACTTCTTCGTTTTTCAACCAAATTTCACAAAATTGGTACCAAAATGAAGCTTACAACGAGAGGAACAAATCCATACCATTTTCAAGTTCTAAAACACACGGAATCTCGCCGGGAAAACACCACCAACTCCGGCCAACCTTGTAACTCACGATCCCGACGTCCAAAACCTTCAAACGAACCACCCCGAGCCTCCTAAGGACCTCACCAAGCTTCCTACAAGCTTGAAATTTCCAAAAACACAAGAATTAACGTGTGCATGAACAATGACAAAATCGGGGTATCCCGAGTTCGACGTGAAAACGAAGGTATCCTTACCTGAAATGGGTATGGTCGAACTTCTACAGACCTCACGAGCAAGAATATATACTTTGTTTCCTCGATCTGTGAAGATTTGGAGGATTTTGGGGTGTGTCAGTACAAATGGGGATGAAAATGGGAGAGAGAAAGGCTCGGGACAGAGGGTGCAGGGCAGGGAAAGGGTGAGGGTGTGTGTGGGGAAATGTGTGTGGTCCACAACCAGCCAAACCAAGCTCAAAAACAACCACACAACGAAAAATCACACTAGGGGCAAAATCGTCATTTCACCCTTACGGTTCGAAAATTCCGGAACGGGCTGTCACATTTAGATTCTAAATGTACCATGAAACAAATTGTACAAGAAATTCTAATGTACCATAAAAGAAAATGTACCCATATCATAGTAATGAAACGATCATACAATCAAACGTACCTCTAATTAAATTGGCTGGTCAAATCCCTTAATTTGGCCGATTTAATCACCCTATAATCTGAACCAACAGGTAGGGTTAGTTTCGATGTACTTTTAGAATGACTGAAAGTGTTTTTAGAAAAAATTGTTTTAGGTTTCAAAAGAACTTAAAGTGCTTTCTGCAAGAAGCACCAGTTATGTGCTTTTTCAGGATTCAATTGCATTTTACTAAAGATTGGTTTTAAAAGCATTTTCACCAAAAGCGCTTTCAGTAATTTTAAAAGCACATCCAAACAAGTTCTAAATTGGCCAATTTCAATTACGGTATCAATTGTCTTTTTTTTTTTTTTTTTTTCTTTTTTTTTCTTTTTTTTTTGGTAGAAGGATAAATTTTCATTACCATAATAAATTTACATAGCAAACGCCCAAAATAAATATACAACGGAAAATGGGGCCTTCAAAACAACACAACAAAAAACACACCAAACAACACTCCAAGAGCCCAGGCAAAAGATTTGGCCCAACAAAAAATAGCAAACCCAAAAAACCCTAGCTTTCTACTACGACTGCAGCCGCTACACCTCACGATACGATTGAACCAACAACCCTGACGAACTCCATAGATCCAACCAAATGACGCCTCAGGTATGGAAAGAAGGAAGACCCCATCATCCAACAAAGAGATCCTCTCTGATCGCAACCACAAAGTACAAGGAAACAAAGAAGCCAGTGGGATTCCCACAGGTAACATTGCCTAGGGTGGAAATTTTTACTAAATTATCATACCAACCGTCCTACTAACCACATCATACCAAATTATTACCAAAAATTTATACCAATTGGTAATGGTACGGTATTTGTACCGTACCATATTGTTTCGGTACGGTACTAGTATCCAAAACCAGTAACAGTGGTATACGGTACCTACCAATATTATTAATATTATATTATGTATTTATTCATATAATTATTTGAGGGAAAAATTAATAAAATTAATAATTATTATTGTAGAAGTGTAAAAAATGTAAAAAAAAAAAAAATACAATCACTTATAGTGAAGCTTTACAACTTTCATGAAGAGGTCAACTTCAAAATCCAACACCTTAATCCATAAACCTTAAATTTATATTTAACTGTCGATTGTCATTTATGCTTTATTCTTCTTACTGAATTTTATTTTTTAAAATTTTATTTTTTGAAAGCATGATCATCTGGCGGATGTAAGAAGATGAACGGTTCAAATCTTTGATATCACGTTTCGATATTTACAGTTAATTGAAATATGAGTTGATGTCATATAGTTTGTAGAAACTTTACAAACATCAAGCAATATTTTCACTAACCGTAAAACTCTGAACATAATATCAACGATTCAAACCGTTCATCTTCCTGTATCCCCTAATAGATCATGTTTTCAAAAAAGAAAATCCGAAAAAAAACAAAATCTGACGATAAAAATGAAGCATAAATGTAAACAACAATCAATGGTTAAATTTTGATCTATGATTTATATGATTATAATGGCGACTTTCAAGGTTAAGCTCTTCACGAAAATTGTAAAGCTTGTCATTACAAGCATTTATATATTTTTTTCTATATTTTTTACACTTCTACATTAATTAAAAAATATTGGATTTTGGGCAAACTAAGTGGCGTAAAACAAAGTGGCAATTACCATTGGCATACCATACTAATCAAACTATTTGGTATACCGATATTCGGTATACCGAAAGTTCGGTACAATAATGGTAATAGATTTTGCCGTACCAAATATTTGGTGTGGTAATTGGTACAGAGATTTTGGTACGGTAATGTACCAAAACCACCCCTAACACTCCAACAAAGGTAAACTAAGGGAAGGTGGTGGTGTGACACCTAAGCCGGTGTGTGAACACCGAAACTCTACACATCTTCCTGATGAACTGCAACGGAAAGGTGTCAAAGGTGATTGCAGACCGGATTTGGAAAGAAATTGATGAAAAATAGAGCCAAGTCAGATAGAACGAATTGAAGTTTGAGGTATATCAAGGGGTAGAGAAAAGAAGAGTATGGATCTGAGGACATAGTCGTATTGGATCAAAGGCTTGTAGGATGTAAAGACCACGCTGGTCAGGGAGGAGTAGGGGAGAAAAAGTAATAGACATGAAGGATGGAAAATAGAAAGAAAAAGAAAGAGACTACCACCAACCCTGGCCATAGCTACGGCTAGTAGCTGAAGCTAAAGCTTGAACTGGTTGCCTCACATAAGCAATAAGAAGAGCTCTCAATGAGAGATAAAGACTCTCTTAGAATATCAAATGTCTAATTAAGTAAATTAGCCTATCAACTGAATTGGCCAATTTGCCAACAAATTCCCTTGATTTGTCTTTGGCATCAATCTCATTTACTAACCATTTTCCTACAGTATTACATTTAACAGTTATTGTAGTGAAATCTAGATCGTCGAGCAAAAACGAATTTTGTCAGCCAAAAAATTGCACAACGAAACCTTTGTTGCCAACATCTCGTCGTGCAAAGCTCATGAAGTTAGGGTTTCAGTGATGAATAGATGAACATTCGTTGTGCAAAGATATTTGCTCGACGAAAATGTTAATCATCTCATTAAGTTTTAAAGGATGAAAGCCTTCGTGGCGCAAGATTTAGCACCACAAAGGTATGTCGTCGACTTGAAGTAATAGGGATGAGAACATTTCCCTAGGTAGGAATTTGTGCGACGAATACTGTTGTTGTGCAAACATTAGTTCAGAATGACATTTTATCATTTTCCAATAATTTATAAAATTAGTAAATTGTAACTAGTTTGTCATGCATTATTTTGCGCAATGAATTTTCTTTCTTTACTATTATGCGATGAAGGATTGTCGTCTCGTAAATGAGTTTTAATTTTATTTATTTATTTTATATTGTTTAGCATTTAATTTTTTTTTAAATAGTTATATTTAATTTAAATTCATTAAATTAAAAAAGAAAAATAAATTTATTTCAAAGAAATAAGAAAATGTATACAGCAGGGGAAATTAAAAATAAAAAAAATAAAAAAAAAATCTGAAAATAGAAAAAAACCTACAAATCAAAATCATCTAGGTTAACTTCGTCTATCGGTTGTGTATGTGCTGGGTCAAGGAGCTATAAGGTCGAAAGTGTATAAGGAAGAGGTGCAGACTCGGGGGATTGAAAGCCAGACAATCGAAGAACGTGCATGATCTAGGTAATCCTAGTCTCTTGGGGCATTATTTGGGTATTCTGGACCTCAATGTGAGTAGTCTGGGTCGTTTGTTGTTGCTCTACTTGCCGAATTTTGCTTCATCAGCATTGCGGCATGTCCCATGCTCGTGTTGGAAGAGGAGATAGTTATGTCACGATGGCAAGCATTCCCCATGCCCCGGTAAACCTTCCCCGACCTACAACTGAGGCTCTGGTCGAAGGTGTCTGTCATGATATGAAAACCTGCATCCTGGGCGAGAACGACGTCCTCCATCGAGGTGTCCAGGGGAAGCTGTGAAGCCACCTCTTGTAGAACAGCATGGCTCTTCTCCACCATGGTAGTCTGTGATAATAAAAACAAGCTAATTTATATTTAAGGTTAATCTTAGTTTACTACCCTTATGTTTCTTGGTTTTCAACATTTGGTACATCAAGTTTTTTTCATCCCAGAATGGTACCTAAAGTCATGTTTTTGGGACACTTTCATACATCTGTTAAGGTTACTGTTAAATCTTCCGTTAACTAGTGATGTGGCACCCATGTGGATAATGAATGGGCGCCACGTTGATATTAAAAAGTTTAAAAACAAATATAAAACAAAATAAAATTAGAAGAAAAAAAACCTAAAAATGTTTCACAGATTCCATGATTTGCTTCCTTGACCTCATATCACGCCCACATTCCTACCTTTTGATGTGAAAAATATATTGACACACAAATTAGACCCTATTTGTGACAATTGTAGTATATGTACAAGTAGGGATCGTTCTAACCGGGGATTAACTAGGCATGCTAATCAACTCAAATAGGACTCTAAAACACTAAACTAAACTTAAAAACGCTTAACTAGACCTATATGACTCAAAACAAATTAAAAAGACTCAAAACAGCACAAACCAATCAACTATACTCAAACTAGACTCTAAAGGGTGATTTGGACGAAATTTAACTGACTTAGACTCAAAACACTAATTTGGACAGATTCAAACACTTTTCTAACTACTCTAACACACTTAATAAAAGGGGGAATTAATTTGGACGAAATTAATTAGATTGGACAGATTGTAAACTAAACAAATTAGGCATTAAATTAGGTGAATTGAATGGGAAAAAGGCTAGTTAGAGGGTCATTCTCCACACATGCACATATGTAACACAAATTGATTTTCAGATTTTATCCCTTTAAACCATGAATGACAATGCCCCAAATTAATTGTGAAAAGCACAAATTAACTTTTAGATTTTCCTAGTTTCATTGAATTGGATGGAAAACGCATCGATAATCAAATTATTCTTATCAAATTCCCTACATGAACTGCATAATAGAGATAAAATCAAAGATCATTAAGCTTTTTCAAAATCCTAAGCATTGACTAGGCATTCGTAACTATGAATTGCATGATACTATTGCCTAGAATTTACTTAATACAATCATGACTAGTGATTTTTACTACTTGTGAATATAAGTTCATAACGATTAGGTGAAATTCCCTTATATCCTAGCATCAAATTCATGCATGAAAACTAAGTATGCATCCTTAATCAACACACAAGAACAAGTTCTCAATAAATCAATTAAGTAAATCACATTCACAATTCAAGAAACAAAATCTGGAGGAAATCAATTCATATAAAACATCAGTCCATGGCTTCGAATTCACCTCTAACTAAGAAAAACTTAGTTACACATGTTCATAACAATTGAAAAGCAAATTAAAATAAACATGGAAACGAAACGAGGTAAGAAAAAACTCTGAAAGTCTCCAAAGGTTGCAGATTCCTTGCGGCACAAGGGTCTCCTCCTCCTATGGAAGCCACGACACTCCTTCTTCTCCCTAAGATTTGTGGCACAAGGTTGTATTTTCTGAATGGATGGTGTGTGTGTGTGTGTGAATGAATGAACGAATTGAATGATGAATGGCTGCCTAAGGTGTGTAAACGGGTGCGGCAACTTAAGGTCCCTTTATATAGTATTCGGCCAAAACCCTAGCAATCAGAATTTAGGGTTAAACCTAGCAGAAATAAGTGATTAGGGCCCCTAGGGTTTGCGGCAAAGGTTGGGAACTTAAGTCCTAGCCCAATTGGTTTCAGATATGAACTTATACAATCCAAATCCAAGAGGAAAAGGGCCAAATTAAATTAGAATCCAATCAAAAAAAGGTTTAGGAAATTCGTCCAAAATTGGGCCTTCTAGAAACTAAGTGTTTTGTGGCTGATTTTGGGTGTTCTAGAAGGCATAAAAGGGGGAAAGGTGTGGCACCCTTTTAGGGTCAGATAAGGCTTCTAGAAATTAGGTTTTTAGGTCCACTTGCAGCTAGGATTAAGGGGGAACAAGATAATTTTAGGATAAGATAGGATAAGGTTTGGATAAGATAAGGTTGTTAGGATAAGTTTCCATATTTCTTGCTCTTTCCTTATCTTCTTTGTCTTGAACTTTCCTTTTCTGATTTGTAGCATATTCCTAGCCTCTTTTGACTCCACATTCGTCCATCCACCTTGTTCCATATACAAGCTATCCATATTAAGCCCAAAACTGCTCTAAAAGGCTCAAAATTGCATTTTGTTGCCAACTTTGTCATTAGGACCTACAAACAAACGAAAATAGCTCAAAACACTATAATAAGTAGTAATTAGCTCACTAAATGCAAGGAAATAGCATAACTAAGTAGCATAAATATGCTACTATCAAATTCCCCCACACTTAGCTTTTGCTAGTCCTCGAGCAAAACAAACAACACACAACCTAAACCTTCCAACATTACCTCAGGGATTTCCAATGCAACATGACATATTAAAGATCACCACTCACATAGATTTTAGTTATCCCTACGCTCGATCACATACTTAATCATAGTTACCACTCACTAGCTCGCATTTCATCAATTCAAACATGATTTTGAATATAGTAACATGCCTTATAGAATCCCTCAATTCCTCACAAGATATACTCTCTATTTTCACACAGCTTTTCTGACTACACTCCCTACACTAAGTATATGTGAGAAGATTGATGCAAACATGTAGACTAGCACTTACATATGTATAATGAAAGAAGGCACTTTTTGGAATTATTAACATGTATATGTATTTGATCTCATGAATGGAATGCCACTACTTAGATGCGAGAACCAGGGATACCATATGCTCAAACCAATTTTAAACTCCACATATTGAAACACATAACAATCAAGATAGAAGTCTAAGGGTTGTAACGGGGCTAAGGTATTGGCTAACAAAGAAAGGTAAGGATAACAAAAGTTCTTAAAGCAATAGTAAACAAAGTAATGAATTGAACACTTAGAATTCACTTTTGAATGCAGAAATCAACTTTGAACACCAAGGGAAACTTCACACAACACTTAGGGCCGGATTCAAACTTTTAGACCCTTTCTTCAACAACCACTACTTGTGAGTTCATTCTCACTTATTTTCAACTTTTGCTTTTTTTTCTTTTCTCCAACTTTTTCTTCTCTTTTTTTTTTTTTTTTTTTTTTTTTCATATAAACCCTTCCCCCACACTTGTTTTTCTGCAAGCTGTAGAACAACAGGAATTCCGTCTAAGTCATGCTTCACTATCCTTTAAGAACAAGGGTATGGGTATTCCTATTCTAGGCTAGGTAAGGATAATGTGATTAACAAATAAAATAGGCTAAATAAGGCTCAAAGGGGCTAATCCTACAATACATATGCAAAGGGGTAAGGCTTTTTGGCTCTGGGCTTGAACTAAACAACTTCATCTTGTTATTTGTTATGCTAATCAATTTCATGCTTTGAATGAAACGGGTATGAGTTCTAGTATTTGGAACTATAGTGATGAAACGCATTCTAAGTAGCAACCAAGCAAAGAATAATGAGATCATGCAACGACTTTAGAAAACAAGAAATCAAGATTAATAACTCTCCAAAGAACGTTTAGGCTCAAGTCTCTCAGGGTTGTAGCGTTAGTTTGAGTTTCTTCCTTCAAGCATGTTACAAAAACTGATTTTTTCGTTTGTGATTACATGTGAATTCGTAAATGTCAACTACAACTAAGCATAAACCAAAGAGCATATCAAACTTCCATCCATGGTTGTACTTTCTTTAATAGTCATGCAATTAAAAACCAAATCCTCATCATTGTGTTGGAAAGTATCCTAAGACACAAACAAACATAAAAACAAAAACGACTTTAAAAATAGCCCTTTTGGGTTTTTCAAACACTTTTTTTTTCGATTTGTTTTTCAAATTTTCGGATTTTCTGATCAAAATACATTAAAACACTTCAAAACACACTAAAAACACTTAAAAATAGTGAGAAACAACATTAGAAGTGATAGGTGATAAAATCCCACGAAAATCATGCAAAATCAACTTGTTTACCCCCCCCCCCCCCACACTTAAACCAAACATTGTCCTCAATGTTTTAAGCATAGACTCACAAACAAACCAACAAACAACGCAACTAACAACATGACAAGCTTGGCAAAGTGAAAGCAATAAAGAGTAGGGTTTAGGAACGAAAATCTGGTTGTGGAGCTAGAGTTCCATCGTCTCCTCATTTGAACACATGGGTTGCCTCCCAAGAAGCTCTTGCTTTAACGTCTTCCAGCCGGATGATACCTTCTTTTAATCTTCACTAGGGCTCACGGCATGGAGGGGTATGTCCTTCACGGTATGCTGCTTGAAATTCTCGTAGTACGGCTTCAAACGGTGTCCATTCACTTTAAATTCATGTCCCGTCTTCAAACTTTGAATTTGGACTGCACCATGAGGAAAGACATTAGTAATAATAAAAGGACCTATCCATTTAGAACGTAACTTACTTGGAAACAAGCGAAGGCAAGAATTGAAAAGTAACACTTTCTGCCCTATGGAGAATGTCTTGCTACGAATCATCCTGTCATGGTAAGCCTTTGTTTTCTCTTTGTAAATGCGTGCGTTCTCATATGCCTCATTCCTTATCTCCTCAAGCTCATTCAGTTGAAGCTTCCTATGAACTCCAGCGGCATCTATGTCCTTATTGAATGTCTTTACGGCCCAATGTGCTTTGTGCTCCAATTTAACGGGAAGGTGGCATGGTTTCCCATAGATGAGCCGAAATGGGGACATCCCAATTGGTGTTTTGTAGGCGGTACGATATGCCCACAATGCGTCATTCAAACGCAAGCTCCAATCCTTCCGAGTTGGCCCAACGATCTTCTCTAAAATCTGCTTGATTTCTCTATTAGAAACCTTGGCTTGCCCACTTGTTTGAAGATGATAAGGTGTTGCCACCTTATGTGTGACGTTATATTTTTTTTAGCAACGCCTCTATGGTCCGATTACAAAAGTGAGAACCTCCATCACTTATAAGAACCCTTGGCATTCCAAATCTTGCAAATATGTTAGTTTTCACAAATTTTGCAACCACTTTGGAATCATTAGTACGGGTGGCTTTTGCTTCCACCCATTTCGAAACATAATCAACCGCAAGTAAAATATAAACACAACCATAAGATGAAGGAAAAGGACCCATGAAATCAATACCCCAAACATCAAAAATTTCGACCGAAAAGATGAGATGTTGCGGCATTTGGTCTTTGGCACCTATATTGGCCGTTCTTTGGCAACGATCACAAGTCACACAAAAAGTTCTAGCATCCTTAAATATAGCAGGCCAATAAAATCCACATTCTAAAACTTTATGTGCTGTTCTTTGAGTGCCAAAATGATCCCCACATGCATAAGTGTGATAGAAAGTTAAAATTGAATTAAACTCCGTTTCATGAACACACCTACGTAGAATCTGATCAGGGCAATATTTCCACAAATATGGGTCATCCCACACATAAAAACGTGCATCCTTTTTAAGTTTGTCACATTGGTGCTTGTTTAGGGTGCTTGGAACTTGTTTAGACACTAAATAGTTCACTAAATCGGCATACCATGGTGCACTTACCTCGATGGACAGCAACTGCTTATCTGGGAATGTCTCTGGGATAGGCACGGCATCCTCCTCATGCACCATACGGCTCAAGTGGTCAGCCACCACGTTTTCACTTCCTTTCTTGTCTCGGATTTTGATATCGAACTTTTGGAGGAGAAGCATCCAACGAATAAGCCTTGGTTTGGCCTCCTTCTTCGTAAGTAAGTACTTCAACGCTGCATGATCAGAATAGATTATAACTTTAGTACCAAGTAAATAAGAATGAAACTTATCTAAAGCAAAAACAAAAGCTAGAAGTTCTTTTTTCCGTTGTGGAGTAGTTCAATTGCGCATCATTTAGGGTCCGGGATGCATAGTATATGATATGCGGCTGCTTGTTCTTGCTTTGGCCTAAAACAGCTCATAATGCATAATCTGAGGCATCACACATAAGCTCAAAAGGAAGGCTCCAATCTGGTGGAACTATGATAGGGGCCGAAGTAAGCATCTCCTTTAGGTGTTTAAAGGTCTTCTCACATTCCTCGTCAAACTTGAATGGTACATCCTTTTGGAGAAGTCGGCATAGGGGTTGGGAAATCTTAGAAAAGTCTTTGATGAATCGCCTATAAAATCCTGCATGTCCAAGAAAAGAATGAACCTCTCTAACCGAAGTAGGAGAGGGTAAGTAGCGTACAAGATCTATTTTTGATTTATCAACTTCAATACCCTTGGCCAAAACAATATGACCTAGAACTATTCCTTGGTTTACCATAAAATGACATTTTTCCCAATTTAAAACAAGGTTAGTTTCAATGCATCGTTTCAAGATTAATGTGAGATTATCTAAACAATCATCAAATGAATCACCAAACACGCTAAATCATCCATGAAAATTTCAATAATCTTTTCTACAAAATCTGAAAAGATACTTACCATGCATCTTTGAAAGGTGGCTGCTGCATTACATAAACCAAATGGCATTTGACGATAAGCAAAAGTACCAAATGGACAAGTAAAAGTAGTCTTTTCTTGATCATCTGGAGCTATAACAATTTGATTATATCCCGAATAACCATCAAGAAAACAATAAAAAGAATGACCGGCTAACCTTTCAAGCATTTGATCAATGAATGGCAAAGGGAAGTGATCTTTCCTTGTGGTGGCGTTGAGCTTCCTATAGTCAATGCACATTCTCCAACCTATTTGGATACGGGTTGGCACAAGCTCATTCTCGGCATTCTTCACAACAGTCATTTCGGATTTCTTTGGCAGAACTTGAACCAGTGAAACCCAACGGCTATCCGAGATAGGATAGATCACCCTATAATCAAGAAGCTTGATAATCTCCTTTTTCACAACTTCCATCATTGGAGGGTTTAGCCGGCGTTGAGCCTCTCTAGTTGGTTTAGCCCCCTCCTTTAGAAGTATGCGATGCATGCAAGTTGTAGGACTAATACCCTTGATGTTGGCCAAGGTTCATCCTATGGCTGTTTTGTACTCTTTCAACACCTGAATCAATTTCTCCTCCTCCATTGTCGTAAGGGATGAGGAAAATATGACGGGCAACGTCTTATTTTCTCCCAAATAGACATACTTCAAATGATCCGGCAATGGTTTAAGCTCAAGAATGGGTGCCTGAATCACTGAAGGTAACAACTTGTTAGTAGAAACAGGAATTGGAATTGGGTTTGGAGGCTTACCAAAGTGTTGTGGCAATGACTTAAGGGTAGCAAGCATCTCGGCCTCATCTTCACATGTAGGCACGGCATGGAATTCCACATGCATGCCGTGGGTTTGATCCTCTCTTACCCCTTGGTTTTTTTAGTCCTGTTCCTTTAGTAATGGTCGTTTCAAGGGGATCCCTCTCCAAGGAGTCAAGATAATCCTGCGCCAGTGAATCAAATATATCAATAGAAAAACAAGAATGATCATCTTTAGGATATTTTATAGTTTCAGAAAGATTGAAATCAATTACTTCCCCATCAAATTCCATTGTTAATGTCCCCTTGAACACTTCTATCTTGGTGCGGGCCGTTTTCATGAAAGGTCTCCCAAGGAGGATCGGCAATGGGGTAGAATGGGCCGAATCTTCCATGTCAAGCACATAAAAGTCTGCTGGGAAAATCAAATTGTTAACCTGCACCAAAATATCTTCCAAAACTCCTTTTGGATATGCATTAGAACAATCGACCAATTGAATAATCACACCATCATTTTTAAGCTCTCTTAAGTTCATAGATGCATAAATTGAGTAAGGCATGACATTAATTGAAGCTCCGAAGTCTAAGATAGCATGTTCAAACTTAGTATTTCCAATAACACAAGGAATTGTAAAACTACCCGGATCTTTGCATTTAGGTGGTAGTTTTCTTTGTAGCACTGCAGACACATTCTCACTTACCTGGACCACCTCCTTGTTTGAAATCCTCTTCCTCGTTGTGCAAAGCTCTTTTAAGAATTTGGCATACTTAGGAAGTTGCTTGATTGCATCAAGTAGCGGAATGTTGACTTGAACTTTCCTAAAGGTTTCCAAAATGTCCTTTTCACTCTCATCCTTCTTTGATTGCCTAAACCTGCTAGGAAAGGGCACGTTGAGTGGAATAGAACTTGACAAAGTCGAATTTGGACTTACCTTGGTGGTGTGGGACGGTTTTGGGACAATAGAGGGTTGCGGCAAGGTTTGTTCCACCCTTGCCGTGGCTTGGTCCAATTCCTCTTCTTCTAGCAGCAGGTTTTCGTCCTCTTTTTGACTTGATTTGGTTGGTTTGGGGTTAGTTCCAACTTCCTTTCCACTTCTCAAGGTGATAGCCTTAGCGGTTTCAAAACCTCATTTTGGATTAACGATGGTTGAGCTAGGTAATTTGCCTTGGTCTCGGAATTATCCTACAAACTCCGCTATCAGCCCAATTTGTTTCTCCAACTGGTCCACCCTTTTGTCTTGATTTTGCATCACTTTGTTTTGATTATCTTTCCCCTGAGACAAATTGGTATGTAACTTAATAAGTGTATCATTGTCTAAAGACGTACTTGAATTTGGTTGGGCGGATTGTGGTGGAAGTTGTGGTGGTACGTATGGCCTTTGATAGAACCCAGGGGTTGGCTGTCTATATCCTCCTTGTTGTTGAGGCTCCCTCCGCTTGAAGTTTGGATAATCTCTCCAACCCGGATTGTATGTATTTGAGTATGGATCATTCCTTTGACTTTGGCCTTGATAACTTATGGCATTGGCGCTTCCCATCCTCCATTCTCCATTAATTGGGGACATTGATCATTGAGATGCCCTTGCATGGAGCACACTCCACAAATGGCTGTACCTTGCACTTTGGATCCATGACCACCTGAGACACAAGCATAGTGAGGTTAGCTAATTGAGATTGAATTTTAGAAATTCCCTTACCTCATTCACTTGTTGTTGCCGTGGAGAATCTCTTTTGTCCAACACCTTCATATTGTTGTGCATTCAATGCTCGGTTTGCAATTAAGACTTTGGCAGCCACCGATGTTTTGTCAACCAAAGCACCTCCCGCTGAAGCATCTAGCATTTGCCTCTCAATTGGAAGGAGTCCCTCGTAGAAATATTGAATTAAGAGCTCTTCCTTCATTTGATGTTGAAGGCACGATGCAACTAACGTCTTGAAACGCTCATAATACGTTGGAAAAGACTCCCCTTGATTTTGTTGAATTCTGCTAATCTTTTTCGTCAAAAGAATCACTCTTGAAGTTGGGAAGAATTTCTCCAAGAATGCTCTCTTCATGCCCTTGATTTTGTTGAATTCCGCTAATCTTTTTCCTCAAAAGAATCACTCTTGAAGTTGGGAAGAATTTCTCCAAGAATGCTCTCTTCATGCTTTCCCAAGAAGTCACGGTCTCTGGTGCCAATTCATAAAGCCAATCCTTAGCCATTTCCACAAGAGATAATGGAAAAGCTTTCATCTTCAAAATATTCCCATCGACATTAATGGGTGTCATGCTTGAGCATACAACTTCAAACTTCTTCAAATGCTTGTTTGGATCTTCCATGGACAGCCCATGGTACTTGGGAATATGATGCAGCAAGCTTGACTTCAATTCGAACTCATCGGTCTTGCCTTGAGCTGCCCTAGGGTATTGAATGCAAATTGGCATGGCATTGTCCAACCCCGAGGCAAAAAGCTCTTTGATTGTTCGATTATCCGCCGCCATGACTTGTTCTTCCTCTTCCACTTCTTCTTCTTCAGATTCAGCCTCAGACCTAGAACTAGGTGGATTAGGTTCTGGTTGCTTCCTCTTTCTTCTCAAAGTTCGTTCAAAATTATCGTCAAACACTAAGATATTCTCACGAATATGGTGAGAACTACGAGTCATACACTTGTACCTAGAACAAGGAAACAAAACAAATCAGCAACCTTCTTAGGGGCACAGCAAACACACACAAAACAAAGAATAGGTTACGGCACATAAACAAAAGCAAGGAATAAACCACGGCAAACACAAATAGAAAGACAACAATAAACACACGACATTCTTGACCTTAAGACACATTTTGACACTACACAAACACAAGGGATTAGCAAGTTTGCTAATCCCTGGCAACGGCGCCAAAATTTGATGTGAAATATATATTGACACACAAATTAAACCCTATTTGTGACAATTGTAGTATATGTGCAAGTAGGGATCGTTCTAACCGGTGATTAACTAGGCATGCTAATCAACTCAAATAGGACTCTAAAACACTAAACTAAACTTAAAAACGCTTAACTAGACCTATATGACTCAAAACAAATTAAAAAGACTCAAAACAGCACAAACCAATCAACTAGACTCAAACTAGACTCTAAAGGGTGATTTGGACGAAATTTAACTAACTTAGACTTAATACACTAATTTAGACAGATTTAAACACTTTTCTAACTAATCTAACACACTTAATAAAAGGGGGAATTAATTTGGACGAAATTAATTAAATTGGACAGATTGTAAACTAAACAGATTAGGCATTAAATTAGGTGAATTGAATGGGAAAAAGGTGATAGGAGCATATTCATGCGACTTAAATGGCTTGTTCTCGTGCATTTACGTTATGTTTCTTTAGTTATTTTAGTACTTTAAGCTATTTTCGTGTGTTTGTAGGTCCAAAGGGCTAAAGGAGCAAAAAGATGCATTTTGGAGACTTTTGGAGCACTTTTGGGCTAAGGATGGATAGCTTATGCTTAGCCCCAAAGTGTTGGACGAAATTGAAGACCTAATTGAAGACCAAAGTGTTGGAACCTTGTTCCCTTTAGTTTTAGGACATTTAAACCTTTCCAATTTCCTTAGCCGTGCATAACATTCCAACATTCCACTCCTTCATTTCAGCCACACTCCCACATATCATTACTTATCATCACCACTTATCATATCATAACTGATGCGAGATTTATACGCACACAAATTAAACCCTCTTTTTGTCAATTGTAGTATAAGTATAAGTAGGGATCGTTCTGGACCGGGGATTAGGAGGGATTGTTAATCACTTGGATTTGACTCAAAAACATAAAAACAAAGTTAAAAACGTTCACAAAGACTCAAAGGACTCAAAACAAGTTCAAAAGACTCAAAACTGCCTAAAAACACTAACTAGGCAGTTTCTGACCTTAACCCCAATGTTGGACGAATTTAGGATTATGGCTTGATTCAAACGTAAAATAACAATATAAAACACTATACTAGACTCAAAGAATGCAAAACTAAACTTTAAAACACTAAAACAAACCAAAAGACTCAAACATCACCCAAAACACTCAAAACAGCCTTAAAATCACTTTCTGGGCAGTTTTGAGCACTTTGGTGAATTTGGACGAATTTTGGGAAATAAATTGAATCAAAACACTTTAAAACATAAACTAAACAAAGTCTAAACACTAAAGAACAAGAAAGTAAAGGGGGGGTTAGGTTTTGACGAATTTAAACTAAAAGAACAGATTGTAAGTAAAAGCAAAATGTAAATGTGAATGTGTGATAGAATTGAATGGAATGAAGGCTAGCTAAGGGGTTCATCTCCATACATGTTATACTTGCATAATAAAATGATTTCCAATTGCATTTCAATAAACTATGATACTCAACACCCCAAGTTAACCGTGATGCACTAATTAACCTTCAAATCTTCCTAACGTTATTGAATTGGATGATGCATGCGACAATTCAAAACATTCCCCACAAGTCCTCAACATGAATGCATAGAAGAGGTACAAGCAAGAATCATTACGCTCTATGAAAATTATAAGTGTTGACGAGGCATTCGTTACTATGATTGCATGAAACTTATGCCAAGAATTTGTTTAACGCGATTGTTTATAAGCAACCTCCACTACTTGCGAATATAAGTTCGTAACTATTAGGTGAAACTCACTTATATTCTAGCGTCATATTCATGCATGAAAATTAAGCGCGCATTCTCAATAAACATACATAAATAAGTTATCAATCAAATGGTTAAACAAATTGAATCCACAACTTATGAAACGCAATTAGAAGTAATCAAATCAAAATGCAAGCATAAACATATATTTCGAATTCCCCCCTAGCCAAGGGGGGTTTAGTTGAATTTAAACATTGGAATCAAAGAAACACCTAAACATTCCAACAACTCAAACTTGAATTGTATGAACGTTTAGGCACTCTTCTCTTCCATTCCTCATACGTACAAAACAAAGAGTATTGAAATTAAACATTGAAATCAAAGAAACACCTAAACATTCCAACAACTCAAACTTGAATTGTATGAACGTTTAGGCACTCTTCTCTTCCTCTTCGTTGTAGCACAAGGTCTAAGGATAGTTTGATGGTGTGAATGGTTTGGGGAGTGGTTGGAGTGGCTGCAATGGAGGAGAAAAGTGTTTTGGTGGCTGCTGCAAGGGTGTGGAGAGGTTTTGACGAATTTCTGGAATATGGAAGAGTGAATGAATGAAATGTGTATGAATGAGTGTGTATTTATAGGTGAAATGGGGGGGAACATGACAGCTAGGAGGGAATGTGGCTGCATGTTTGAATGATTAAAGGATGCATGTGGGTTGGAATTGCATGTGCAATGAATATGTGGCTGCATGTGCAAGGGGACAATCTGAAAATGCATGTGAAAGCATGTGTTGGCTGCAATGATGAAATGGATGGGAGTGCATGTGGCTTAATTAATTAAAGGGAGTGCATGTGCAATGTTTTAAAGGATGGAATGCATGTGAATATGATGGAAATCTGATATGGTGATGGGAGATGCATGTGGCTGATTTATGCATGTGAATGCATGTGGCTGCAATGGATTAGGAATCCTTCAATTTCGTCCATTCCTTTTGCTCCAAACATAAGCTATCCATTCCAAGTCCAATTTTGCTCCAAAATGCTCCAAAATGCATCTTTTTGCTTCCTTAGCCATATGAACCTAAAAACACACGAAAATGGCTTAAACGACTAAAACAACTATGAATTAACAATATAAATGCACGAAAACATGCTAAGTAAGTCGCCTAAATATGCTTCTATCAAATTCCCCCACACTTATCTTTTGCTAGTCCTCGAGCAAAACAAAACAAAAGAAACCAAAAACAAAACAAAACGAACAAAACACAACCTATACCTTCCAACAATCGTCTCAGGGATTTCCAATGCACATGACAAGTTAAAAAATCATTATTCCCACAGATTTTAGCCATCTTTACACTTAAGTACATTCTTACTCATAGTCACCACATACTAGTTCACAATTAAGCATTTAAAACCATGATTTGAATGTAGTAACATGCCTTTAGAGAATTCCCTCAATTCCTCACTAGATGTACTCTCGTTTTTCACACAGATTTTCTGACTACACTCCCTACACTAGGTATATGTGAGAAGATTGATGTAAACATGTAGACGAACACTCACATATGTTATAACAAGGAAAGCATTTTCTGGATTTATGATAATCACATGAATATGATCTCATGAATGGAATGCTACTACTTAGGATGAGAACCAGTGATTCCATAAGCTCATATCAATTCCAAACTCCACATTATTGAACACATAACGATCAAGATAGAAGCATAAGGGTTGAGACGGGGCTAAAGGTGTTTGGCTAACAAAGAAGGGATATGGAAAACAAAGGTTCTTAAAGAAATAGCGAGCAAAGCATTTGAATTAACTTAGAATTCATTTTAGAACGCAGAAGTCAACTTTGAACACCCAAGGGGAAGTCACAAAACTTCGGGCCATATTCAACTTTTTGGGCCCTTTCTTCAACAATCACACTTGTGAGTCCATTCTCACTTATTTTCACTCTTTTTCTTTCTTTTCTTCTTCTTTTTCTCACATTTTTTTTTTCTTTTTCCCGTGCCTCCTTTAAGACTTAGGCACATACATACACACAAAAAACCCTTCCCCCACACTTATTTTCTGCAACATATTAATCAAAAGGAATTCATTATCCGTCATGCTTACTATGCTTCAAGAACAAGGGTACGGATGGTCCTAATCTAGGCTAGGTGAGGATGATATGGGTTAACAAAGAACATGGGCTAAACAAGGCTCAACGGGGTTAAAACTTACAACATATACGAAATATGGGAAGTAAGGCTATTTGGCTATGGTGGCAACTACACAACTTCATCTTGATATATGTTATGCAATTCAATGTCATGCTTTGAATGAAACGGATATAAGTTCTAGCATTTAGTTCTATCATGATACAATTGCATTCTAAGTAGCAACCAAGCAAGGATAATGAGATCATGCAACAACTTTAGAAAACAAAGAATCACAGAAAATAACTCTCCAAAGAAAGTAATGGCTCGAGTCTCACAGGGATGTAGCGTTATTATGAGTTTCTTCCTTCAAGCATGTTACAAAAACGAATTTTTCTTTTATGATTGCATGTGAAGTCATACATTATAACCATAACCAAGCATATACCAAGAGTAAATCAAACTTTCATCCATGTTTATAACTCTCTTTAACAGTCATGCAATTACAAACCAAATCCTTATCATTGTGTTGGAAGGTACCCTAAGACACAAACACACAAAAACGACTCAAAACACTCTTTTTAGGCTTTTTAAAACATGTTTTTCAACTTTTTATGTGATTTTCGAAGTTATAAAACAAAACATACTAAAAACACTCTAAGACAACTTAAAAACACCTTAAAACAGCAAGGAACAACATTTGAAGTAATGGGTGATAAAATCCCACGAATTTGCATTAAACATACTTAGTTACCCCCCCCCACACTTAAATCAAACATTGTCCTCAATGTTTTAAGCATAGATTCACACAAAACATAAGTAAACACACAAAAAGCATTTAAACATACTAAACATGGCAGAATGTAATTAACAAAGAGAAGAGTTTAGGGACGCAAATCTGGTTATGGAGTGTAAATTCCCTCTTCTCCTTGGTGATTGCATTGAGGCTTTGATCTTTGTGATTCCACAGGCTTACTCTTGAACTGGTTTCCGCCCATTGTTGATTTTCCTTTGTGCTACTGGGCTGGAGGATTCTTTTGGTCTTCCCCGAAGGTCTGAGCTTACCCCTTTGGTCTGTTTCTTTGTTCAATCTTTCCAATTCGTATTGAAAAGGGTTGGAGGATAACTCAGCCTATGTTTGTCTCCACATGCTTCAATGTATCATTTTCGCTTGCCTTACTCGCTCCCCTTTGCAGAAGTGGTCCCTTCTCCGGAAGTGTATCAACCGTTGAAGATGACTACTCGAGAGCAACGCTAGGTAAGCAATCAGGAATAGATTCCAGGCAGTTGGCTCCAGATCGGAAGACTGACTCCAAGTGCCGGCTGATTGCTTCTTTTACTTTGCCATGCGAGTAAGAACAAGGACAAAGAAAAAGACAGGGAAAGAGCATGATATGAGATACTTTTGCTTTTGACCTTGATGATATGAGATACCTTTGCTTTTGAAGAAGCGGTGAATGAATCAGCACACTTCAATCCGCCATTTCCTCCTGGGTCATCTGTACTCCAGGCATCTGGTATCATCTTTGGGGAAGAAGAAAGAATTGAGTATTTCGAAAGGCTTTGCTGGGAGTGCGCCCTCAGAGGTGAGGGAGAGTTGGGCATTTTCTTCAGGTTTGCCTTGCCATAAAAGACGAAGGTCGACATATATAGAAATAATATCAAGTGGTGGTACTGTTTTTTTACCCTTGTCGACAAACGTTTTGATCCCGCAAATCCGGCTTTTTGAAATAGTGGCGCCCCTTCGATTTCTGAACGACGCCTCTTCGATTTCTGAGCGGACGCCCCTTCGATTTCTGAACGACGCCCCTTCTCTTTCTGAACGACACGTGGTAGTGCAAATGCGGCTCCTTTTGACAAAGCTGCACGCGTTTTCTGAAAAGCAGAGAAAGCGTCGCCGAACTTTGCACTTGTCGGCTAAAGATGTGTAGTTGCGATGATGGCCTCCACGTGTTGTCTGAAAAGAAGAACTCTTTTGACAAAGTTGAACGCGTCTTCTGAAAAGCCGAGAAAACGTCGCCTAAATTACGCCGGAAATTCCGGCTTTTTGAATCAGTGGACGCGTCGCCTTGGCTTTTTATAGAGCTATCGATCACCACATACTAACACACTCTGAAAACTTCCCATTCTTGAAAATCGACTCCGGCCCTTTGAAATTTAATTCCACCCCTTCTCTTTGAACACTTTTGAAAAAAAAAAATGGCAAACTCATCGAACCTTAGCTTGGAATTGAGCCTTAGCAGTGATACGGGCGCGCCGCGTCAAGGTAACGTATGGCGCCCTTCTTTCTTATCTTCTAACGGTCTTCTTACAGGTGAAGACTCCGTGATGCAGGACGCCACAACAGCTACAATAGTAGCTAGGAACCTCCTCACTCCAAAAGATAGTAGGCTGCTGTCAGGACGGTCCGATGAGTTGGCTGTTCAAGAGTCCCTCGCACTTAGTGTTCAGTGTGCGAGTTCTGTGTCCAACATGGGCCAACGCCTGCTTGCCCGCTCCCGTCAGGTGGAATCATTGATGGCAGAGGTGGAAAGTCTCAAGCAGGAGATCCAGCAGCTTAAGTACGAGAATAGAAGTTTGCATGTGCTTGCAAACAACTATTCGACGGGCATGAAGAGGAAGCTTGATGAGCTGCAAGAGTCTGAAGGTCGGATTCACAGTGACCGTCAAAGGTTTTCGTCTTTCCTCCAGAGGCACCTTTTTCCTGGATCATCCAGCGTTTGGCCAAGTATTGAGGCCTGGAATGCTCTAGCTCCGATGCCTCCCGCTCCGATGCCTTCCGCTCCAGTGTCTTCCGCTCCGATGCCTTCCGCTCCAATGCCTTCCGCTCCGATGTCTTCTGCTTCAAAGCCTCGTAGTGGGGCTTCACGTAAACAACCTTTGTGAAGCTCCATCTTTCTCCATGTTTAGTATCTTCTTTTTTTTTTTTTTTTTTTTTTTTTTTTTTTTTTTTAACATAAATAAAATCAAATGGCATGGAATTGGTCCTTGAATGGAAGGTGATACTTGAAGTGAACCGGCATTAGTTTGAATTCTAGTGTAGGTGCCTGATTCATAAAAAACAGCAAGTTAGTATAAAATGTAATGGAATTTGGAAAAAAAAACTTACTTGTTTTGTCCGATAAGAACTCAATGACAAACACCACTCCTTTCAAAGTTTCAGGGATATTGGACTTGGCCAGATTGCAAGTGATGGTTATGACTTGTCCCATGTCATCAAATTTAACTTCTTTGGATTTTGTGGTTTCAAGAACGTCCTCTTTGATGAATTCATGACATTCCCTACTTTGCACCTTTGGAAGGGCTTCCAAGATGTCTTTTTCACTTTCTTCTTCCTTGGAATTCATGAACCTGCAAGGAATAGGGATATTTGTTGGAATGGGGTTAGAACTAATTGGAACAACCTTACTTGAATTAGGTGGCGTAGGAGCAATAAGTGCTTCTGACAAAGGTGCTTCAAATCCTCCCTTCGGATTTACAATGGTTGAACTAGGGAGTTTGCCTTGGTCGCAAAATTGTCCTACGAACTCCGCTATCTGCCCAATTTGCTTTTCCAAGTGGTCCAACCTTTTGTCTTCTTGTCGAGCCTCATTGTCTTGATTTTGTGAGCCCTGCACCAAACAAATTAATTCGTTAAGCTTTTGATTATAATCTATTGACGAACTTAAATTTGGTTGGGCATATTGAATATGAGGTTGTGGTGGGTGCATAGGTCTTGAATAGAACTCCTCATATGGCTGCCAATATCCTTCTTCTTGAACATGTTGAGGTTCCCACCACATAGAGTTTGAATGATCACTCCAATCTGAACTGTAAGTATTGGAAAACACGTTATTCCTTGATTGAAGATCAAATATATCAACACTTTGCATTTGAGACCTTTCCATGAGCTGTGACAAAAGAGAAGCATTATCAAGTGCCATGTTGTTCTTCTCTAGTATTTGAATTCAACAAACAAAACAAAAATCAAAAACTAAAACTAAAATACATAACAGAAACAAACAATCCAAGAGATTAGCAAATTTGCTAATCCCCGGCAACGGCGCCAAAATTTGATGCGAGATTTATACGCACACAAATTAAACCCTCTTTTTGTCAATTGTAGTATAAGTATAAGTAGGGATCGTTCTGGACCGGGGATTAGGAGGGATTGTTAATCACTTGGATTTGACTCAAAAACATAAAAACAAAGTTAAAAACGTTCACAAAGACTCAAAGGACTCAAAACAAGTTCAAAAGACTCAAAACTGCCTAAAAACACTAACTAGGCAGTTTCTGACCTTAACCCCAATGTTGGACGAATTTAGGATTATGGCTTGATTCAAACGTAAAATAACAATATAAAACACTATACTAGACTCAAAGAATGCAAAACTAAACTTTAAAACACTAAAACAAACCAAAAGACTCAAACATCACCCAAAACACTCAAAACAGCCTTAAAATCACTTTCTGGGCAGTTTTGAGCACTTTGGTGAATTTGGACGAATTTTGGGAAATAAATTGAATCAAAACACTTTAAAACATAAACTAAACAAAGTCTAAACACTAAAGAACAAGAAAGTAAAGGGGGGGTTAGGTTTTGACGAATTTAAACTAAAAGAACAGATTGTAAGTAAAAGCAAAATGTAAATGTGAATGTGTGATAGAATTGAATGGAATGAAGGCTAGCTAAGGGGTTCATCTCCATACATGTTATACTTGCATAATAAAATGATTTCCAATTGCATTTCAATAAACTATGATACTCAACACCCCAAGTTAACCGTGATGCACTAATTAACCTTCAAATCTTCCTAACGTTATTGAATTGGATGATGCATGCGACAATTCAAAACATTCCCCACAAGTCCTCAACATGAATGCATAGAAGAGGTACAAGCAAGAATCATTACGCTCTATGAAAATTATAAGTGTTGACGAGGCATTCGTTACTATGATTGCATGAAACTTATGCCAAGAATTTGTTTAACGCGATTGTTTATAAGCAACCTCCACTACTTGCGAATATAAGTTCGTAACTATTAGGTGAAACTCACTTATATTCTAGCGTCATATTCATGCATGAAAATTAAGCGCGCATTCTCAATAAACATACATAAATAAGTTATCAATCAAATGGTTAAACAAATTGAATCCACAACTTATGAAACGCAATTAGAAGTAATCAAATCAAAATGCAAGCATAAACATATATTTCGAATTCCCCCCTAGCCAAGGGGGGTTTAGTTGAATTTAAACATTGGAATCAAAGAAACACCTAAACATTCCAACAACTCAAACTTGAATTGTATGAACGTTTAGGCACTCTTCTCTTCCATTCCTCATACGTACAAAACAAAGAGTATTGAAATTAAACATTGAAATCAAAGAAACACCTAAACATTCCAACAACTCAAACTTGAATTGTATGAACGTTTAGGCACTCTTCTCTTCCTCTTCGTTGTAGCACAAGGTCTAAGGATAGTTTGATGGTGTGAATGGTTTGGGGAGTGGTTGGAGTGGCTGCAATGGAGGAGAAAAGTGTTTTGGTGGCTGCTGCAAGGGTGTGGAGAGGTTTTGACGAATTTCTGGAATATGGAAGAGTGAATGAATGAAATGTGTATGAATGAGTGTGTATTTATAGGTGAAATGGGGGGGAACATGACAGCTAGGAGGGAATGTGGCTGCATGTTTGAATGATTAAAGGATGCATGTGGGTTGGAATTGCATGTGCAATGAATATGTGGCTGCATGTGCAAGGGGACAATCTGAAAATGCATGTGAAAGCATGTGTTGGCTGCAATGATGAAATGGATGGGAGTGCATGTGGCTTAATTAATTAAAGGGAGTGCATGTGCAATGTTTTAAAGGATGGAATGCATGTGAATATGATGGAAATCTGATATGGTGATGGGAGATGCATGTGGCTGATTTATGCATGTGAATGCATGTGGCTGCAATGGATTAGGAATCCTTCAATTTCGTCCATTCCTTTTGCTCCAAACATAAGCTATCCATTCCAAGTCCAATTTTGCTCCAAAATGCTCCAAAATGCATCTTTTTGCTTCCTTAGCCATATGAACCTAAAAACACACGAAAATGGCTTAAACGACTAAAACAACTATGAATTAACAATATAAATGCACGAAAACATGCTAAGTAAGTCGCCTAAATATGCTTCTATCAATAACCACATATCATATCACTCATCACTTATCACTTATCACTTATCATCATCACTTATCATATCACTTATCACTTATCATCATCACTTATCACTTATCACTTATCATCATCACTTATCACTTAACATGCATAACACACATCCATTCTAACACATTGTCATTGCACATGCATTTCCTTCATTAATTAACCCACATGCACCCTTTATTCTTTCACCATTTCAGCCATCTTCCACACCCTTTAATCATTCAAACATTCACCCACATGCATTTCTAACCCACATGCACCCTAGATTCTAATCACCCATTCACATTTAATCATTCATTCCCATCAGATTTCTAGCATATTCACATGCATTCCATCCTTTAAAACATTGCACATGCACTCCACATGCATTCATCCTAGCTGTCATGTTTCCCCTTTCATCATTCCCTCACATTCTTTAAATCAGCCAACACATGCATCCACCTTTCTCCCATCAGATTTCCAACATTGCACATGCATTCCCCTTACAATTTCAGCCATCCTAGCTGTTTTGCACATGCATTCACTTAACCTAGCTGTCATGTTCCCTCTCCCATCCATTCATCTCCCTATAAAAACCATTCACACTCATTCACACTCATTCACACACAATTCACTCTTCCATATTCCAGAAATTCGTCAAAACCTCTCCACACCCTTGCAGCAGCCACCAAAACACTTTTCTCCTCCATTGCAGCCACTCCAACCACTCCCCAAACCATTCACACCATCAAACTATCCTTAGACCTTGTGCTACAACGAAGAGGAAGATAAGAGGGCCTAAACGTTCATACAATTCAAGTTTGAGTTGTTGGAATGTTTAGGTGTTTCTTTGATTTCAATGTTTAATTTCAATACTCTTTGTTTTGTACGAATGAGGAATGGAAGAGAAGAGGGCCTAAACGTTCATACAATTCAAGTTTGAGTTGTTGGAATGTTTAGGTGTTTCTTTGATTCCAATGTTTAAATTCAACTAAACCCCCCTTGGCTAGGGGGGGGATTCGAAATATATGTTTATGCTTGCATTTTGATTTGATTACTTCTAATTGCGTTTCATAAGTTGTGGATTCAATTTGTTTAACCGTTTGATTGATAACTTATTTATGTATGTTTATTGAGAATGCGCGATTAATTTTCATGCATGAATATGACGCTAGAATATAAGTGAGTTTCACCTAATAGTTACGAACTTATATTCGCAAGTAGTGGAGGTTGCTTATAAACAATCGCGTTAAACAAATTCTTGGCATAAGTTTCATGCAATCATAGTAACGAATGCCTCGTCAACACTTATGATTTTCATAGAGCGTAATGATTCTTGCTTGTACCTCTTCTATGCATTCATGTTGAGGACTTGTGGGGAATGTTTTGAATTGTCGCATGCATCATCCAATTCAATAACGTTAGGAAGATTTGAAGGTTAATTAGTGCATCACGGTTAACTTGGGGTGTTGAGTATCATAGTTTATTGAAATGCAATTGGAAATCATTTTATTATGCAAGTATAACATGTATGGAGATGAACCCCTTAGCTAGGTTCCCATCCATTCAATTCCATCAAATTCATCTTTACATTCTGTCTAGTTTATTAACTTCTTTCGTTATTTCAATTCTCGTCAATTTAAAACCCCCCCTTTACTTTCTTGTTCTTTAGTGTTTAGACTTTGTTTAGTTTATGTTTTAAAGTGTTTTGATTCAATTTATTTCCCAAAATTCGTCCAAATTCACCAAAGTGCTCAAAACTGCCCAGAAAGTGATTTTAAGGCTGTTTTGAGTGTTTTGGGTGATGTTTGAGTCTTTTGGTTTGTTTTAGTGTTTTAAAGTTTAGTTTTGCATTCTTTGAGTCTAGTATAGTGTTTTATATTGTGTTTTTACGTTTGAATCAAACCATAATCTTAAATTCGTCCAACATTGGGTTTAAGGTCAGAAACTGCCTAGTTAGTGTTTTTAGGCAGTTTTGAGTCTTTTGAACTTGTTTTGAGTCCTTTGAGTCTTTGTGAACGTTTTTAACTTTATTTTACGTTTTTGAGTCAGTTTCCAAGTGATTTGCAATCCCTCCTAATCCCCGGTTAAGAACGATCCCTACTTATACTTATACTACAATTGACAAAAAGAGGGTTTAATTTGTGCGCGTATAAATCTCGCATCAAAAGGTTAGTTAGAGGGTCCTTCTCCACACATGCACATATGTAACACAAATTGATTTCCAAATTTTATCCCTTTAAACCATGAATGACAATGCCCCAAACTAATTGTGAAAAGCACAAATTAACTTTCAGATTTTCCTAGTTTCATTGAATTGGATGGAAAACACATTGGCAATCAAATTATTCTTATCAAATTCCCTACATGAACTACATAATAGAGATAAAATCAACAATCATTAAGCTTTTTGAAAATCCTAAGCATTGACTAGGCATTCGTAACTATGAATTGCATGATACTCTTGCCTAGAATTTACTTAATACAATCATGACTAGTGATTTTTACTACTTGTGAATATAAGTTCATAACGATTAGGTGAAATTCCCTTATATCCTAGCATCAAATTCATGCATGAAAACTAAGTATGCATCCTTAATCAACACACAAGAACAAGTTCTCAATAAATCAATTAACTAAATCACATTCACAATTCAAGAAACAAAATCTGGAGGAAATCAATTCATATAAAACATAAGTCCATGGCTTCGAATTCACCTCTAACTAAGAAAAACTTAGTTACACATGTTCATAACAATTGAAAAGCAAATTAAAATAAACATGAAAACGAAACGAGGGAAGAAAAAACTTTGAAAGTCTCCAAGGGTTGCAGATTCCTTGCGGCACAAGGGTCTTCTCCTCCTATGGAAGCCACGACACTCCTTCTTCTCCCTAAGATTTGCGGCACAAGGTTGTATTTTCTGAATGGATGGTGTGTGTGTGTGAATGAATGAACGAATTGAATGATGAATGGCTGCCTAAGGTGTGTAAGGGGGTGCGGCAACTTAAGGTCCCTTTATATAGTATTCGGCCAAAACCCTAGCAATCAGAATTTAGGGTTAAACCTAGCAGAAATAAGTGATTAGGGCCCCTGGGGTTTGCGGCAAAGGTTGGGAACTTAAGTCCTAGCCCAATTGGTTTCAGATATGGACTTATACAATCCAAATCCAAGAGGAAAAGGGCCAAATTAAATCAGAATCCAATCAGAAAAAGGTTTAGGAAATTCGTCCAAAATTGGGCCTTTTAGAAACTAAGTGTTTTGTGGCTGATTTTGGGTGTTCTAGAAGGCATAAAAGGGGGAAAGGTGCGGCACCCTTTTAGGGTCAGATAAGGCTTCTAGAAATTAGGTTTTTAGGTCCACTTGCAGCTAGGATTAAGGGGGAACAAGATAAGGTTAGGATAAGATAGGATAAGGTTTGGATAAGATAAGGTTGTTAGGATAAGTTTCCATATTTCTTGCTCTTTCCTTATCTTCTTTGTCTTGAACTTTCCTTTTCTGATTTGTAGCATATTCCTAGCCTCTTTTGACTCCAAATTCGTCCATCCACCTTGCTCCATATACAAGCTATCCATAATAAGCCCAAAACTGCTCTAAAAAGCTCAAAATTGCCTTTTCTTGCCAACTTTGTCATTAGGACCTACAAACAAACGAAAATGGCTCAAGACACTATAATAAGTAGTAATTAGCTCACTAAATGCAAGGAAATAGCATAACTAAGTAGCATAAATATGCTACTATCACCTTTTTTTCTCTATATCAATATTTTACAGATTTCTCGCCACCACTCTCTCGCTCCTCCCCTTCTCCCTTCCTCCTCCTCCTCACGTGCCCGCTCGGCGCCCCCCCCCCCCCCCCCCCCCCCCCCAAAAAAAATCCTCCCAACCCCGAACTCCCTCTTCCGCCTCACCCAAAAACCACCTCGAATTTTCGTACGAAAACCCATAATATGTATTTCTGTAGGAAGAATGATAGATCAATCAATGAGGGAAGATAATCGAATCGACGAAATGTGGATAATGAAAACTCAAAGCCTAACCACCCTTCCACAGATACATCTTACTTCCGTTCCAAATTCGGTTTGTGGATCTTCATCCCTGCCAACCTCCACCAACGACATAACTGGGTAGGGCTGCCATGGTAGTCAATTTTGTCCATCCTCGCCCCAAAATCATCCCATCTCTGATATTTTCCTGCACAGTCAATGTACCTCAAAGCCTTTAAGTTCTCACTCCTTAAGTTGGCACCAAGGATCACCCTATCAAATATGGAAATAGGTTAGTTGGGGTTGGGGTATGGTGGTGAGGGAAAGGTGGGTCGTGTATGGAGAAATGGGACAAAGGAAAGTGGAGTGGAAGAGGGAGGGGAAGGGTCGATGTACTTAGGTATTTAGGTTTTTAGTTTTTTTTTTAATTTTCAAAGTGTTTTTTATTTTATATTTTTTAATATCCACATGGGCCCATCAATACATGGGGCACCCAATCATTGTTCACGTGGGTTCCACATCACCAATTAACAGTTGATTTAATAGTAACCTTAACAGATGTATGAAAGTGTTCCAAAATTATGACTTCGTATACCAGTCTGGGATGAAAAAAACTTGATGTACCAAATGTTGAAAATCAAGAAACTTGAGGGTAGTAAACTGAGATTAACCCTTATATTTATTTAAAAATGATTAATATTAATACTCTATATAAATTTAAGAATTACAAAAACTTACATGGATCTGCTCCGTTAGCTCATCGCCAGGCTGCATGTATACCTCCTAGAACATGTTAATCTCAAGAAACTTTGACCTCGCCAGAATTAAAAAACATTAACAAATATGCCATGAAGATGTATTAAAATTTAAAATAAATATATGTTTACTTGACATCTCTCCTCTATCCTATAGGAGAAGCATCGCGAGCTGGAGTGATGGAGAAGTTTCATGTTCAACCTATTTATTGCGTTGGCCTTGGCTCTTTTTTATTAAACACAAAAAAAAAAACATATTAGAGTGTATATTAATAAAAAAATTATTGAAATATTTTAAATATTACTAAATATTATTAGAATACAATAATATATTTTTTATTTACCAGATATTTTTCATTCAGAAAATGTTGCAGAGCCATGCCCAATCTTCAGGGTGGTTCACCAACTCCTTTGGGCACCCAATTGTTAGAGCGATATCCAGATCCTTGAATTTCTCATAATGCTTGTGGAGTTGCTTTTCCACTGAGTGAACCGGCCTGAGAACATCTCGTGTATGTACTTGGTCTGATTGGCATTGAGGCCTTGGAGATCGTAGTGATGATGCAAATTTCAAAAATATTATTAATAGAAGTTGACAATACTAACCGATAACTTATGAAGAACCGCATCCTTGATCTCACTTATGACCACTCTCCAAAACCCCTACTAGAGGGAGCAATGGCTCCTAACAACCGAACCAATGTCGTAAACTAATACGTTGTGCTACTCCTTTGTGGCAGTCGCCCGAGTCGAGGATCCCACGTAATGTAGATAAGGTCGTTGGTTGTGCGGATGACCTTTGAGGTCTCCATGAGTCTTCATTGGCACCTAGTGCTTTTATGAATTGAAAAGTAAAAAAAGTTAAGGTCAGAACCAACTAAATATTCTACCAAAATTTGGCAAAACCTTCCCTAAACGTATAACATTTTCCAAAACCTGCAAACGATAAAAACAACACATCCGGCCAACAATCAAAACTTTTTAAATTAAAATGATGAACATAAAGATTTAATACTTGTCTCGAATCCTCTTCCCTTCACGGCAGAAGCTGGTGTAAACTGCTCAGGCTCTATGATACTCTAGGGGCATTGATGAGACTGTCGAGTATTCATCAAAGGATGCGTCACCGAAGAAGTCGATGGCAAAATCAGATACAGGGGACCAAATGGAGGTACTTGATATATCAGAATCAGGTCCACTACCAGTGGAGCGGTGGCAGCAGTAATAGGAGGTGAGGGAGGTGTCGAATAAAACCTATTAATTGCCTGACGTCCCCTAATCAACTACGACATCTATAAAGACAATTGAACGACAAGCATTTCAAATAAATTGTCAATTTATAATTGTTAATCAAGGCAGATCAAAATATGACTACCTTAGAAGTTTAGTCATGGCCTCAATTGCTTCAATCATGAAGCTACACAGACATATCATTGATGCTACCATCATCTTGTTCCAGAGTAGTGGACGAAGTCCATCGACTTTACTAAGAATGACCATGCTTGTTCTACAAGATACGAAAACTTGATCCGATATGGAATCAGCCAAGTTTCCTATATTCTTGGAGTTCCTACAATCTAGGGATTGGCATATGCTGCAAGTAATCACATTCCTAAGAAGATGCAATATCTACCCCTAGATATCCTTTGGGACTCTCATGGTTTAATATGGATTATATATCCTAAAAGAATTCTATCTCGACTGGTAGAAATGCATCCTTCTAGTGTTTATCTCTAGTAACACAATTATTGTACGCTTATTCTCTTGCCCACTACTTGAGTCTCTAATGTTGTTTACTGACTTAACTCATAGTTTTGGCTCGTACCCCACTGGTCCTAAGGTTACATGCCATTTTTTGTTGTCTTTACAAGTAAACGAGTTTGTGCACCTCCACCATTCACGGTGGTGTGCTAATTTGATTTCAAAAATTGGTGATTTCATTGAAAGTGAACTCCTATTCCTTCCGACCATATTACTCTACCACATCCATGTTTATAGAAGAAAACTCAGTTAATGCTAACATTAACATTGCGGCGACAAACAACCAGTCCCAATGCCTTGGTCACCCATGGCATGGACAATCCAGTTCCCGACGTCTTTATTACTTCTAGTGCGAACAATCAGTTTCCTGATGCTACAACCATCATAGATCAGAGAGAATGAAGATACTCCCACTACTTGAACCCCTCCCGCCATGGATAATATTTGCGAGATCTTGCTAAAGATCAACACTTATGATGACAAACTATAGAAGACCTATACGATTTCTTGGGCATAGAATAACTTAAAAGAACATCGAAAATCAGATGAAACCCTTGGAGAACTCTAGCAGTGTTATTCCATAAACCTAGATTTTGGTCTTCAATTATGGGAATCTAAGTACCATAACCTCTTAAGGGAAACCAATCATGCCAACCTCTATTTTGACTCTAATAGAAGTTGTTGATTTGAACACGAGCGCGTCTACGATGTCCAGATCATCAATCATGCCTCTACATGTGGGATTCGAGTCTGAAGTGACTCTGATCCTTTAGACACAGCATGAGCGCCTTGAATAAAGCCTATCATCTAAATATTGATCACCTAGAATCCTTAAAAGAACAAGAGCGGCACCGACCGTTGACCTGTGAATGCTTCAGGGACGCATCGAGGGAGATTCGATCTCGCATTCACGGCAAGATTATCGCCAAGCCTATGAGCTCACTTTCTTCAAAAATTGAGTATGCAACTCTGCTTGAGAAGTTCTCTTAACCCAGATTTAAGAACTTCCATAGAGACTCTTGTGCGAACTACCGTATCATGCACTACCCCAACAATGACATATGGATAAACAAGATGTTCCCATCCACTCTTGAGGGGCCCTCTGGGAGATGGTTCTTGGAGTTACGAGTCTGATCCATCCACAGCTTCGAAAGCTTGACTTCACAAACACCAAGCCAGTGCATCGTGACATTTGCAAACGTCATGACGCCATATTCAGCATGACTGCCCAATCCAAGGATAAAATTCTCAAAGTTTACATAAAGTAGTTATGTGTAGAATTGGTTGAAGTAGAGAAGCCAAATGATAGGCTCGCCACCATGGCTTTTAAGAAAGGACTTTACATCCACTAGCCTCTCTCCCAAAGCTGAACAAAAAAAAATATATAGCTACACCACTCAAGAGTCCTTCAATGTGGTGGACAACCTCATTGACTAGGATAACAAGACTAGGAAGTAGATCTCCAACTAGGATCATAGCAGGAGATCCGATCGGAAGCAAGATAGTTGTGATACCCTGCCTCCATTTCCCAATCGGAATGACATAAGAGGAAGCAAAGATAAATAAGCCTAGTCTAAACCACAGTAATACACAGCCTTAAACACCACTATCAGCAACATCTTCCATAACATCAAGGACAAGGCTTACCTCAAGCAGCAGAAGCCTCCGCTTGACCATTTGGCTAAGAAAAAGCCAAATGAGTATTGCTCATTTGACTAGTGCACTAGTCACACTACCTTGAGATACAGCACGCTAAGAATCACATTGAAGAATTGCTTGATCAGGGGCATTGTTGGGAGTTCGTTGAGAGCAAAGCAGGAATGAGGAACCCGATGAGGGGAAGAACCAAGGTAAGCTCGACTAACTTGAGCTCACTAATGATGAGGAAGATCGGCGCCTGGCAAATAAGCCTACCTCAGCATCAATTGCATCTATGGAGGATAAGAGATGCCAGAATACAAGAAAGCTGACAGTCCCAAATCATAGAAATGAACTCTAATCACCTTGAGGTGAAACGTCCTAAAGCATCGCCAACAACATTAAAGGCCCCTCTCCGAACTACGTGGTTTGATTCTTTGATGACATGAGAACATATGTAGGCCATCCAATTTGGATTCATCCACAAGTCCATAGAGAACTCATCTCCTTAACACCCCACAGTAGGCTAATTGTCAAAGATGATCCTCGATGTAAACATGCGTTGTATCATTTTTTGCTAGAACTATAATTGTGATTTGATTAGATATGTAGGCAGTCCAATTTGGATTCAATCACCCTTCCCCCTTAAACCCTCATTCTTCTATTAATAAGAATTTAGTTTTGTTATCTTGCAACTTTTGTTTGTTTGTTAATTCTCTTCTTTCTTTTTTTTTTTTTTTTTTTTTGTTGTATATTAAATGCCCTAATATTCTGAATAACAACAACTTTGAAACTTTGCATAATTGCAAGTCTAAAAATTAAAGGTGATAGTATATAATGAGCCTTTTATAGCTGATAGGAGCATATTTAAGCGACTTAGTTAGCTTGTTTTCGTACATTTATGTTGTTAGTTCATAGTTATTTTAGTAATTTAAGCTATTTTCGTGTGTTTTTAGGTTCATATGGCTAAGAAAGCAAAAAGGTGCATTTTGGAGCATTTTGGAGCAAAATTGGACTTGGAATGGATAGCATATGCTTGGAGCAAAAGGAATGGACGAAATTGAAGACCTAAAGCTGTGAGGATTCCTAATCACAAGAGGATTCCTAATCAAAAGAGGAATCCTAGTCAAAGAAGGTTTCCTACTCGAAGTAGGAAAGTTAAGCCAAGGTTTCCTATTTTGGTTTAACCTTTCCTAATCCTAAAATACCTCATGTTTCAGCAACATTGAAGACTCCTATGCATTTTAGGACACAAATCAAGCCTTCCTTGCAACCTAATTGCCCTTGCCGTGCATTCCATAGTGTTTCCCTTCTTTGCCGTGCAAGGGAGGTCCTTATTTCCTATTCTATGTCATAAAACCACATTCATTTTCACCCCAATCTCAGCCGCACCCTACATACCTTTTCTATCCCAAATCCTTGCCTAAATTCAGCATTAAATCACATTCCTTTTCATACAATTGATGCCGCAAGTTACCTTCCCTTCTCCCTTTGATTTCTGATTTCATATGTCCTTTTCCTTATGGATTTGGGGTGGAATCCTTTCCTAAACTATGTAATAAACCTTAGGATTCCTTATCTCAAATAAATACCAAAGTCGTACCCCTTATTCTACCCTAATCATTCACCCACACAATCTGTTATCCTTCATCCTTTCTCCCAACCTTTGCCGCAGCCGCACCACCCTACCAACCTAAATCCATTCAAAAACCAGAAATCCATCCAAAATCACCCAAGAACTCTTGTGCCGCAGCCTTGCAAGGAAGAAGAAGAGAAGAAGAAGCCTTGGACGTTTGTGCATTCAAGTTGGAGTGTTGAAACGTTTTTAGGTGTAATCTATCGTTTGTTTTCAATGTTTAATTCAATTTTTCTTTGTTTTGTTGTGAACATGAGAGGCTAAACTCATTTTAGCTAGGGGAGGCTTTGAAACCATGATTACGTTTATGATATGAGTTGATTAATCCTAGTTGTGATTTCATAAATTGTGAATGCAATTTACTTAACCGTTTGATGGATAACTTATTCTTGTATGTTGATTAGGGAGGCCTACTTAATTTGCATGCTTGAATTTGGTGCTAGAATATAAGGGAGTTTCACATAATCGTCACAAACTTATATTCACAAGTAGTTAAGGTTGTTTTCACAATCATGTTAAGTAAATTCCTAGCATGAGTATCATGATGTCATAGTTACAAGTGTTTTGTCAATACTTATGATTTTCATTGAACGTAATGATCTTTGATTGTATCTCTATTATGATGTCACGTAGGGAACTTTTGAAGAATGCTTTGGGTTGTCGTATGATGTCATCCAATCCAATAACTTAAGGAAAATATGAGGGTTAATTAGTGATGTCACGGTTAATCTGGGGTGTTAAGGTTCATGGTTTATAGGAAAAGCAACTGGAAATCAATTTGTGTTTGAATGTATCATGTGTGGAAAAGTATCTTCTAGCTATCTAATCATCCATTGGTTTTCCCAAATTCGTCCAAATCTCTTTTAAGTCTTTTAGTTACTTGTTTTTCTCTTAAATTCGTCCAAAACTCAATCCCCTTTACTTTCTTGTTTCAAATCTGTCCTAAAGTGTGTTTTTAAGTATTTTGAGTCAAAACCAATTCTATTTTCATCCAAATTGAGTCCTAGAGTCTAGTTTGAGGCTTTTTTTATTATTTTGAGTTATTTGGAGTCTTTTAAGTTTGTTTTGAGTCATATAAGTTTAGTTAAGAGTCTTTTGAGTTTGTTAAAGTGTTTTGAAGCCTATTCTTATATCTTTGAGTCAGTTTTCATTAGATTAGCAATCCCTCCTAATCCCCGGCTTAGAACAATCCCTACTTATATCTATACTACAATTGTCAAAAAGAGGGTTTAATTTGTGTGCTATCTCTTATCACATCAATAGCCCATTTTGTAGTGTTCCATTTAGTCACTTAGGAGGCTCAAACCATATTAAGCGCCATTACGATAGGCGGGCTATGGACATGGGGCCTGGGCCCCCTAATATGGAAGTCTAGCGCACTATCCAACCTCCAAAAAGACTATACGACCTAAGGGTTATGGGTTATAACATTCAAACGGGAAAGATTGTACGTCATTTGAGGGAATAAGAGAAAGGTTGTGGGTTATAACATTCAAACACTAATCTGGAAGTCCAGCACACTGATAGGAGCATATTCATGCAACTTAAATGGCTTGTTCTCGTGCATTTACGTTATGTTTCTCTAGTTATTTTAGTCCTTTATGCTTCTTTTGTGTGTTTTCAGGTTCTAAGGGCCTAGGGAGCAAGAAAGTGCATTTTGAGGCCATTTGGAGCATTTTTGGGCATGGATTGGATAGCTTATCCATGGAGCCAAAAGGATGGACGAATTTGAAGGCCTTGTATTCACTTTGGACATAAAACAAAGGGCCTAGCCCATTCTCTCTTATTCTCTCCCTTATAGCCATGCAAAGAACCATCCATTCCATCAAAAACAATCCATCAATTCACATGCAAAACCACCATTAACACACATGCACCCAAACAAAGCCAACCTAGCTAACCCTACATGCATTCTTTATTCACTCTTCATCATTGCATTCATTCTCCAAACACTTTCATTAATTAAAACACATTTGCACATCCATTCATTCTTTCCCCAAAGCCGTGCATTCCCAATCCCTTTCCAACATTTCACATGCATTTCCACCTTGGTCATGCTTTCTCATTTCATTAATCATTCACTTTGCATTCATTCAATCAACCCACATGCACTTTAATCATTCAAACATGTAGCCACATAATCATTCACCCTATCCATTCTTTGTCACAAAACAATGTCACATACACTCATCATCACACAACCTAGCTAACCCTACATGCATTATTTATTAACTCTTCATCATGCATCAACATTTTAAATCATCAAAAATCAACCCATTGCCGTGCATAATTCCTCAACCATTTCAGCCACATTCTTCCACTTTGCCTTTCATCATTGCACCACAAATCAATCAACACATGCATTCACATACTCATTCACTTAATCATTAAGCCACACATTCACACACACACACCCAAAACACATCCATGCCGTGCCTTCCCTTCAAACTCCCTTTGCATTTCCCTTTTCATTTCAGCTGCACCTTTGTCCTAACACTAGAGCACTAATCATTCACTTTTCATTATATAATTCATGCTCCAACATGCATATGTTCCCCCCCCCCTAGCTGTCTATCCCATGGATTAATCATCCAAGCCATATTCTATCCTTGAACAAATGCAATCACATGCATTTCCAACACAAAAACACCTTCAATGCCGTGCCTTTCCCTTAGATTTTCAGCAACTTCTCTTCATCATTCAACCACCACATGCATATATTCCCCCCCCCTAGCTGCCATTCACAACATTCACATGCAAACACATGTTTTTCCCAACAACCAAATCAGCCAACACATGCACCAAAACATCCATGCCGTGCATCCCTTCCACTTTCCAGCATTCCCCTTGTGCAATTCCAGCTTTCCTTCCACTTTCCTAGCTGATTTTCACATGCATTGCAGCCACATTCTCACCCATTCTCTCCCTATATAAACCACACACACTTCATTCATTTGGCATTCATTCACTCCCCAATCCATCTCTCCATTTCTCACACCACAACTAACACAAACACTTCCCCTTAGAATCCAAAACCGTGAGTCCCCCTTCCACCATTCCTCATCCATTTCCATAATTCCCCAAACCTCACCTTAGACCTTGTGCTACAACAACGAGGAAGATAAGAGGGCCTAAACGTTCATACAATTCAAGTTTGAGTTGTTGGAATGTTTAGGTGTTTCTTTGATTTCAAAGTTTAAATTCAATTCTCTTTGTTTTGTACGTATGAGGAATGGAAGAGAAGAATGCCTAAACGTTCATACAATTCAAGTTTGAGTTGTTGGAATGTTTAGGTGTTTCTTTGATTTCAACGTAATGAGGAACTAAAACCCCCTTTAGCTAGGGGGTGATTCGAAATAAATGTTTATGCTTGCATTATGATTTGATTACTTTTAATTACGTTTCATAAGTTGTGAATTCAATTTGTTTAACTATTTGATTGATATCCTATTTATGTATGTTTATTAAGAATGAACGCTTAATTTTCATGCATGAATATGACGCTAGAATATAAGTGAGTTTCACGTAATAGTTATGAACTTATATTCACAAGTAGTGGAGGTTGCTTATAAACAATCGCGTTAAACAAATTCTTGGCATAAGTTTCATGCAATCATAGTAACGAATGCCTCGTCAACACTTATAGTTTTCATGTTGCTTAATGATTCTTGCTTGTATCTCTATTATGCAATTCATGTAGGGAACTTGTGAGGAATGCTTTGGATTGTCGTATGCAATCATCCAATTCATTAACTTAAGGAAAACTTGACGTTAATTTAAGCGGACCTAATTAACCCGGGGCGTTGAAAATTCATGGTTTATTGAAAAGCAATTAGAAATCGTTTTGTATGCAAGTATAACATGTATAGAGATGAACCCCTTAGCTAGCTTCCCATCCATTCATTTCCATCAAATCCATATTTACAATTTGTTTTGTTTCCAAGTATCCATTTTAGTTTAAATTCGTCCAAATCCAATTCCCCCCTATTTCGTTGAAGTCTTAGTCTTAATCTTTCTTATTTTTAGTTTTGCTTTCTTCGAGCATTAAATAGTGTTTTATATTGTGTTTTTACGTTTTTAAGTCAAATCCAAGTGATTAACAATCCCTCCTAATCCCCGGTCCAGAACGATCCCTACTTATACACTTCACTACAATTTGACAAAAAGAGGGTTTAATTTGTGTGCGTATAAATCTCGCATCAAATTTTGGCGCCGTTGCCGGGGATCAGCAACTTTGCTAATCCCTTGGTTCTTTTCTCTTTTTTTGGTTTAGTTGTTTTCGTTTTAGTTTCTAACTTAGTGTTGTTTTCTTTGTTTGTTGTTACTTTTGATTTTTGATTTAGTTCTCTTTCTTTGATTTTAGGTACTAGAGAAGTAAGATATGGATTTTGCTAGCATTCAAGCTCAATTGGCAAATCTTATTTCTAAATTGTCGCCGTATGCCGAAAGGACCACAATGCAGAGTGTCCCTACATTTGGTGCTTCATATAGGCAAGGATTTCAAGCCAATCAATGTCCACAAAGAGATTGGAGGGATCATTCAAACTCTATATGGTGGGAAGATCAACAAGTTCAACGTGAAGCATATTGGCAACCATATGAGGAGTTCTATTCAAGACTTATGCAGCCACCACAACTTCATATGCAATATGCTCAATTAAATTCAAGTTCGCCAGTAGATTATATTCAAATTCTTAATGAAATAAATTCTTTGGCGCAGGGGTCACAAAATCAAGCCAAGGAGGCTCAACAAGAAGCATATTGGCAACCATATGAGGAGTTCAATACAACACCTATGCAGCCACCACAACCTCCCCCACAACAATTCCAATCAAGTTCAAGTATGTCCATGGATAATGATAAAAAATTTCAATTACTAACCTCTTTGACGCAGGACGAACAAAATCAAGACAAGAAGTTGGGTAAATTGGACGAGCAATTTGGGCAGATTATGGAGTTCATGAAACAAATTCAAGAGCAAAATGAACTTTCCAACTCAACTATTGAAAACTCGAAGGAAGATTTTGAAATCCATAATGCTATCACTTTGGGAAGTGCTATGGAGGTTGGAGCTGACCTAAAAATGTCCAAACATAGCCTAGAAGTGGATGAAGAGCTGCTAATTGAGGAGGAGGAAGAAGACATGCACACGGCAAGGGTAGAACAACCCTTGCCGCAGCCCCCTAAGCCCTCTAAACCACCTACCACAAGTAAGGACGTCCCAATTCCATGTTATTCTGATGTTATTCCACCCAATGTCCCTTTTCCTAGCAGGTTTTTGATTCCCAACCAAGAAGAGAGTAAAAAGGACATCGTGGAAGCCTTCCCAAAGGTGCAAAATGCTATTCAAATTCTTGGTGCAACACAGCAAGTTTTAGATGGTGTTGAATTCTTCAAAGGACTTTGTACACCAAGAAGAATGATTCAAGAGAAGGTAGTGGCTGGAGAAGATGTAGAAGGCATCAAAGAAGACATATTTGAAACCACAATTCCCAAGGAAGTTGGATTTTATGACACGGGACAAGTCATAACTTTCGAAGGGGTGTTTATTCTGGAGTTCATTTTGGAGCACACAGGTAAGCCGCCTCCCCGAATTTCAATTTTCTTTTATACTAACATGTGGTTAATGATTCAGGCACCCAATCTGGAATTTAAACTATTACCGGATCATTTCAAGTATCACCGCCCATTCAAAGATAAATTCCATGCCGTTTGATTTTATTTATGTAAAAAAAAAAAAAAAAAAAAAAAAGAAAAAAAAAAAAAAAGAAAGATACTAAACATGGAGAAAGGTGGAGCTTCACAAAGGTTGTTTGCGTGAAGCCCCACTACGAGGCGTAGAAGCGGGAGGCATAGAAGCGGGAGGCATAGAAGCGGGAGGCATCGGAGCAGAAGCCATCGGAGCGGGAGGCATCGGAGCTAGAGCATTCAAGGCCTCAATACTTGGCCAAGCGCTGGATGACCCAGGAAAAAGGTGCCTCTGGAGATAAGACGCAAGCCTTTGACGGTCACTGTGAATTCGACCCTCAGATTCTTGCAGCTCATCAAGCTTCCTTTTCATCCCCGACGAATAGTTATTTGCAAGCACATGCAAACTTCTATTCTCGTACTTAAGCTGCTGGATCTCTTGCTTAAGTCTTTCCACCTCTACCATCAACGATTCCACTTGGCGGGACCGAGCAAGCAAGCGTTGGCCCATGTTGGACACAGAACTCGCACACTGAACACTAAGTGCGAGGGACTCTTGAACGGCCAACTCATCGGACCGTCCTGACAGCAGCCTACTATCTTTTGGAGTGAGGAGGTTTTTAGCTACTATTGTAGCTGTTGTGGCGTCCTGCATCACAGAGTCTTCACCTGAAAGAGGACCGTTAGAAGATAAAAAAGAAGGGCGCCATACGTTACCTTGACGCGGCGCGCCCGTATCACTGCTAAGGCTCAATTCCAAGCTAAGGTTCGATGAGTTTGCCATTTTTTTCAAAGGTGTTCAAAGATAGGGGTTGATGGAGTAAATTTTCAAAGGGTCGGAGTCGATTTTCAAGAATGGGAGTTCTTCAGAGTGTGTTTGTTGTGGTGATCGATAGCTCTATAAGAAGCCAAGGCGACGCGTCCACCAATTCAAAAAGCCGGAATTTCCGGCGTAATCAAGGCGACGCGTTCTCGGCTTTTCAGAAGACGCGTTCAACTTTGTCAAAAGATTTCTGACAAAGCTGAAAACACGTGGAGGCCATCATCGCAACTACACATCTTTAGCCAACAAGCGCAAAGTTCGGCGACGCTTTCTCTGCTTTTCAGAAAACGCGTGCAGCTTTGTCAAAAGGAGCCGCATCTGCACTACCACGTGTCGTTCAGAAAGCGAAGGGGCGCCTGCTCAGAAATCGAAGAGGCGTATTCAAAGATCGAAGAGGCGCCACTATTTCAAAGAGCCGGATTTGCGGGATCAAAACGTTTGTCGACAAGGGTAAAGAGTACCACCACTTGATATTATCTCTATATATGTCGACCTTCGTCTTTTATGGCAGGGCAAACCTGAAGAAAATGCCCAACTCTCCCTCACCTCTGAGGGCGCACTCCCAGCAAAGCCTTTCAAAATACTCAATTCTTTCTTCTTCCCCAAAAATGATACCAGATGCCTGGAGTACAGATGACCCAGGAGGAAGCAGCACAACAAATACATGTGCTGATTCATTCACCGCTTCTTCAAAAGCAAAGGTATCTCATATCATCAAGGTCAAAAGCAAAAGTATCTCATATCATGCTCTTTCCCTGTCTTTTTCTTTGTCCTTGTTCTTACTCGCATGGCAAAGTAAAAGAAGCAATCAGCCGGCACTTGGAGTCAGTCTTCCGATCTGGAGCCAACTGCCTAGAATCTATTCCTGATTGCTTACCTAGCGTTGCTCTCGAGTAGTCATCTTCAACGGTTGATACACTTCCGGAGAAGGGACCACTTCTGCAAAGGGGAGCGAGTAAGGCAAGTGAAAATGATACATTGAAGCATGTGGAGACAAACTTAGGCTGAGTTATCCTCCAACCCTTTTCAATACGAATTGGAAAGATTGAACAAAGAAACAGACCAAAGGAGTAAGCTCAGACCTTCGGAGGAGACCAAAAGAACCATCCTGCTGCCCAGTTCAAGAAGTAGCACAAAGGAAAATCAACGATGGGCAGAAACCAGTTCAAGAGTAAGCCTGTGGAATCACAAAGATCAAAGCCTCAATGCAATTACCAAGGAGAAGATGGAATTTACACTCTATAACCAGATTTGCGTCTCTAAACTCTTCTCTTTGTTAATTACATTATGCCATGTTTAGTATGTTAAGTGCTTTTTGTATTTACTTATGCTTTGTGTGAATCTATGGTTAAAACATTGAGGACAATGTTTGATTTAAGTGTGGGGGGGGGGGGGGGGTAACTAATGTTGTTAATTTAAATTCGTGAGATTTTATCACCCATTACTTCACATGTTGTTTCTTGTTGTTTTAAGGTGTTTTTAAGCGTGTTTAGTGTGTTTTGACTTAAAAATTCGAAAATCACATAAAAATTTGAAAAACATGTTTTGAAAAGCCTAAAAAGAGTGTTTTGAGTCGTTTTTGTGTCGTAGGTCACCTTCCAACACAATGATAAGGATTTGGTTTCTAATTGCATGACTGTTAAAAAGAGTTATAAACATAGAGAAAAGTTTGATTTACTCTTGGTATATGCTTGGTTATGGTTATAATGTATGACTTCACATGCAATCATAAAAGAAAAATTCGTTTTTGTAACATGCTTGAAGGAAGGAACTCATAATAACGCTACATCCCTGTGAGACTCGAGCCATTACCTTCTTTGGAGAGTTATTTTCTGTGATTCTTTGTTTTCTAAAGTTGTTGCATGATCTCATTATTCCTTGCTTGGTTGCTACTTAGAATGCAAATTGTATCATGATAGAACTAAATGCTAGAACTTATATCCGTTTCATTCAAAGCATGACATTGAATTGCATAACATATATCAAGATGAAGTTGTGTAGTTGCCACCATAACCAAATAGCCTTACTTCCCATATTTCGTATTTGTTATTAGTTTTAACCCCGTTGAGCCTCGTTTAGCCTATTTTCTTTGTTAACCCACATCACCCCTTACCTAGCCTAGAGTAGGACTTTCCTATACCCCTGTTCTTAAAGTATAGTGAGCATGACTTAAATGAATTCCTTTTGAGTTACATTATGCAAGAAAATGAGTGTGGGGGTGTAAAAGTTTGTTCTTACGTTTATATGTATGTTCCGAGATTCAAAAAAAAAAAAAAAAAAAAAAAAAAAAAAAAAAAAAGAGAGTGAAAATAAGTAAGAATGAACTCACGAGCGTTGATGGTTGAAGAAAGGGTCCAAAAAGTTGAATATGGCCCTAAGTTTTGTGTGACTTACCCTTGGGTGTTCAAAGTTGATTTTTGCGTTCTAAAGGGAATTCTAAGTGCCTAATTCAAATACTTTGCTCACTATTGCTTTAAGAATGTTTGTTTACCCTTCACCTTTCACTGTTAGCCAATACCCTAGCCCCGTTACACCCCTTTGACTTCTATCTTGAGTGTTGTGTATTTCAATTTGTGGAGTTTGAACTTGGTATGAGCTTATGGTGTCACTGGTTCTCGCGTCTAAGTAGTAGCATTCCATTCATGAGATCATATTCATGTCATTGTCGTAAATCCAGAAAATGCTTTCTTTAATATAACATATGTGAGTGTTAGAATTCATTTTTACATCAATCTTCTCACATATAGCTAGTGTAGGGTGTGTAGTCAGAAAATCTGTGTGAAAAATGAGTGCATATCTTGTAAGGATTTGAGCAAATTCTCTAAGGCATGTTACTACATTCAAAACATGGTTTTAAATGCTTAATTGTGAACTAGTATGTGGTGACTATGATTAAGTATGTACTTAAGTGTAAAGATAACCAAAATCTGTGGGAATGATGATTTTTAACGTGTCATGCGCATTGGAAATCCCTAAGACGGTTGTTGGAAGGTTTAGGTTGTGTTTTACTTGTTTTGTTTCGTTTGGTTTTGTTTTGTTTTTCTTTCTGTTTTGCTCGAGGACTAGCAAAATATAAGTGTGGGGGTATTTGATAGGAGCATATTCATGCAACTTAAATGGCTTGTTCTCGTGCATTTACGTTATGTTTCTCTAGTTATTTTAGTCCTTTATGCTTCTTTTGTGTGTTTTCAGGTTCTAAGGGCCTAGGGAGCAAGAAAGTGCATTTTGAGGCCATTTGGAGCATTTTTGGGCATGGATTGGATAGCTTATCCATGGAGCCAAAAGGATGGACGAATTTGAAGGCCTTGTATTCACTTTGGACATAAAACAAAGGGCCTAGCCCATTCTCTCTTATTCTCTCCCTTATAGCCATGCAAAGAACCATCCATTCCATCAAAAACAATCCATCAATTCACATGCAAAACCACCATTAACACACATGCACCCAAACAAAGCCAACCTAGCTAACCCTACATGCATTCTTTATTCACTCTTCATCATTGCATTCATTCTCCAAACACTTTCATTAATTAAAACACATTTGCACATCCATTCATTCTTTCCCCAAAGCCGTGCATTCCCAATCCCTTTCCAACATTTCACATGCATTTCCACCTTGGTCATGCTTTCTCATTTCATTAATCATTCACTTTGCATTCATTCAATCAACCCACATGCACTTTAATCATTCAAACATGTAGCCACATAATCATTCACCCTATCCATTCTTTGTCACAAAACAATGTCACATACACTCATCATCACACAACCTAGCTAACCCTACATGCATTATTTATTAACTCTTCATCATGCATCAACATTTTAAATCATCAAAAATCAACCCATTGCCGTGCATAATTCCTCAACCATTTCAGCCACATTCTTCCACTTTGCCTTTCATCATTGCACCACAAATCAATCAACACATGCATTCACATACTCATTCACTTAATCATTAAGCCACACATTCACACACACACACCCAAAACACATCCATGCCGTGCCTTCCCTTCAAACTCCCTTTGCATTTCCCTTTTCATTTCAGCTGCACCTTTGTCCTAACACTAGAGCACTAATCATTCACTTTTCATTATATAATTCATGCTCCAACATGCATATGTTCCCCCCCCCCTAGCTGTCTATCCCATGGATTAATCATCCAAGCCATATTCTATCCTTGAACAAATGCAATCACATGCATTTCCAACACAAAAACACCTTCAATGCCGTGCCTTTCCCTTAGATTTTCAGCAACTTCTCTTCATCATTCAACCACCACATGCATATATTCCCCCCCCCTAGCTGCCATTCACAACATTCACATGCAAACACATGTTTTTCCCAACAACCAAATCAGCCAACACATGCACCAAAACATCCATGCCGTGCATCCCTTCCACTTTCCAGCATTCCCCTTGTGCAATTCCAGCTTTCCTTCCACTTTCCTAGCTGATTTTCACATGCATTGCAGCCACATTCTCACCCATTCTCTCCCTATATAAACCACACACACTTCATTCATTTGGCATTCATTCACTCCCCAATCCATCTCTCCATTTCTCACACCACAACTAACACAAACACTTCCCCTTAGAATCCAAAACCGTGAGTCCCCCTTCCACCATTCCTCATCCATTTCCATAATTCCCCAAACCTCACCTTAGACCTTGTGCTACAACAACGAGGAAGATAAGAGGGCCTAAACGTTCATACAATTCAAGTTTGAGTTGTTGGAATGTTTAGGTGTTTCTTTGATTTCAAAGTTTAAATTCAATTCTCTTTGTTTTGTACGTATGAGGAATGGAAGAGAAGAATGCCTAAACGTTCATACAATTCAAGTTTGAGTTGTTGGAATGTTTAGGTGTTTCTTTGATTTCAACGTAATGAGGAACTAAAACCCCCTTTAGCTAGGGGGTGATTCGAAATAAATGTTTATGCTTGCATTATGATTTGATTACTTTTAATTACGTTTCATAAGTTGTGAATTCAATTTGTTTAACTATTTGATTGATATCCTATTTATGTATGTTTATTAAGAATGAACGCTTAATTTTCATGCATGAATATGACGCTAGAATATAAGTGAGTTTCACGTAATAGTTATGAACTTATATTCACAAGTAGTGGAGGTTGCTTATAAACAATCGCGTTAAACAAATTCTTGGCATAAGTTTCATGCAATCATAGTAACGAATGCCTCGTCAACACTTATAGTTTTCATGTTGCTTAATGATTCTTGCTTGTATCTCTATTATGCAATTCATGTAGGGAACTTGTGAGGAATGCTTTGGATTGTCGTATGCAATCATCCAATTCATTAACTTAAGGAAAACTTGACGGTTAATTTAAGCGGACCTAATTAACCCGGGGCGTTGAAAATTCATGGTTTATTGAAAAGCAATTAGAAATCGTTTTGTATGCAAGTATAACATGTATAGAGATGAACCCCTTAGCTAGCTTCCCATCCATTCATTTCCATCAAATCCATATTTACAATTTGTTTTGTTTCCAAGTATCCATTTTAGTTTAAATTCGTCCAAATCCAATTCCCCCCTATTTCGTTGAAGTCTTAGTCTTAATCTTTCTTATTTTTAGTTTTGCTTTCTTCGAGCATTAAATAGTGTTTTATATTGTGTTTTTACGTTTTTAAGTCAAATCCAAGTGATTAACAATCCCTCCTAATCCCCGGTCCAGAACGATCCCTACTTATACACTTCACTACAATTTGACAAAAAGAGGGTTTAATTTGTGTGCGTATAAATCTCGCATCACACACCATCTGACCTTCAAAAAATCTCTACGTCATTCGAGAGAATAATCGAAAGAGCAATCCTGAAATCACCTGAGTGGTGGCTCATAACTCTGACCCCAAGGACGATTACTTTTATTCAAACCAACATACAAAGTCAAGTACAACTTGTAGCACCATGTGTTTATTGCAGGGCCGAATGAGGCATCCATACTAGGAAATACATAAGAGGAATTTTATTTCAATAGAGCTCTAATACGTGGAAGTGTCGCAGTCAAGTCAACTAAATAAGTGTAGTCCGATAGGAAACTCTTAGGTCGAATGCATAAGGTCTGACAAAAGGATTCCAAAAGTGTTTTCAATCCACATGCAAGAAACCAAGTCCCTAACGAACTTTTATTTAAGATTCACTAGGGCCAGGCCTACAAGCTTATTCATGTTTCATTTTGTTACGCCTTACTCTGAAGTTAACCTATTGTGGAAAGATTGTCAAATTAAACTATATTCCGCTACTCAGAGTTGAAAGTAGCACAATCGGTCCATGAGAGCAAACTAACAACACGAGGTGGTTCGCCTGCTGGTTAGAGGGGGTTAGCTATTGGCTTGTTTAAGCCAGGGGAGAAGCGAAGAGAGCTTGTTAGAGTCCACATGGTAGAGTTACAACTGGGGGATAGCAAGACTCATTGAAGAGTTGAAACTAAGGATTGAAAGTAGCTAAATCGCCTATATAACAGATCTACGAATAGCCAACACCTCTAACAACATATTTTAGGGCGGTGGAAAGATTGTCAAATTAAACTATATTCCACAACGTGGATGCAAAGGGTGATGATTTTCTAAGTATTCTACTCTAACAGGCTTAAGTCTAAGTGGAATTACTTAGTAAAAAAGAAGCAATACGCGGAGAAATCCATACCAGTCAAATCTAAATGCAAAAACTGCCCAAGTCCCTTGACTTAGGCAAAATGTTTAATTTTTGGAAGGGACAAGCCCCCTTCCTGGCAGAAAACTGTCTAAAAAACAACGGCGGCTACTACTGCTTTCCTCCGCCTGAGTCGATGTCCACTACAACGGCTATCCCCTTGCAACGGCAGCTAGGTCCTCCAGAGTGTTAATATTGGCAGATGGCGCGACTTTTGATCTTCCCCCAGAAATTAAAATGTTGAATTCAATGCTTTCTTTTTTAGCATTGAAATCAATGCTTTCTATGTGCCTGAAATTAATTGTTAAAAATGCTAGGTGAAGATATTGGGTTCATAAGATTAAAGGGAGACATATTTGTACGTCTGTTTCAAATCTCAAGCATAAAGTTGTAAAAAATAAATTCAAGTTCTTGAATAATGAAACACTAAAAATAAAAATAACGTTGTACAACAATTGAATTGAATCACCATCAATTAGAAGGGAAAAAAAAAAAAACTAAAAAAATTGAAAGCTTAGCCCTAAAATTGCTCATATGTACCAAACTCCAGTAGATAATGATGGATTACTTTACATTACGTTTGGATAAAGAAATTTAGGGTTACTAAGAAATTTTAAAATGATAGACTTTGAAATGACGAGATTTTATTTTCTAGAATTGTGAATTTTCTTGTTTGGTAAACTTAAAAGAACAATGGAATTGAATACGAAATTTGTCATTTTTAAACTCTAAATCACAGAAATTGGGAAATGACACCTATTCACATGGAATTTAAACTTGGGAATTGAAGGTTCCAAATCCCAAGTTTTTGTCCATGCGGAAATTCTAAATTTCTATGTTTATGAATCCAAACAAGGGAATTGATGCATGTCAATTTATAAATTCTGATTTTACTTAAATTCCAAGTTTTTTTTCCTTATCCAAACATAGTGTTAGTTTTAGTTTGAAGTGAAACCAATCCAAACCAGACCACAATACTCGCGGTTATGCATATTGAACCCTCCTTATCATGTATCATTTTTATTTTTTTCAAACAAGTGTTGTTTTTTTTTTTTTTTTCTTTCTTTCTTCAAATAAATGGTATTATCTACACTAAGGGAGTGAGGGAGTGGGCTAACAATAATGTGGTTCAAATTCGTCTTTGGCAAGAAACGAACCTAAGACATTTCACTTACAATGAAAGAAGAATATTATTAGACTATACTAAGCAACATTTGTTAACCTACCTTAGTATTCGCTCTTTTCCCACTATCTTCAGTTTTTTTCTCTACAAAAATTTCTACAAACCTCCGTCACATGTGATAACCATCTTCAGTATTCGACCTCTGTTAATTGTCAACGTGACCAAAAATCTTCAGTTTTTTTCTCTACAAAAGCACGGTAGGAACAACGTATCAACTCGAAAAGTCTGTCAAAGACTACCTTGGAACACCACAGTCACCCATAAAGTCTGTCAAGAAGTACGTTTAGGGCAAGCATATCGTATTTAGATTTTCACACATGTTTAATCATATTCATTGTTTTCATTAGTTAATTTAATTCGATGATAAAACACAAAGAGATCGATTTCTAACTCACCACCCACTCGAAAAATGGAACTAGGGACAAACGTCATTAAAGCCTACTAGGAATGTCACGACAAGCAGAAAACAGAACCAGGTGGATCCGATCACGTGAAATGGCCCCCCACCCTCTCTCCCTCATCTCGTGTCGTCGGCTCAAAAGCTCTCACACCTCTTCCTCATCCTTGATGGAACCCACTTTTGTACGTTTTGGTTAAACAACCTACTTCCCTCGTTCTTCCTTGTGTTTTGGCCTTTCTTTGGCTTGGGAATTTGTCCAGCTTGTTTGTTTCCTGGGAAAAATTCCCTCCAAATTTTGTTGGGTTGCTCTTCAAGATAATCAACGTAAAATAGTATGCCCCACCCGACTTCCAAGGTGATTTGACCAAACTTTTTATTTACCTTTATAGTTATTATTCATGCAGTAAATAAATTGACCAACGACCACATAAAAAGAGGTTAATATATATTATAAATGTGAATTTGCTCGAACCAATTATATTCAAGAAGTTTGGTTGGAATAAAAGATCAAATTTCAAATTTTGCTTTTGAAGAATTATGTTAACTTTTTATTTTTAAGTTTAGATTGATCTCTCTTCAATTTGAATTTTTTATAAGGGTGTAGGTAACCATCTTAAAATCTTATTGTCAATAATAACGTTTTTTTTATTATATCTTTTTGTTTTTATGTTTACTGTAAGAGTGAAAAAAGAAAGGGTATTTTGATTCAGGTCCTAAAAATTAAGCTACTTTTTAATTGGGTCCAATTTCATTTGATTTTATTACGTTCATTCTTCTCTTTAAAAGTAAAAATATAATTAAATTCCTTAAATTTTAAATTTTAATGAGTTTATCTACAATATATCTTATAAAAAAAATCAAAAACTCACATACAACAAATTTTATAAGTTTATTAAAAAAAAAAGTATAATGTAGGTAGGTAATATAATTAATTTGTGATAGAAGTAGATTATAAAAAAAAACATGTCATATAGATAGATAATACAAAATAATCTATTTATCATATAGGTAGATAACACAAGACAGATTATTAAAAATTGTGATATGTAGATAGATAAAATACATATAATATGCAATACAAGGAATAAAAAGATGTATACGTAGATTAATAAAAATTAAAAAACCAACCTGTGATAGAGGTATATCAAACTTGTGATGGAGGTAGAATGTACAAAAATTTAATATACCTCCACTTAACCAACGATAGTAGTCAACATATATCAATGTACTTATCATATAAATAGATAAATACAATAAACCTGTGATAATGATGGAATAAAAAAAAATATAAGTGATGTACATTAGGAGTTGCATAACCCAGCGAACAAATTGAATGTATAGTTGTTTATACACGATTTATTCTTATTGGCCGAACGCAATTGGTTGACAGCTCAGAAAGGAGGCTGTGAGTGTCGGGCCAATGGTGAAGTGCTTGCCCCAGTAATGTATTTTCGACGGCATGACCAACTCCTAGACGAAGTAGGATTGTTTAAGGATTGGGATTGGGATTGGTTCTGGTTTGGTCGAGTCTTAGGTGAAGCCGAGCCCTTTGAGGATCAAAATTGATATTTGGATAAAGGATCAACTGGACGGGGTGTGAATCGATCAAATACAAGTAGGGAGAGGCTCAATATTGATAGAGTTTTGGTAGAAGGACTTGCCAGGATAATTCTAAATGCAGTCAGATAATATTTGCCGAGGAAGTTGCAACACTATTAAAACTCTACAAGTTGGAACTTGGGCATCAAGGAATTTACTATTAAAAATCTGTAACTCGGCAGACTAGGCATCAAGGAATTTGCTCTTATAAATATACGAGGGTTTGCAACACAGAGAGGAGCGTCAATTCAACACACAAATAAATACTTTATACGAAACCTCTCATAATTTTGAGAAAAAACACTAATTTGCTCACCAACGCCAACACAAAATTCAATATGTGTTTGGGCCTAAAATATTATTGCTGGGCCGAGCAGCAGGATGCGCTCGGCCCAAGGTGATGACAAATAATATGGGCCGAATAATAAGGCCCGGGCCAGCTGGCAGGGTCAGCCAAATCCTAAAAAGTCCAGATAAATAGAAAGGTCGAGGAAGTCCTGGTACAACTAGGATTCTCGACAAGCAAGTAATGAAGTCCCGAAAAGAAGGAAAATTCAGAATCCCAGTGGGAGTAGGTTTGTTCGAGGAAGAGGCGAAGTGGGACAAGGACTCCCAATCCAAATCGGAGTCGGATTCAAGGAATGGGGCACTATAAATACAAGAAATCATGCAAACGGAAAAGGACCTTCAACTCAGCATACAATTGCCCTGCGCAAAACCTCTCAATCACCTTGAGATTTTTCCTTTTCTTTTTCCTGCCGACACACCTTCAGTTTGGATAAACAGCACTGTGGAAGCAACCGGCGAGCACCTTCAGTTTGGATAAACAGCACTGCTGCCGCAGAATCAGCCGACCAAGAAGCATCTTCAGTTTGGATAAACAGCACTGCGTCGAGGCCGACCGATTATCTATCCAAGTCTCGGTCGAGGGAGGTTTTCGAACCTTTGTTGGCAGAGGTCACCTTACTAAGCTTTCTCGGCATAGTTAGGTGTTACGAATTACATTGCTCGGCGTACTGGTTGCCGAGTGGTTTTATGATTGGATACTCACAGGTGAGTTTCAGGGTTCGGCATTCCGACGGCCGAACTACGTTTACCATCAAGACATATATCACGTTCGAGTACCTGTGCCCATACACCTTGGTCTCGATTCGACGTGCTTATACTCTCACGAATATAATCACAGTGACCGAATCGGGCTCGGACGATTTGTGAACTCCGCAGAAGTAGCAGCCTTGTCTTCAGGCTGTAGAACCCAGAGACCGAGAGTGTTCCTTCCTCGGTCGCAATCGCAAGTTAAAGAAGTCAGCAACGCGCTCAAAGCTACATCAACAGATTTTACTCCTCGGCCAGGCTCGGCCGACGAGTTGGCACGCCCCGCATTCGACCGAAGGACGTAGTTAGCTTATTAGTTACTCGGCCTGCGCGCCACATAGGTTTTGTAATTTTTAGGATCAACATTTTGGCACGCCCAGTGGGACCATTGTGCTAAACCTTCGGAGTTCATGACCATTGAGACACGGTCTACGAAGCAGAAAACAACCATGGGAAAGTCAACAACTGACTTGCCAGTGCAAGGCCTTGGGCAGGATTTGCATTCTACAAAAAATCCGATCATAATTGCGCCGCCCGAGGCCACTAGTATAACACGCCGGGAGAGTGAAGTCTGTCTCGGCGGACAACCTTACAACCCCACAGTCCCGAATCAAACAGCTGGAATGTTCATGGAAGGGATTGTAGAAGATTGTGATGACGATGGTGGAGAAGGTTCCGATCCACCAACTAGGACATTCCTTCGGAGACGACTGGATGAACAATATCGTCAGGTCGAGCAGTCAATTGGTCAGAAGATGAATGATTTGCTAGACGCAATACGTAGTAATAGCGATACACAGACCAGAATGCTTGAACTACTAGTCAGTAAAGCTTTCGAAGATGGCCAGGTCGGCGAACCGCGGCAGCTCCCGACGAATTTGCCCATACCAGCCGAGAGAGGGTCCGCTCGGCCACAACCAGTCCCCTTAGAAAGAAGAGGACCAGGGAATAGAGCCGAGGGACCAAGCCAGGGAGAAGAAGTCGCCTCCATAAACGTGACCGAAGTCCAGAGAATGATTGATTCGGCCCTAAAAAAAGGGCCGAAGTTTCCACAATTCATTCACCCGTACCCGGCTTATGTGGAAAGGTTTGAATACCCACGAGGATTTAAGATCCCCGATTTCAGCCTCTTCGCCGGGGAATCATCATTATCCTCACTAGAACATGTGGCTCGGTTCACAGCGCAGTGTGGGGACGTCAATAGTGATTTTTACAAACTACGACTGTTTAACTTTTCACTGACAGGCTCAGCTTTCGCCTGGTACATTAATCTTCCACCCAACTCCGTGCAGAGTTGGGAAGAGTTGGTCGAAAAGTTCCATGAACAATTTTATCGGCCAGGGATGGAGATGTCCGTATCCTCCTTGGCCAGGATGGCTCAAGCATCTGATGAATCTCCAACGGAATACCTAACAAGGTTTAAATCGGCCAGGAATTGGTGCCGAGTGCCACTCCCCGAAGTCGAATTCGTCAGGATCGCCCTCAACGGATTAGACGTGGAATACAAAAAGAAGTTTCTGGGGGCAAATATTCGAGATATGTACGAACTTGCTCAACACGTCGAACAATATGAGTATCTGCTCCGAGAAGAGAAGATATCAAAGTCACCATCCCGGGGGACGTTGTATAAGAACCCCACGGTGAGCTATGCATCGGCCGAAAGTGAAGACCCTCAGTACGCTAGCGTGGATGCAGCCGAGATAATAATAGACAAACCCTATGTTTGCAAGGCTTTGGCACAAGTAAATACCAAAGACGCCAAAACACGTTTGACCGCCGAGGAAACGGCTAAGTCATCAAAAGTATACACTTTTGATATCACCAAAGCTGACGCAATTTTCGATCAATTATTGGCAGCAAAAATCATCAAGCTTCGGCCGGGGCATACTATCCCTAAGGCCGATGAATTAAAAGGAAAGATATACTGCAAATATCATAATTCTAATAAGCATGCAACCAATAATTGTGTTGTGTTCCGGGACACAATTCAAAGCTGGATTGAAAAAGGAAAGTTGAAATTTCCGGAAAAGATGGCGGTCGACGTTAATCCTTTCCCTTCAACAACGATTGGTATGGTGGATGCTCACCTTCCCAAAAACAAAGGGAAGGCCGAATATGTCCCGGTGCAGCATATCCGTCGACCAAATGGTCAAACAAGACTAAAGCTTGATATCTTTTCAAATGCACCACCAACGGAACAATCGGCGCAACCCGCCGATGAGCCGATGACAAGGTCAAAATCCGACGGAACTTGTGGATCGAAGGTGTTATGTGACCATTGTAAAACACCAGTGGAGCCTGGAAGGAAGATATCTTCAACACCACCTGCGGCCCCTACAACATCGTCGACAGGGTTAAGTCCACGGCATCAAGTGTTTGATCGACTCGGCCCACAAGTACGGCCGAAAGACCAGACCTCGGTCAGGCGGCGTCTGGATTTCGACGCACCTTTCTACAATGAGGATTATTACTCGCGCAATGCTAATAGTTCGGCCTCACCGGCCAATCGCAAAACTTTCAAACCACCAAGGACATCGGATCAACGCTGGTACAGTTACAATTCTCCGACTGGTTTGTATACGGCACTGTCCAAATCCCAAAAACGTCGTCGTCAACGGATAGATTGCATGGCTCGGCGACGAGGAGCGCAGGCCAGCCCGGCCAATCAATGGCAACCAAAACAGGCCGTGGAAGATAGTAGCGAATGGCCAACCCCGACTATCATGACCGAGTTAGCCGAAGGGAAGAAAGTAGCGGAGGCTGATTTCGAAACCACCATTGAGGAGGCTGAGAAACGTATTAAGATCCTTCTCCGGCCTGGGGAAACGAGAGCTCGTCTAGAGTACTTTACAAAAGAGGCCGAAAGGAAACTTTCTCCGTTACCACCGCGCGAACCGCTTATCAAAATACGGCGCAACTTACACCCTCCGTTCCTCGGTGCATCCATGGAATACATGCGAGAATTTCATAAGAAGTACTCCGCAAATGACTTGTACGGACTCCCCAAGGCATGTCAGGAAGCCCTCGACTTGGCGCTAACTTGCCCTGATGCCGAGCAAATTATCCAGAAAACTTCTGATCCAGCCATTAAAGCTAGGTTTCAACATATCCGGGAGGCTCGGGTCCTTGGTTTTGAGGTCGATCCTTATGCAGATATCGACGCCGCCGAATTACCCTTTTCGCTCGAAGACCTTCAGCACTTACGATATCATTTCGAAGTCTTCTCGGCTGTATCGCTCTTCGGCCTCACGGCCGACGAGGAAAAACGGATAGCACGATTGGATACCTATTTAGACACAAGAAACGCCCGTATTGCATATGAAGAACGAGCCCGTGTAACAAAGGACCAACGAAAATCTTCGGCAGTACACATCGCCGAAGGAAATGGCTCACCCGCACTCGATTTGGTTCCCACGTCTCGGATACCGGCTTTTACCGAGGAACTCAAAAGTTTAATCGAAGATTTTCCGACGACTGCTACAGAGGATAGTTCTCCGGAAGACGACGACCATGACCCCATGGGCCCTTCGGTCCTCGAACATATGGAGATCAGTATGGTCCACGTCCTACCGGCTGAATTCCAACCGAGTACCCACCAGTCAAGTTTCTTGGACGGGGACGTAGTTGCCGAGGAAGCAACACAAGTAGACTTCGTCGCAAACGACGACGATAGAGAAAACCAGAGCGGGGACAACCTTAAAGCCGTTTTGGCCGAGCTATTTCCCCGCTCCCCCTCGGTTAATCTCCAACACCTGAAGCCGTTGTACGTCACGGCTCACATCGAAGGATTTCCCATTTCTAAAGTGTTTGTCGACTGTGGAGCCACAGTCAACATTATGCCGATATCCGTCATGAAGGCTTTACGTCGTTCTGATAATGAACTCATTCCATCAGGAATCACTATGAGCAGCTTTGTTGGTGACAAATCTCAGACCAAAGGGGTACTCCCGTTGGAAGTTAGCATTGCCGGCCGTCAACACATGACGGCATTCTTTATCATTGATTCCAAGACCGATTATAACGCATTACTTGGCCGCGACTGGATCCACCAAACCAGTTGCATTCCTTCCTCACTATACCAAGTCCTCATCTTTTGGGATGGCAAATCGGTCGTAGTCCACCCAGCCGATAACCAACCATTTGAAACCAACATGATTCAGGCTCGCTATTATGATGATCACGTCGGCTACATCACCCTCCAAGGCCTTAACGAGGATGGGCGGCCGACGAGAATTTCGGTACAAAAAGTGATTGAGGTCGGCGCCGAGACTGTCCAACAGGATTCGGCGAGACTTGGCTTGGCGAACTTGGTCATCAGTGCCGATGATTGAGCACACCACGCAAGAACGGCGTCAGGCCGCGGTTTCGTCTACAATGGAACGTCTGCTGGCCCATTGGTACGCCATTACCAAGCAACCACATTCTGGCATCAATTTGATCGAATTTCTGGCCGAAGCAGATAACGGCCCCGTTCTATCGTTCGATAAAGTTCAGGCTGCGCCGGCCGAACTCGAAGACCATCGACCTCAAGTCAAGGACCCGTTAGAGGAAGTTAACGTAGGCACGGCCGAGGATCCTCGAACATTATTTATTAGTGCGTTACTCCCACCGTCCATGAAGGTCGAACTCCGTAAGCTACTCCATGAGTTTAAAGATTGCTTTGCGTGGAGTTATCATGAAATGCCTGGCCTCGACCGAAACCTTGTAGAACATGAGCTACGCATCAAGGAGGGGTGTAAGCCTTTTCGACAACCTCCTCGCTGATTTTCAAACGAAGTACAACTCGGCATTAAGGAAGAATTAGTTCGGCTTCTGAAAGCCGGGTTTATTAGGACCGCTCGGTATGTCGAATGGTTGGCCAATATCGTCCCCGTTTTAAAGAAAAACGGTGCCCTTCGCATTTGCATCGATTTCCGTAATCTAAATCGGGCTACTCCCAAGGATGAATATACGATGCCGATTTCAGATTTATTAATTGATGCCGCAGCTAATCATGAACTGCTATCTTTTATGGACGGTCATGCGGGTTACAACCAGATTTTCATCGCCGAAGCTGACGTCCACAAGACGGCTTTCCGTTGCCCGGGGGCACTTGGTACTTACGAATGGGTAGTCATGCCTTTCGGCCTCAAGAATGCCGGCGCCACATACCAACGAGCCATGAATATGATCTTCCACGACTTAATCGGTACAATCGTCGAAGTTTATATCGATGATGTGGTCGTAAAATCCAAACGTCGTCAAACACACCTGGACGACCTAAGGCAAGCGTTCCTTCGCATGCGCAAAAACAACCTCAAGATGAACCCGGCCAAGTGTGCTTTCGGTGTTTCGGCCGGTAATTTCCTAGGATTTTTGGTACACCATCGTGGCATCGAGGTCGATGAAAATAAAGCCCGCGCCATCATCAGCGCCCCACCTCCGACGACAAAGAAACAGCTCCAGTCGTTACTCGGGCAGATAAATTTCCTCCGGCGTTTCATCGCCAATTCGGCCGGTAAAATGAAGGCATTCTCTACGCTCCTTAAACTGAAGGAGACCGACCGATTTGAATGGCGCGAAGAGCATCAAACTGCGTTTACGCAGATCAAGGTGGCCCTTTCCACTCCACCAGTGCTCGTTCCACCTTGTCGCAACAAACCCCTTAAGTTATACATTTCGGCAGCCGACGAATCCATTGGTTGCCTCCTCGCGCAAGATAATAATGTCGGGCGTGAACAAGCTATCTTTTACCTTAGCCGAAACCTGAATTCCCCAGAGATTAATTATGCACCTGTCGAAAAACTTTGCTTAGCGCTGTTTTTTGCCGCATCCAAACTTCGGCATTACATGCTCCCCACAGTTACGCAGGTCATCGCCCAAACCGACGTAATTCTATACATGCTGACTCGGCCTATGGTCAAAGGCCGAATCGGGAAATGGACACTCGCCTTATCCGAGTTCAGCCTTCAGTATGTACCACAAAAGGCCGTCAAGGGACAAGCCCTCGCCGACTTCCTGGCACAACACCCATCCCCTTATGGTTTTGAGGGGGGCGACGTCGACATCGGTTTCGTCACCACACGCGATAACCATTGGACTATGCATTTTGATGGTTCCAGTACTTCGACCTCGGCCGGGGTCGGTATCGCAATTCAGTCGCCGGACCACTGCCGATGGTATTTTTCTCTCAAGTTAGATTTCAGCTGCACCAATAATCAGGCCGAGTATGAAGCCCTCATTATCGGCCTCCATGTTTTACACGATCTGCGGGCCCCCCGCATTCTCGTCCTTGGTGATTCTGAACTTGTGATTAACCAGCTGAACGACGTGTTTCGCTGCATGAGTTGTACTTTAGCTCCCTATCACATGGTCGCCACCTACCTGGCCGAGTCATTCGAACGAATCACATTTGAACACATTTCACGTATTCACAATACTGACGCCGACGAACTCGCCCAGATCGCCTCCGGAGCACAACTCATGGGGGGCAAGCTAGGTCGAATTGTGGGAATTGCGACCACGGGTCAACGATCGTACCCCGCCTTGATCAATCAACAAACTCTCCAACGCGCGCACGTAATACGTACAAGGGTAATGTCGCTCCCATCCCTACTAGAACGAGGAGATCCCATGGAAGTATGTGCCGTCGAAGTAGAACCAGATGATTGGAGAAAGACGATGTTACGGTACCTCGATAACCCCAATGGGAAACACGAACGAAGAACGAAGGTGCTCGCCACGAATTATGTGTCGTATCAAAATGAATTATATCGCAAGGGCGAGGATGGTTTACTACTTTTGTGCCTCGGCCCACACGAGGCTGCCCAAGTAATGGCCGAGGTACATGAAGGAATTTGCGGAGCACACCAATCTGGACGAAAGATGCGCTGGTTGCTCCGACGACACGGTTATTTTTGGCCCAATATATTAAAGGATTGCATCGAATATGCACGGAGATGCGTATCATGCCAAATTCATGGACCCGTGCAAAGAGCCCCGGCCGTATTGCTACACTCGGTTACTAAACCATGGCCGTTCAGGGGTTGGGCAATGGATGTAATTGGCAAAATCACGCCGTCATCAGGGGCAGCGAAGCACGCATGGATAATTGTAGCAACCGACTATTTCACTAAGTGGGTCGAGGCAAGGTCATACGCCGAATTAACTGCTAAAGAGGTATGCAACTTCGTAGAGGAGAATATTGTGACCAGATTCGGCGTGCCAGAAACAATCATAACTGATAATGGCACTATATTCACGGCCGATAGATTTAGGGAATACGCGGCAAGTTTGAATATCCGACTCGAGCAATCTACGCCGTACTACCCACAGGCAAACGGACAGGCCGAGGCAAGCAACAAAGTGTTGATCGGCATCCTTGAAAAAATGGTAAAAGAGAAACCTGGTTTGTGGCATTTAAAGTTATATGAAGCATTATGGGCATACCGAACTTCACCCCGGTCGGCCACTGGAACCACTCCTTATGCGTTAACTTATGGACACGATGCTATGTTACCGGTCGAGTTGAGTATAAGCTCGTTGCGAGTAATCGAGCAGAATGATTTGTGCAGTATTGAATACAGTCAAGCGATGCAACAAGAGTTGGAAGACTTAGAAGAAAGTCGAATCGACGCAGGTAACTTGTTGATTGCGCAAAAGAAAATTGCCGAACGAGCATATAACCAGCGTGTAAGACAAAAAACGTTCGGCGAAGGAGAATTGGTTTGGCAAACTGTGTTGCCTATTGGAATCAAAGACCCCAGGTTTGGTAAGTGGTCGCCAAATTGGGAAGGGCCATTCATCGTTCACAAAGTCCTCGGCAATGGGGCATATCATTTACGAGATCGGACGGGTTCAGTTCACAAATTGCCGATTAATGGAAAGTTTTTAAAGAAGTACTACCCAATTACATGGGAAATGCAAGAGTAAGACCATTATACTGACAGCAAAACGACCATTGTATTGATGGCAAAATAACCATTGTATTGATAACAAAAAGAATCATTACAAGAGAACAAATACAATGATTTAAACTCCTAGGGGGT